>NC_137357.1:6513276-6637357 GCF_965287045.1 Carcharhinus amblyrhynchos
CGTTCTTCGTGCTCAACTGCCTGGTGCCCTTCTGTGCCGCGGGTGCCGGCCCCCCCTGCGTGGACGAGACCACCTTCCGCGTCTTCGTGTGGTTTGGCTGGACCAACTCGGCCCTCAACCCCATCATCTACGCCTTCAACGGCGAATTCCGCCGAGCCTTCGCCACCATCCTGGGCTGCCACGGCTGCTGTGCCAGCAACCTCGTGGAGGCCGTGAACTTCAGCGACGAACTGGCGTCCTACCGCCCGGACACCACCTTCCAGAGAGACGCCAGCACCCTCAGCTACCCCGCTCTCCTCCCGCACGCCGTCCAGGGAGCGGACGGCGAGGAGTGGGCCTTCGACAAAGTTTCCCAGATCTCGCCGACGTCCCGGGACACCGTCTTGCCCTGCGCCGCGGTGGAATGCGAGCCGGAGATCTCCCTGGGGAAGATTGGGCCTTTCACGCCCACTGGGTTGGCGTGAGGCGTTGGCAGAGACAGAGAGAGAGAGAGAGGGCTCAAGGTGTCCTGGGACTAATTCCTCAGGCCGATTTGCTACACTTACACAGGCGTGACGACTGATTGGAAAGCGGGTAAGGGGCTAGAATCCGTCACGACAGCAGGAGGCCATTCGGGCCATCTTCTTAGTGCTGGAAAAGCTGAATTAATTAGTCCCGCTCCCCACTCTGTCCCCGTACTTCTTTGCAAAACCTCCCCAGTTTCCCAGTTCCAATTCCCCACCCGAAAGACACACACACCTCCACCCCCCCCCCCCACCCCACCTAGTTCCAATTTCCCTCCCTTTTTTTTTACTCTGGTGTATTCCAAATGGGAAGAACTCACCATATCATTTTTAGAAACAACCTCCTTAAACCAGCTTGGGCTGTTTTGCCAATTATTCTCAAATCTGTGGCCTCTGCTTACCAACCTTACTAAACAGTTCAAAGTCACCAACAAGCTGAGTCTTGTTTGCCACGGGAATCGTAACCGGCACTGGGGGCGGGCGGAGGGGGGGAGGTGATGGAGGACCGTGCAAAAGTCCATTGACTTCAGGTGAGATTTCCCAGTCTTGGGGTGAGCGTGGCCGGAAAATCCCAGCCCTGGAGTTTTCCAGCACGGAAAGAGGCCCTTCGGCCCATCAAGTCTGCACCGGCCACAATCCCACCCAGGCCCTATCCCCGTAACCCCACACAAAGCCCCACCAACAATTTAGCTTGGCCTCTCAACGGCACCAGCGGCACAGTAGGTTAGCACAGCTGCCTCACAGTGCCAGGGATTCCCAGGTTCGATTCCCGATTCGGGTCACTGTCCGTACGTTCTCCCCGCGTCTGCGTGGGTTTCCTCCGGGTGCTCCAGTTTCCTCCCACAGTCTGAAAGACGCACAGGTTAGGTGGATTGGCCGTGCTGAGTGCCAGAGGGATTAGCTCGGGTAAAAATGTGGGGTTACGGAAATCGGGTCTGGGTGGGATTGTGGTCGGTGCAGAATCGATGGGCTGAATGGCCTCCTTCTGCAGTGTAGGGGTTCTGTAATCTGCAGATCTTTGGGTTGTGGGAGGATACCCACTCAGACATGGGGAGAATGTGCAAACTCCACACCAGCAGTGACCCGAGGCAGGAATCGAACCTGGGTCCCTGGCGCAGTGAGACAGCAGTGCTAACCCACTGTGCCATCCATTTATCACTGATCTAATCCCGATTTCCCAGCACTTGATCCGGAGCCTTGTGTGCTATGGTATTCCAAGTGCTCATCCGAATGTTGCCTCTACCTCCTCTTTCAAGCAGCGAGTCCCAGATTGCCAGCACCCTTTGGGTGAAGAAGGTTTCCCCTCAAATCCCCTCTAAATCTCCTGCCACTTGTCTGAAATCTTGCCCACTCATTCCCTGGTACCATTCCATCCAACCCTCTTCCACACCTTTCCCAAGCCATCGACCTTCTCCTCACTGTAACCTGCGATAACTCGAACTGTACAGTACAGATGGCCCCGACTTCACAATCTTTGAGTTTTGGACCACAACGCCACCAACTTTATTAAATCGACACCCTGTGTCAAGTTGGCAACCCGGGCTTTGACTTTAGGACACCGTGAACAGCTTCAAACACTCTGTGTCGCCCATCTCCCTGAGACCATAAGACACAGGAGCAGAATTAGCCCCATCGAGTCTGCTCCACCATTCAATCATGGCTGATATTTTTCTCATCCCCATTCCCCTGCCTTTTCCCCTGATCCCCTTATTAACCAAGAACCGATCTATTTCTGTCTTAAACACACTCAATGACCCGGCCTCCTCTGCGGCAAAGAGTTCCACAGATTCCCCACTCTCTGATTGAAAAAATTCCTCCTCATCTCTGTTTTAAAGGATCATCCCTTCAGCCTGAGGTTGTGCCCCAGTTTGGTTCTAGTTTTTCCTACCAGTGGAAACATTTTCTCCACATCCATTCTATCCAGGCCTCACAGTATCCTGTAAGTTTCAATAAGATCCGTCCCTCATCCTTCTAAACTCCAACGAGTACAGACCAGAGTCCTCAACCGTTCCTTATACGAGAAGCTCTTCATTCCAGGGATCGTTCTTGTGAACCTCCTCTGGACCCTTTCCAAGGCTGGCACATCTTTCCTTAGATCCGGGGCCAAAACTGCTCACAATTCTCCAAATGGGGTCTGACCAGAGCCTTATACAGCCTGAGAAGTACATCTCTGCTCTTGTATTCTACCCCTCTCAACATGAATACTAACATTGCATTTGCCTTCCTAACTGCCGACTGAACCTGCACGTTAACCTTAAGAGAATCTTGAACAAGGACTCACAAGTCCCTTTGTGTTTCTGCTCCAGTTGCTGCTCTGACACATATTACTCCGTGAACCTTCGTGTTTCCAAACCTTTTCTTAAATTGTAGATTTTATACTGCTAGTTTATTACTGCTGTTAGAATTGATTGATTTCTGGGATCCTTGATTTGATTTATTATTGTCTCCTGTACTAATATACACTGTTTCTTGCGCACCATACAGACAGAGCATACCATTCATAGAGAAGGAAAGGAGAGAGTGCAGGATGTAGTGTTACAGTCATAGCTAGGGTGTAGAGAAAGGTCAACTTCATGCGAGGTAGGTCCATTCAAAAGTCTGATGGCAGCAGGGACGAAATCGGGTTGGTACATATCCTTAGACTTTTGTATTTTTTGCCCAACATAAGAAGGCGGAAGAGAGAATGTCCGGGGTGCGTGGGGTGCATAATTATGCTGCCTGCTTTTCCCGAGGCAGTGGGAAGTGTAGACAGTGTCAGTGGATGGGAGGCTGGTTTGCGTGATGGACTGGGCTACATTCACGACCCTTTGTAGTTCCTTGCGGTCTTGGGCAGAGCAGGAGCCCAGACCAAGCTGTGAACCAACCAGAAAGAATGCTTTCTATGGTGCATCTGGAAAAGTTGGTGAGAGCCGTAAAGGACTCGCCAAATTTCATGAATCTTCTGAGAAAGTAGAGGTTTTGGTGGCCTTTCTTAACGGCATTGGGGGGACCAGGGCAGGTTACTGGTGATCTGGACACCTAAAAACTTGAAGCTCTCGACCCTTTCTACTTTGTTCCTGTTGATGTAGACAGGGGCGTGTTCTCCTTTACACTTCCTGAAGTTGATGACAATCTCCTTTGTCTTGTTGACATTGAGGGAGAGATTATTGTCACCGCACCAGTTCACCAGATTCTCTATCTCATTCCTCTACTCTGTCTCGTCATTGAGTGAGATCTGACCCATGACAGTGGTGTCATCAGCAAACCTGAAAGTTTTGTGAGGATAGTCTTCAGGAACTGACCCCAAATTTTATAACCTTGTCCTGATGGGAAAACTGATTCTGATTTGTGACATTTTGGTTTTGAGACAGTTTTGGGAATAGATTGTATTCTGAGTCTAAGGAATTCTTATCCATGTACTCCAGACAGGAGTCAACTGGTGATTCTTAATGGTTTTTACTTGTGCGATTAATGCTGGGATCACAAAGAGTGTAATGTATTATCTGAACAGCATGTGTGTGTTGGTGCATGTGTATGTGTGTGTGTGTGTGTGTGTACATGTGTGTGTGTGTACGTGTGTGTGTGTGTGTACATGTGTGTGTGTGTACGTGTGCGCATGTGTATGTGCACACAAGTGTGTGCATGCATATGTATCTGTGCATGTGTGTGCCAGGGTAAGGCTCTAAGACGATGCATCCCATAGCTGAATAGCCTGTACTCCTTGCCCAGGCTCTTGTTGTGAGAGGGTGCTGACTACTCAGTGAGAAATAAGATGAACATTAAGACTGTGCTGCTTTTGATTCCGTTGTCACCATGGAATTCATTATCATGGGAAGTATTTATTGGCAAAACATTGAATGTATCCAAGAGGCGGCTGGATACAGCACTCGGGGCGAATGGGATCCAAGGTTATGGGGAGAAAGCAGGATTCGGCTATTGAGTTGGACAATCAGCCATGATAGAACATGGAACATTCCAGCGCAGTACAGGCCCTTCGGCCCTCAATGTTGTGCCGACCAGTGGAAACAATCTAATGACCCTCTAACCTAAACTATTCCAATGTTATCCATATGCCTATCCACTGACCATTTGAACGCCCTTAAAGTTGGCGAGTCCACAACTGCTGCAGGCAGGGCATTCCATGCCCTTACTACCCTCTGAGTAAAGAACCTACCTCTGACATCTGTCCTACAATGACCACCCCTCAATTTAAAGCTGTGTCCCCTCGTGTTAGCCATCACCATCCGAGGTAAAAGGCTCTCACTGTCCACCCTATCCAATCCTCTGATCATCTTGTATGCCTCAATTAGGTCACCTCTCAACCTTCTTCTCTCCAGTGAAAATAACCTCAAGTCCCTCAGCCTTTCCTCATAAGACCTTCCTACCATACCAGGCAACATCCTGGTAAACCTCCTCTGCACCCTTTCCAATGCCTCCACATCTTTCTTATAATGCGGTGACCAGAACTGTATGCAATACTCCAAGTGCGGCCACACCAGAGTTTTGTACAGTTGTAACATGACCTCACGGCTCTGAAATTCAATCCCTCTACCAATAAAAGCTAACACACCGTACGTCTTCTTAACAACCTTATCAACCTGGGTGCCAACTTTCAGGGATCTATGCACATGTACCCCGAGATCTCTCTGCTTGTCAACACTACTAAGAGTCCTTCCATTAGCCCTGTTACTCTTACAAAAGCGAATCACCTCACACTTTTCCGTATTAAACTCCATCTGCCACCTCTCAGCCCAGCTCTGCAGCTTATCTATGTCCCTCTGCAAACTGTAACATCCATCCTCACTGTCTACAACTCCTCCGACTCTGATGGTGATGAGTGGCAGAGCAGGCTCGAAGGGCCAAATGGCCTCCTCCTGCTCCTACCTTCTCTGTTTCTCCTGTTGTACCAAGACTGAAGTACTTCCTTTGAGAAAGTTGCAGCATCTAACTGAGTGAATGTTGTGGCCACAGGGGTCCTTCTGGGGGTTACTAAGGCGTCTGGAACACTTGCCTTCATTGGTCAGTGCATTGAATACAGGAGTTGGGACGTTATGTTGCAACTCTACAAGACATGGGTGAGGACACGTTTGGAGTGCCGTCTATCATTCTGGTCTGTGTGGAGTTTGCACATTCTCCCCGTGTCTGCGTGGGTTCATTCCGGGTACTCCGATTTCCTCCCCACAGTCCAAAGATGTGAGGGTTAGGTTGATTGGCCATGTGTCCTACGATGCTTAGGTTAGAGGGATTAGTGGGTAAAATATGTCGGGGTAGGGGGGGTAGGGCCTGACTCGATGGGCCGAATGGCCTCTTTCTGCACTGTGGGGTTTCTATGATTCACCTTGCTGTAGGAAGGATGTTATAAAAGGGAGCAATAAGAGATTTACAATGATGTTACTGAGTCAGAAGGAGAGGCTGGATAGAAGAGTACATTACACATTAGAACTGTACAGCACAGGAACAGGCCCTTCGGCCCTCCTGTGCTGGTCATCATGCCTGCCTAAACTAAAACCGTACGCACTTACCCAAACCGTACCCTTCCATTCCCGTCCTATTCATGTATCCGTCTCGTTGCCCCTTAAATGTCACCATCGTAACTGCTCCCACCCCCTCCCCGGGCAGCACCTTCCAGACATTCACCACCCTCTGTGTAAAAAAAACTTGCCCCTCACATCTCCTCTCAGCCTTTCCCCACGCACCCTAAACCCATGTCCCCCAGTACTTGACTCTTCCACCCTGGGAAAGAGCGTCTGACTCTCCACTCTGTCCGTGCCCCTCATCATCTTGTGAACCTCTATCAAGCCACCTCCCAATCTCCGTCGAGAACAAACCAAGTTTCTCCAGCCTCTCCTCACAGCTAATGCTCTCCAGACCAGGCAACACCTCTTCTGTGCCCTCTCCAAAGCCCCCACATCCTTCTGGTAGTGTGGCACCCCGAGTTGAACACTATATTCCAAGTGAGGCCTGACTAAACAAGGCCGGGACTTTTTTTTTTGCAGAGGAGAATGATGGGTGACCTTCCTGAGGTGTGTAAAATCTTGAGGGGCGGAGATAGAATGAAAGCACATCGTCTTTTCCCCAGGGTAGGGGAGTTGAAACCTAGAGGGCAGAGGTTAAAGGCGAGAGGGGAAAGGGGACTCAAGGGGCAACTTCTTCAGGCAGAGGGTGGCGCACATGTGGAACCAGCTGCCGGAGAAAGTGGGTGAAGCACGGCAACACTCCAAAAGCATCTGGGGAAGTAGATGGATGGGGAATTACAGAGAGGGATATGGGCTCAATGCTGGGAGGGCACCAGGGTCAGCACGGGGCAGGGTTGGGCCGAAGGGCCTGTTTCCGTGCTGTGTTCTTCTCTTTTGGAGTTGGGTTTCAGGAGCAGATGAAAGGATAAAAAAGAACAGAGAGGAATGTGGTCCCTGTGCAGGAGAACAGAGGAAACTCGGGTGCAGAGGAATAAAAACACTCTCGACAACTACAATACAGGACAAGAAATCAAAGGTCTGTTTGACATCCAGGTCTCCCTGCGTCACAATCCGCTCCTTTTAATCAACCTGTCTGATGTCGCTGCAACCGGTTGATCAGAGAGGCTTTTAGTGGCTTTTATACAAGGCCTCTTTTATCCGAAAGATGCCTGCTGCCTTTGGGAGATGAGAGAGAGAGAGAGAATTAAGGACAGGCTTGTTCAACTCCAAGAGAAATAGAGGATCAAAGAGCTGTCCATTGAGCCTGAAAAGACCATCACGTTGTACAACCAGAGTCCAAAGATGTGCGGGTTGGGTTGATTGGCCGTGCTAAGAAACTGCCCCTTCGTGTCCAGGGATGCGTAGGTTAGACGGATTAGTGGGTATAATATGTAGGGGTATGGGGGGAGGGCCTGGGTGGGATTGGGTTGACTCGATGGGCTGAAGGGCCCCTTTCTGTGATAACGTCCATCAGGACAACGGTGGAGCCCTTTGGATCCAACTCAGAGGAGCCACTGTTGTCACACTGGAGGAACAGCGGCCATCTTGTACACAGTATAATTTGGAGAAACGCGAGGTTGTTCACTTTGGAAGCAAAAACCAGAAGGCAGATGACCACCTGAATGGCTGTAAATTGGGAGAGGGGAGTGTGCAGAGGGACCTGGGTGTCCTTGTGCACCAGTCACTGAAGGTAAGCGTGCAGGTGCAGCAGGCGGTATAGAAGACAAATGGTGAGCTGGCCTTCATTGGGAGAGGTTTGGAGTACAGGAGCAGGGATGTGTTGTTACAATTATACAGGGCCTTGGTGAGGCCACACCTAGGGTACTGTGTGCAGTTTTGGTCTCCTTTTCTGACGAAGGATGTTCTTGTCTCTCGAGGGAGCGCAGTGAAGGTTTACCAGGCTGATTCCGGGGGGTGGTGGGACTGATGCACGGGGAGAGATTGACCAGGTCAGGATTGTTTTCACTGGAGTTCAGATGAATGAGGGAGGGGATCTCATAGAGACTTATAAAATTCTAACAGGAATGGACAGGGTAGATGCAGGGAGGATGTTCCCGATGGTGGGGGAGTCCAGAACCAGGGGTCACAGTCTGAGGATTCGGGATAGATCATTTAGGACGGAGATGAGGAGACATTTCTTCACCCGGTGAGCCTGTGGAATTCATTCCCACGGGAAGTAGTTGATGCCAAAACATTGAATGTATTCAAGAGGTGGCTGGATATCGCACTTGGGATCAAAGGTTATGGGGAGAAAGCAGGATTAGGCTATTGAGTTGGATGATCAGCCATGATCGTGATGAATGGTGGAGCAGGCTCGAAGGGCTGAATGGCCTCCTCCTGCTCCTATGTTTCTATGTTAAGTCTCACAACACCAGGTGAAAGTCCACAGTTTTATTTGGAATCACAAGCTTTCGGTGCACTGCTCCTTCATCACTAATCCGATCTTCGGGTAAGCGTTCCCCAAGGGTGGCCTTCACAACACACGACAACACAGAATCACTGAGTAGAAACTGATATCCAAGTTCCGCACACATGAGGACGGCCTCAACCAGGACCTTGGGTTCATGTCCCACTATCTGTAACCCCCATCATTTGGCCTGGGTTTGCAAAATCCTACTAACTGCCCTGTCTTGAGACAATTCATACCTCTTTAACCTGTAATTATCCTATCTCCACTCGCACTGTCTGTACCCGTAAAGACTTGATTCCTGGGAAAGATTTGCATTCCAATCTTTGTCTTGCAATTGTGTCTGTGTCTATATATGCCATGTTTGTGAAACCTCCCTCTCCACCCACCTGATGAAGGAGCAGCACTCCGAAAGCTCGTGATTCCAAATAAACCTGTTGGACTTTAACCCGGTGCTGTGAGACTTCTGACTGTGCCCACCCCAGTCCGACGCTGACAATCTGTGCCCCATTTTGTACATAGCAAGATCCCGCAGACAGAATCATTGATCTCAGCAGTGTTGATTTGAGGGGTTCAGATTGACAGAGGGGTTTCTCCCCTGCTCTAAATTGTACAGGGCTGGATACAGAATAAAGCTCCTTGTGTCCCAGAAGTGGCGTGGCAGATAGACCTTTAAGAAGCTGTATGTAGATCGAGGTAGAGCTTTGTTGGAAGGAAGCAATTGCAGATTAGTTCCTCTTCACCTTGACAATTTGTATGGTAATGTCCCAGAGATACTCCAGGCTCAATCAGTCTGTGAAGTGGCCTTTTTCCGATGAGCTGCGGTGAGCAATGTTCATTCAATCCTCTTGCTTCTGTGGCAGTTCACATTAACCCACCATCTCCCACTGCGGGAAGCAGTTAATGTGGTTGATCGGAGCAGAGGCAAACGGAATCTAATCCAGAAGAGGGAACAAAGCACTGACACAGTGGTTCACATTGCTGTCTCACAGCGCCAGGACCCCGTTCGATTCCAGCCTTGGGTCACTGTCTGCACAGAGTTTGCATGTTCTCCCCTGTGTTTGCATGGGTTTCCTACAAAGATGTGCAAATTAGATAGATTGGCCATGCCAAATTGCCCCCTAGTGTCCAAAGATGTGCTGGCTAGGTGGATTGGCCATGCCAAATTGCCCCATAGTCGAACATAGAACATAGAACATTACAGCGCAGAACAGGCCCTTCGGCCCACGATGTTGCGCTGACCAGTTAAAAAACAATGACCCTCTAACCTAAACCAATCCCTTTTCATCCATAAACCTATCCACGGATCTCTTAAACGCCCCCAAACTCGGCGCATTTACAACTGTCCAAAGATGTGCAGGTTAGGTGGATTGGCCATGCCAAATTGCCCCATAGTGTTCAAAGATGTGCAGGTTAGGTGGATTGGCCATGCTAAATTGACTCTTTGTATCAGGGAGATTAGCAGGGTAAATACATGGGGTTACAGGGATAGGGTCTGGGTGGTATTGTGATTGGTGCATGCTCAATGGGCCGAATGGCCTCCTTTTGCACTGTAGGGATTCCGATTCTGGAAGTGGGAGCATTCTGAAGAGTGTGTGGGAACAGGGGGATTTTGGAGTGGCTGTGTACAGAGTCCTGAAGGGTAGCACAGGGACCTTGGCTGTTTGTGAGTCTGGAGTTCTAGCTGTGTGGTAGTCCTGCTGTGAGTTTGGGTTCTCAGATCAATCTGTATGTGTAAATCTGATCAGCATTCCTGCGTGTCACCTCTTTCACAGCTCAGACTGTGAGTTCAACCCATTCCTCCCTTTGAATGAAGTCTCTGCCCCCAGTCAGTGAGCATCTCCTGTGTCCATTCTGCCCTTGTTCCCTCTTCTATCCACACTGGCTTCCCTTCTGTTTCTCCCTACAGTCCAGAGTTTCCGATTAAACCAGTTTAAATCCTCTCCTACAGTACGGGCACTTAGTCAGCTGCTCCTTCCCCTCTCTCCCTGCATTCCCCTCCCCTCCTCCACCAACTCCCCTCTGTGTGTGTGTCTCTCTCTCTCTCTCTCTCTTACACTCTGGTCTCTCTGTCTGTCTCCCTCTCTCTCTGTCTCTCCCTTTTCTCTCTCTCTCTGTCTGCCTCTGTCTGTCTTTTTCTTCTCTCTCTCTATGCCGGCCTCTTGCTCTCTCTCTCTCTTTCCCTCTCCTTGTCTGTCTCTGTCTTTTTCTTTCTCTCTCTGTCTCTGCCTCACTCTCTCTCTGCTCCTCTCACTCTGATGTGGAGATGCCGGTGTTGGACTGGGATAGACACAGTGAGAAGTCTCACAACACCAGGTTAAAATCCTACAGGTTTATTTGGTAGCACAAGCCTGCAGAGGGCTGCTCCTTCGTCAGGTGAGTGGGAGTCGTGTTCACAAACAGGGCATACATAGACACAAACTCAATTTACAAAATAATGGTTGGAATGCGAGTCTTTACAGGTAATCGAGTCTTAAAGGTGCAGACAATGTGAGTGGAGAGAGGGTTAAGTACAGGTTAAAGAGATGTGTGTGGTCTCCAGTGAGACAGTTAGTGAGATTTTGCAAGCCCAGGCCAGTAGTGGGGGTTACAGATAGTGTGACGTGAACCCAAGATCCTAGTTGAGGCCTTCCTCATGTGTGCGGAACTTGGCTATCAGTTTCTGCTCAGCGACTCTGCATTTTCGTGAAGGTTGCCCTGGAGAGCGCTAACCCCTCACTCTGACCCAGACACCCCAATTTCTTTCTCCTGGGCCTCTGGAATTAGTATGGGCCTGTAAATATCAAGGAGGTCTCTGGGAGAATTTTGGAATTAGTCTAGGCCTCTGGAATTCGCAGTGAGTAGCACAGTCTGGAAATCCTAACCCCATTCCAAGACTCCTGACCCACTTACGTCACCCAAGGCCAAAGTGCCATACGTACAGCCTTGGGTGACGAAGCCTGGGCCTCCGGTATCCGTGGCGACGTGCTGAATGGTGTGTGCTAAATCAACATGGAATTTTGGCTAAAGCTGAAGGATTCTGCTGAAACCAGGCAGATTACGGGGGGGGGGGATAATGATGTCCGCCCAGATTCGTCCAAACCAAGTCCTGCTGCTTTCTATCACTGATGACGCTGAGGCCTAGCTGTCATCAGATGACAATCCGTCAAGGGGCTTGATGTGACCGGACAGCTGATTGCAGCCGCTAAATAGATTGTACTTAAAGCCACTCCATTCCTTCCCTTTCAATGAATAATAAGTCAGCTCAGCAATCAGACGGAGGGATAACTGCAGGGTGAAGGTCAAACTAAACTGCTTGTAAAACCAACATCAAGAGTCTCTGCAATCATTCAGCATTTGGCCACGTGTATTTACCATCCATCTACCCACATTTCGGTCTGAACCTTACCACATTATATGGCAGATGCAGTGGATAAATGTGAGCAATAATAGGAAGACAGGTTATTATTAGAAAAGATGTAAATTGAGAGAGGTGGATACTCGGTGAGACCTTGGTGTCCTTATGCATCAGTAGCTGAAAGCAAGCGGTAAAGAAGGCAAACAGTATGTTGATCTCCGTAGCGAGAGGATTTGAGTATGTGGGTAGTTTTGCTGCAATTGTATACGTGAGGCCACACCTGGAGTATCGTGGTCTCCTTATCTGAGGAAGGATGTCCTTGCTATAGAGGGAGTACAGTGAAGCTTTACCAGGCTGATTCCTGGGGTGGCAGGTCTGTCATATGAGGAGAGACTAAGTCAGTTAAGATTATATTCACTGGAGTTTAGAAGAGTGAGAGGGGATCTCATAGAAACTTATAAAATTCCTACAGGGTTAGACAGGGTAGATTCAGAAAGAATGTTCCCCATGGTGGGGGAGTCCAGAACTAGGGGTCATAGTTTGAGGATAAGGGGTAAACCTTTTAGAACTGAGGTGAGGAGAAATTTCTTCACCCAGAGGGTGGTGAATGTGTGGAATTCACTCCCACAGAAAGTAGTGAGGCCAAAATGTTGTGATTTCAAGAAGAAATTAGATCTAGCTCTTGGGGCTAAAGGGATCGAGGGATATGGGGGGGAAGGGGGGGTATTGAATTTGATGATCAGCCATGATCAAAAAGAATGGTGAAGCGGGCTTGAAGGGCTGAATGGCCTCCTCCTGCTTCTAGTCTCTTTTTTTCTATCTCAGATGTTGGGTTATTTATTTGACATGGTGTGATGTGCGGTCACTTTAGACCCCTGGTTCCTATGGCTGTCCATCACCGTGAACAGTGAACCCAACTTGTTTCCTGTTCTGTTGCACTGTGTCATGTGAGTTTACCTTCAAGAAAGATTTCTTTTCAAATCATGCAGCTTACAGTTTCAGTGCTGTCACTGGGGGTGGAGCTGAGCTCAGGCAACAGGGGTTTTTTTCTCCTTTGAGCTTTCAGTTTTTTAGGGAGTGTGTGTTGGAAGTAGATTAACAGCAAGCTCAGAAGCAGTCTCTCACTGTTCTTCTCTCTGTTTGGTGCTGAAACTATGATCAGTTCGCTGAAGGCGAGGCACCTTTTCCCATCCTGCCTTAAAGAAGCTGTGTATTGAGAAACAGATTTGACTACAACCTCTTCTGAGTTTCTTCAGAAGAGATTTTCAGCACTCAACCCAGGATTCCTGTAACAAGTGGGTATTAACCTTAGCTATATTGTGTTCATTTGGAGGGTTTTGTGTATCGGATGTCGGTTTTGGTTGGGACGCATTTGAGATGTTTCCTTAAGAGTTGATATATTGTCGTGGTTGTTGCATTTTTAGTTTGTAATTGTTAAAAGTTCTTGCTGAGTGTCTTACTGAATGTCAACAATATTCCGAATTAAACTTTGTTTTTGATGAAAGCTCCTTGTGGGTCAGTTGAATGACAACCAGAGTGCAACTTTTCATTCTCGCCAAATTCAACACAAAACGTTCCAGGTGAGGTGAGCTTTGTAGAACACACTGAAGTATCTGACTTGCAACAACAGTTACAAGTTTAGGTTCTGATCTTCTCATAGTCGTACGGTTCAGTAAAGGCCCTTCGTGTCTGCACTGACGATAACTCCGTTAATCCCATTTCCCAGCACTTATTCCAAACCCATGAATGTTCTGATATTTCAAGTGCGAGATCCTCCCTCGGTGTACTCGTACCAGAGTGTGGTGAGTAGGGGATTTTCACAGTAATGTCATTGCAGTGTTAATGTCAGCCGATTTGTGACGTAACTAAACTTTAAAAACTACCATAAAATCTACACTGATTCCCATTTTCCTGCGCTTGTCCCATATCTGTGAATGTTATATTTCAGATGCTCACTCAAATATTTTTTAAAGGTTGTAAGGTTTTCCGACCTTCACTCCCTTCCCAGGATTCCCATCACCCTCTGAGTGAACTTATTTATTTTCTAATCCCCTCTGAATCCCCTGCCCCTCACCCCAAAACTGTGTCCCCTCGTGGCTGACCCTCCAGCTGCTCGCCACTCGCCCTGTCCCTACCCCTCATAATCTTGTACACCTCAATCAGGTCGCCCCTCAGCCTTCTCTGCTCCAGAGAAAACAGTCCAGGCCTATCCAGTCTCTCCTCCGAATCACAGAACCCAACAGTGCAGAAAAAGGCCCTTCGGCCCATCGAGTCTGCACCAAACACCATCCCACCCAAGCTCCACCTGCAGATCCCTAAATATCCTAAGCTATCCTTGTAGCTCAAATACTCCAACCCAGGCAACAAATGGTGGAGGCGATGGCTGAATGGTATTATGATGAGACAATTAGTCCAGAAACTTAGCTAATGTTGTGGGGACCTGGGTTCGAATCCCGCCACAGCAGATGATGGAATTTGAATTCAATAAAAATCTGGAATGAAGAATCTACTGATGACCGTGAAACCATTGTTGGAAAATCCCATCAGGTTTACTGATGTCTTTCAGGGAAGGAAATCTGCTGTCCTGACCCGGTCTGGCCTCCGTGTGACTCCAGAGCCACAGCAATGTGGTTGGGTCTCAACTGCCCTTGGGAAACGAGGGATGGGCAATAAATGCTGGTCCAGCCATGTCCCAGGAATTAATAAAAAAAATCCTGGTGAATCTCCTCTGGACCCTCTCTGGTGCAATCACTTCCTCATCATAGAAACCCGACAGTACTAAAAGAGGCCATTCGACCCATCGAGTCTGCACTGACCACAATCCCACCCAGGCCCTACCCCCATATCCCTACATATTATACCCACTAATCCCTCTAGTCTCCACATCTCAGGACACTAAGGGCAATTTTTAGCATGGCCAATCAGCCTAACCCACACATCTTTGCACTGTGGGAGGAAACCAGAGCACCTGGAGGAAACCCATGCAGACATGTGGAGAATGTGCAGACTCCGCACAGACAGTGACCCAAGCTGGGAATGAAACCCAAGTCCCTGGAGCTGTGGAGCAGCAGTACGAACCACTGTGCTACTGTGCCGCCCACATTGCTCTTTTCATTGACATTGCTCTTATCATCTATGCCATGACCAATAAAAGCAAGTGATCTATATGCTTCCGTAACTATTCCGCTACTCTCTCTGTAGCTCCCTATTTTTCATTTCAACGTCTCAGAGACAAATTTCAGACGTGTGAGCTTTAGCTTGTCCCAAAAACGCAAACCTTGTTAAAATCAGCATCGATCAAAAAAGCAAGTTTTCCTATGTCCGTGCAACAAGGTGGAAGAGATGGCTTGTGAACGATAGCAAAGATATTCAATCTGACTTGTTCTAATAGATGGAATAAATGAGATGTTCAGAGAGAGGCAGCATGCCCTTACAAAGGGAGTCTAACCAAGTTGAATGTATTGAGGGAGTAACTAACATCACAGAATCCCGACAGTGCAGATGGAGGCCATTTGGCCCATTGACCCTGCACCAACAATAATCCCATCCTATCCCCTTATTGAAGCGTAGTTTCCCTACAGTGCAGGAAGCCATTTAGCCCATCAAGCCTACACCAACAATCCCACTCTATCCCTTATAGAATCATAGAATCCCTACAGTGCAGAAAGAGGCCATTTGGCCCATCGAGCCTACACCAACAATCCCATCCTATCCCATTATAGAATCCCTACAGTGCAGAATGAGGCCATTTGGCCCATTGCATCTGCACCAACAACATTCCCACCTTATCCCTGTAACACTACGTATTTACCCCAGCCAGTCTCCCTGATACTAAGGGGCAATTTTAGCATGGCCAATCTGCCTAACCCCCATATCTTTGGACTGTGGGAGGAAACTGGAGCACCCGGAGGAAACCCATGCAGACACGAGGGAAAACGTGCAGATTCCACACAGGGAATCGAACCTGGGTCCCTGGTGCCGTGAGGCAGCAGTACTAACCACTTTTTTGGGGATATTTTTCCCCACACATTTTAATTTATAATTAAAAAAGAGTTTGCATGACAAATTGATCACGATGCAATCTTTTTGCTGCGGTTAAAGAGTTCACAGATCGCGAACAGAACAAACTGGAGGCGAATGACATGAAAAGAGAGCGCTGATTGATGGAAACAAAGGGGTTTGTAAAGTGAGCCCACCATGCTGGCAAGTTGCTACCGCCTGCAAGAAAGATGGCGACATTCCATGTGGTCACAACGGTGGAGAGGGAGAGGGCAACTGGGTGACGTCAGTAGGGACAGAGCGAGGCGCGTTGATGTCAGAGGGGAGGAAGAGCGCCGACATGATTGAGAGAGCAGCACGGTGACGACAGACGCTTGCGTGGTGACGTCATAGAAGGAGAGGGGTGGCGAAGACTGTCGGGTGAGACGCGGTGCGCGGTGAAGTGACAGAAAGGGGTGGGCGCCGATTACGTCAGGAGGGAATGGTGACGTCATAGAGGGGCGGAAGGCGATGGACTGTGCGCGGTGACGTCAGGCGGGTCCCGGCGTGGTGACGCTAGACGCCGTGCGTGGCGGCGGCCCGCTGGGCGGGAAGTTTCACCTGGCCCCGGGCTTCGGGGAGAATGGCCGGGCGGGAGATGGAGGAGGAGAGCCAGCTGTTCCTGGACAGCCGGGAGGAGGAAGAGGAAGAGATACTGACCCCGGCTCAGCTCATCGCCAAACTGGAGGAGGTGAAGGACCCCGAGTGCACAGCAGGATCCCACAAGCAAGGAGTCACGTGACCCTGAATCCACCCCCCCTCCCCCGTTCTCCCCGGGATAAATAGTGGCCAAGATCCCCGGAGAGAGAAAACCCCCCCATAGGAGGCAGTCCCTGAACACCCACTGCCCTCTCCAGGGGGCTGCACCAGGGTCATTCAATACCCACTGCCCATTGGCATTGGGGGTCCCTGAATATCCACCGCTTTCCCAAGGGGGGCTGCACTGGGCACCGGGGGTCATTTGATACCCACTGCCCAGGGGGCTGGGCTGCCCATTGGGCACTGGGGGTCCCTGAACACACACTGCTCTCCCCAGGAGGCTGCACCGGGGGTCCCTCACCCACTGTCCAGGGGGCAGACTTGCCTCAAAGTCAGGTTTCAACTCTCAGGGAGAGTCGGCCAGGAGATCTGCCCAAAGCAAGACCTGAATTCACATCCTTGTGACATGGCAGTGGAAATATCCCCCCATTAGGCATGATGTTGGGGAGCATTCCATATTGCATTGTCCACTGCTCAGTAATACAACATCCTGGGGATTACCATTGACCAGAAACTCAACTGGCTCCAGCTATGTAAATACTGTGTCTCCCAGAGCAGGTCAGAGGCTGGGAATCCTGCGGAGAGTAACTCACCTCCTGATTCCCCAAAGCCTGTCCACCATCTGCAAGGCACAAGTCAGGAGTGTGATGGAATATTCCCCACTTGCCTGGATGGGTGCAGCTCCAGCAACACTCAAGAAGCTCAACACCATCCAGGACAAAGCAGCCCCGCTTGATTGGCACCCCATCCACAAACATTCACTCCCTCCACCACCGATGCTCAGTGGCAGCAGTGTACGTGTCTACATGATGCACTGCAGGAGCTCATCCTTAGACAGCACCTTCCAAACCCACGACCTCTACCATCTAGAAGGACAAGGGCAGCAGATACTTGGGAATGCAAGTTCCCCTCCAAGCCACTAACCATCCTGACTTGGAAATATTTTGGCCCTTCCTTCACTGTTGTTGGGTCAAAATCTCCAACGTCTCTCCCTGCACCTGCCTCTCTTTTTGCCACTGTTTGTGGCTGAGATCTATCCCAACATAGACTTGCTGAAAGATTTATCTGCGAGTTATGTCTCCGGAATTTTGCACACTAACATTGATTGCCTGTCCCTGGTTACTCTCTGAATGTGGTGGCGGACTCCCTTCACTCAGCCTTGGCCCCTTGCAGAGGGCACAGAGCCACCACTGAGGATCTGCCTTGAAGAATTTGAATATTTTTTTATTCATTCGTGGGACATGGGCGTCACTGCCTGGCTTGCATTTATTGCTCAGCATTAGTTGCCTGAGGGTATTTAAGAGTCTGGTAAGAAGTCTCACAACACCAGGTTAAAGTCCAACAGATTTATCTGGAATGACGAAACTTCTTACTGTGCCCACCCCAGCCCAGGCTGGCACTTCCACCTCATATTTAAGAGTCAACCACATTGCTGTGGCTCTAGGGTCACATGTAGGCCAGACCAGGAAAGGACGGCAGATTTCCTTCCCTAAAGGACATTAGTGAACCAGATGGGTTTTTCTGACAATGGTTTCATGGTCATCAGTAGATTCTTAATTCCAGATATTTTTATGGAATTCAAATTCCACCATCTGCTGTAGTGGGATTTGAATCCAGGTCCCCAGAACATGAGCTGAGTTTCTGGATGAATAGTCTCGCGATAATACCACTTCGCCATTGCCTGCCACAGATGTTTGCTGGGCAGCACGGTAGCACAGTGGTTAACACTGCTGCCTCACAGCGCCAGGGACCTGAGTTCAATCCTCGGCTTGGGTTGCTGTCTGCGTGGAGTTTTCACTTTCTTCCCGTGTCTCTGTTGGTTTCCTCCGGGTACTCTGGTTTCCTGCCACAATCTTAAAAACATGCTGGTTAGGTGCTAAATTCTCCCTCCGTGTATCCAAACAGGAGTGAGGCGACTAGGGGATTTTCACAGTAACTTCATTGCAGTGTTAATGTGAGCCGATTTGTGACACTAATGAATAAATGTTAAAAGCTGTCGGAATTTTAATTTACCCGTTAATTGCAGTTTGACCTGAGTCTGGTCCTTGTGCTGATCCACGTCTACCTTTCATCTCTCCACAGGCCTGGCTGAATGAGAAGTTTTCTCCTGACCTCCTGGAAAACAAGTCGGAGATTGTGGAGTGTGTAATGGAACAGCTGGATCACATGGTAACAACCTGGTGCTGTGCGGGTAACAACCCTGGTTTTGGAAGGATGTTATTAAACTGGAATGGGTGCAAACAAGATTTATAAGCATGTTACTGGGACGGGAAGATGTGAATTATAAGGAAAGGCTGGGTAGAAACATAGAAGATTGGAGAAGGCCTTTCGAGCCTGCTCCACCATTCATCATGATCATGGCCGATTGTCCAACTCAATAGTCTAATCCTGCTTTCTCCCCATAACCTTTGATCCCATTCGCCCCAAGTGCGATATCCAGCCACCTCTCGAATACATTCAATGTTTCGGCATCAACTACTTCCTGTGGGAATGAATTCCACAGGCTCACCGGGTGAAGAAATGTCTCCTCATCTCCGTCCTAAATGGTCTACCCCGAATCCTCAGACTGCGACCCCTGGTTCTGGACTCCCCCACCATCGGGAACATCCACCTCGCATCTACCCTGTCCATTCCTGTTAGAATTTGAAAAGTCTGTATGAGATTCCATTCCCCCCTCAACCGTGACAGGTTGGGACTTTTTTCCCCTGGAGCTCATGAGGGGTGACCGTATAGAGGTTTATAAAATCGCGAGGGGCATAGATAAGCTGAATGGCCAAGGTCTTTTCCCCAGGATAGGGGAGTCCAAAACTAGAGGGCACAGGTTTAAGGTGAGAGGGGGAAAGGGACCCGAGGGGCAAACTTTTCACTCAGAGAATGGCACATATGTGGAATGAGCTGCCAGATGAGGTGGGTACAGTGACAGCATTTAAAAGACATTTGGGCAGATTCGTGGATGGGAAAGGCTCAGAGAGGTATGGGCCAAACGCAGGCATATTAGACCAGTTCAGTTTAGGAGACCTGTTTGGCATAGATGGGTTGGGCCGAAGGACTGTTTCTATGCTGTATATCTCTATGACTCTTTAACTGTTCAAAACAGCTCCAGGGACCCAGGTTCGATTCCTGGCTTGGGTCACTGTCTGTGCGGAGTTTGCACATTCTCCCCGTGTCTACCTGGGTTTCCTCCAGGTGCTCCGGTTTCCTCCTACAGTCTTAAAGGCGTGCTGGTTAGGTGCTAAATTCTCCCTCAGTGTACCTGAACAGGTACCGGAGTGTGGCGACGAGGGGATTTTCACAGTAACTTCACTGCAGTGTTAATGTGTGTCTACTTGTGACACCAATGAATAAACTTTAAAACAGTTAGTGGTGTTACAGAACTTGAACATTGCTTGAAAGGGGGAACGTGTTGTTGAACTTTTCCCATCTTGCACTCATCAGGACAAACACAAGAATACCAAATTTCAAACAGTCGCAACGATTTATGCTACAGAATAAAGAGGTGCTGATTGGTTGGCAAGTTGACTCTGACTGAGGCATTGTCATAGGAAAAGCAATCAGTTCCCTTATAATTCAAAAAAAGTAACATGGCCTGAACAGATCCCTTTTGCTTGCAGAGAATGGGTCCCTGTGTATGAATGAAATTCACTTCCAGCAAGTGTAAATGAACCACTTTGTGAGCTCAGCAAATTCTTTTAAACTGGTTGTTTGGACAGCGATTAGCGCAGTCAGGATTGTTTGAAATTTGGTATTCCTGGCCTTGTCCTGATGAGTGTAAGATGAAAACTTTGTCGGTGTGTCTTTTATTCCAACAACATTTAAGGGCAACACAGTGGTTAGCATTGCTGCCTCACAGCGTCAGGGTCCCAGGTTCAACTCTGGCCTTGGGTGACTGTCTGGAGTTTTCATGTTCTCCCCGTGTCTGCATGGATTTCCTCATGGTGCTCCGCTTTCCTCCCATACTCCAAAGATGTGCAGATTAGATGGATTGGCCATGCTAAATTACCCCTTAGTGCACAAAGATGAGCAGGTTAGATGGATTGGCCATGCTAAATTACCCCTTAGTGCACAAAGATGAGCAGGTTAGATGGATTGGCCATGCTAAGTTGCCCCTTAGTATCCAAAGATGCACACGTTAGGTGGATTGGCCTTGCTAAGTGCATGGGGTTATGGGGATAGGGTGGACTTAAGGTCCTGGGTGGTTACTCTTTTGGCGAGTCGGTGCAGCCTTGATGGGTGGAATGGCCTCCTCCTGCACTGTAGGGATCCTGTGACAATCTGTGACGTTTCTATTCTCTCCCCTCTGTGCTAATTCTTGAACATTGTGTGGTTTGTAGGGTTGCTGTCTGGGATTCCATCCACTGGCTGATTTCCCTGTGTCCACAGGCTCTTGAACCACAGAGAATGAACAGTGCAGCAAAGTCAAGGGTTAATGCCCTATCCTGGCCAACCTCTCCCTGCAACTCAGACCCACTAGTTCTGGCAACATCCTCGGAAATCCTCACTGCACCCAGTTTATCCAAGTCTTTGCCATAACAGGCTGACCAAAACTGGACACAATACTCCCAAGTGTGGCCTCACCAGTGACTGTAATGTAATGTCCTAACTCATTGTCCTAAACGTATTTGATAAACTAACAAAGATTAATGAGAGTAATGCCGTTAATGTGTAGGTGGACTTTCGAAAGGTATTTGATTAAGCACCACATAATAGACTGGATAGCGAGTGTGAAGCTCGTGGGATTAAAGGGATGGTGGCAGTGTGGATGCAAAGTTGGCTGGGTGACAGACAAAAAGCAGAGAGCAGTACCATTGGACAGCTCTGAATAACAGCCATATCAGACTCAACTTAACTCTCCCCCCTCTACACCCATCTTAGCCGTGTAACTGTCTAAACGCTTTTTAAAAGACAAAATTGTACCTGCCTCTACTACAACCTCTGGCAGCTTGTTCCAGACACTCACCACCCTCTGTGTGAAAACAATTGCCCCTCTGGACACTTCTGTATCTCTCCCCTCTCACCTTAAACCTCTGCCTTCTAGTTTTAGACTCCTCTACCTTTGGGAAAAGATATTGACTATCTAGCTGATCGATGCCCCTCATTATTTTATAGCCCTCTATAAGATCACCCCTAAGCGGCCTCCTCTCCAGGGAAAAAAGTCCCAATCTATCCAGCCTCTTCTTATAACACAAAGCATCAAGACCTGGTAGCATCTGAGTAAATCTTTTCTGCAGTCTTTCTGGCTTAATAATATCCATTCTATAACAGGGTGACCAGAACTGTACACAGGAGTCAACGCTTAACAATGTGAATTCCAATGAGTATAGCCTCAGTCTCTCCGCATAAGTCAACCCTCTCAACTCCAGAATCAACCTAGTGAATCTCTTTGTACCCCCTCCAGTGCCAGTGTATCCTTCCTTAAGTAAGGAGACAAAAGCTGCACTCAGTACTTCCAGGTGTGGCCTCACTAGCACCTTATACAGCTGCAACATAACCTGACTGTTTTTAAACTCCATCCCTCTAGCAATGAAGGACAAAATTCCATTTGCCTTTTTAATTACCTGCTGCATCTACTAGGCTGATACCGGAGTTGAGGGGGTTGAGCTATGAGGAGAGGCTGAATAAACTGGGCTTGTACTCGTTAGAGTTTAGAAGAATGAGGGGAGATCTCATTGAGACGTATAAGATGATGAATGGGATGGATAGGATAGAGGTGGAAAGACTCTTCCCGCTCAAAAAAGACAATAGGATTAGGGGGCACAGCCTCAAGATAAAAGGGGGGCGGTTTAGAACGGAGTTGAGGAGGAACTTCTTCACTCAAAGGGTGGTGAATCTCTGGAATTCTCTGCCCGTTGAAGTGGTGGAGGCTGCCTCGCTAAATATTTTTAAGACGCGGGTTGATGGGTTTTTGATAGGAGAGGGGATTAAGGGTTATGGGGAGAGGGCGGGAAAGTGGAACTGAGCCGCGACAGATCAGCCATGATCTTATTGAATGGTGGGGCAGGCTCGAAGGGCTGGATGGCCTACTCCTGCTCCTATTTCTTATGTTCTTATCTGCAAACCTTTTTGATTCACTGGTCAGTATTGGGTTGTTAAAACTGTACACGAGGGAAGTTTGAATGTTTTTATTTGAAGTTTATTTATTAGTGTCATGAGTAGGCTTACGTTAACACCACAATGAGGTTTCTGTGAAAATCCCCTAGTCGCCACACTCTGGCGCCAGTTCAGGTAGACTGAAGGAGAATTTAGCACCTCACCAGCACGTTTTTCAGACTGTGGGGGGAAATCAGAGCACCCGGAGGAAACCCACGCAGACAGGGGAAGAATATGCAGACTCCGCACAGACAATGACCCAAGCCGGGAATCGAACCCGGGTCCCTGGTGCTGCAGGGCAACAGTGCTAATCACTGCGCTGCCATCATGCATGATCTTATGACTTGCAACGACAGATGAGTTAGCCTAGGTGAGCTATAACATAGTGCCATACACCAACCTGAATGTGTAACAAGCCACGTCGAGGTGGTGGTGTTCCCCATGTATCTGCTGCCCTTGTCCTTCTAGATGGAAGTGGTCGCGGGTTTGGAAGGTGCTGTCGAAGGATGAGTTGCTGCAGTGCATCTTGTAGATGGTACACACACTGCTGCTACTGAGTGTCGGTGGGGGAGGGAGTGAATGTTTGTGGATGGGGGGCCAATCAAGTGGGGCTGCTTTGTCCTGGATGGTGTCGAGCTTCTTGAGTGTTGTTGGGAGCTGCACCCATCCAGGCAAGTGGGGAGTATTCCATCACACTCCTGACTTGTGCCTTGTAGATGGTGGGACAGGCTTTGCGGGGAGTCAGGAGGTGAGTTACTCACCACAGTATTCCTAGCCTCTGACCTTCTCTAAGATGTGAGTTTTCAGAGAGTGGGTTTAAGCTGGTGTTAAACCTGGCCAGTAAACTGGAGCACAGGTCCAAAGCAGTATGTTTAGCAAGTGGGTAGATGTGCAGAATTGAGATCACAGTCTTGCTCTCCGCTGTTTGTCCTTGACAGAAGTTCAAAATAAGATATAGGAGCAGAATTGGGCCATTCAGCCCATCGAGTCCACTCTGCCATTCAATCATATGCTCCTCATCCCCATTTTCCTGCCTTCTCCCCAAAACCCCTCAACCCATTACCAATTAAAAAATCTCTCTAACTCCTCCTTAAACTGTCTCAGCATCCACCGCACTTTGGGATCACGAATTGCACACATCCACAACCCTTTGGGAAAAGTAGTTTCTCCTCGACTCTGTTTTAAATTTACTTCCCCTTATCCTCTGACCTCTCGTCCTAGAATGCCCCAGTAGAGGAAACATCCGCTCCATGTCTACTTTATCCAGACCTTTTATCATCTTGTAAACTTCAATTTGATCTCCCCTCGTTCTTCTAAATTCCTGTCGGCCTAAACCATTCAATCTCTCTTGGACGACAAACCCCAGGCCAACGCACAAATTTGAAACGAAATAACGGTGAGCTGCTCAGTCTGAGACCAGAGTTTCATCGTGTGTGTGTGTTAATGCGATCCACAGGAACAGAATCTACAGCGAGCGAGGAAGGGAGATCTAAAAGTCACCATTCACCGGATGGAGATGGAGAGAATCCGCTACGTTCTCAGCAGCTACTTGAGGTCACGGCTACAAAAGGTAACAGGATTCACGCTTCGGAGTCCACGAGGTGAAACCTTTCCATGCTTCCCTCACACATGGAAGCTATGCGTGCAAACCACAGGTCTGGATGAAAGCAGACCCAAATAAGAGTCACTTAATGGAATGATCTGCAGATATTGTTTGCCCATTAGAACAAGGAACATTGGAAAGGGAGGTTGATATACCATTGGTCAGAGATTAAGCTATCATTGCTTGATGATACAACGTGCACAAGTTGTAATTGGACACTATACCCTACATATGCATGAGGTAACCCGAATCAGTAACTATGAGTGGATTGAGATATAATGCTGATCTCCCTTCCTCGCTCATTGTAGGAGCTGAGTGAGAGGGATTATCATTAGAATCCCTACAATGCAAAATGAGGCCATTCAGCCCATTGAGTCTGCACCGACCACAATCCCACCCAGGCCCCTATCCCCATAACCCCATGCATTTAGCCTAGTCAGCCCCCCAACACCAAGGGGCAATTTAGCATGGCCAATCCACCTAACCTGCACATCTTTGGATTGTGGGAGGAAACAGGAGCACTTGGAGGAAACCCAAGACACGGGGAGAACATGCAGACTCCACACAGACAGTGACCCGAGGCCAGGAATCGAACCCGGGTCCCTGGCGCTGTGAGGCAGCAGCACTAACCTATGTGCCACCGTGCAGCCCCAGGGTTAGCTCAAAGTCCACCCCTCTGATTTGTAGAGTGCCTGAGCCAGTGACTGAATATTACAAGGTGAGGACGTGCAGTGAGTTGTTGCTTTGGGATGTGAATGACACTGCCGAGGCCAGATGGTGGTGAGCCGCCTTCTCGAACGGCTGCAGTACAGATCATGCGGGTGCTTTCTCTCTGTAGCAGTGCACGACAACTGAGTGTCTCATTTGGCCATCTCACAGGGCAGATGAGTCACCACATTGCTGTGGCTCTGGAGTCACATGTAGGCCAGACCAGGTGAAGACCACAGATTTCCTTCCCTAAAGGACCAGATAGAATTTGACAACAAGCTATGATAGTTAGTAATGAGACTCTCATTTTATTTCTGATTGATTATAAAATTTAAGTTCCCCCAACTATGGCAGTGGGATTTGAACTCCAATCTCTGAATCATCAACCCTGGCTTCTGAATTCTAGTCTAATAACAATACCACTCTGCTACCAACCCCCATTTTAATCAAAGTGATCTTAGAGGGCTGTCACGATATTTTTCTTCTGTAGTTAAAACTATCGTTCCCCTCAAGTCACCAGACAAAGTCACAGAGTGGTTTAAGATGATTTATTGACAACTGCAGCTACAGAAACCTGACTAAATCTTTTAAGACCAGCCAAGAGTATGAATTCAGAAATGCACAAGCAGTTATAGTGTCAAAATAAATTTGAATACAAGTAATTAGCATATATCAGTGAAAGTATAGGAGTTTTCTCTATCCACTCACAGTTATTGATTAAGGTTACATCATGCATACATCAGGGTATAGTGTCCAATTAAACTCGTGCATGTTATATTATCAAGAAATGATAGCTATATCTCTGAACAAAGATATATTGTCCTCCTTTTCCATTGTTCGTGGTGGCACAGTGGTTAGCACTGCTGCCTCACAGCGCCAGGGACCCAAGTTCGATTCCCGGCTTGGGTCACTGTCTGTGGGGAGTTTGCATGTTCTCCTCGTGTCTGTGTGGGTTTCGTCCGGGTGCTCCGGTTTCCTCCCACAGTCTGAAAGGCGTGCTGGTTAGGTGCTAAATTCTCTCTCAGTGTAACCCGAACAGGCGCCAGAGCGTGGTGACGAGGGGGATTTTCACAGTAACTTCATTGCAGTGTTAACATGAGCCTTACTTGTGACACTAATAAATAAACTTTAACTTTTAATGGGCAAAACATGAGCTGTAGCTGCACATCGTCCAATTGAATGGTCCTTGACTCTTATCTGTGTCGGCTTTAATCCAGACGTGTGCTTTTCACACAGTGTGAGACTGAGAGACAGCTTGTGGCTTATGGATTCTTAAACTTGTGTGGTTATCAACTCTTTCACCCGAGAACTTGCTTTTAAAGTATTCAGACTGAATACACAGTTTCTTTTTGTTATCCCTCGAATTTCTAGATCGAAAAGTTCTTCCCTCACATCTTGGAGAAGGAGAAATCCCGTCTTGATGCAGAGCCTTCATATTTGTCTGCGCAGGAATTCGCCTTTGCAAAAGAGTGAGTGTGATTGTGAACATCTGAGTCTGTCAGGCCTGGGTACATCTTGCCACGAGCCACATCTCTCAGGATCCCTTCGATCGGGCTTTCAGAATTGAGGTTAATAGATTTCTGTTGGTTAAGGCTTCTCAAGAATTGAGAATAGTGGGTTTGATTTGATTTATTATTGTCATGTATTAGCATGCAGTGAAAAGCATTGTTTCTTGCGCGCTATACAGACAAAGCATACCGTTCGTAGAGAAAGAAGGAGATGTAGTATTACAGTCATAGCAAGGATGTAGAGAAAGATCAACTTAATGCGAGGTAGATCCATTCAAAAGTCTGATGGCAGCAGGGAAGAAGCTGTTCTTGAATCAGTTGGTACGTGACCTCAGATTTTATACCTTTTTCCCGAAGGAAGAAGGTGGAAAAAGGTATGTCCAATGTGCTTGATTATGCTGGCTGCTTTTCTGAGGAAGTGGGAAGTGTAGACAGAGTCAGTGATGGGAGGCTGGTTTGCGTGATGGACTGGGCTAACAAAAGCACAAAGAAAATTTCAGCACAGGAACAGGCCCTTCGGCCCTCCAAGCCTGCACTGACCATGCTGGCCCGACTGAACTGAAGCCCCCTGCCCTTCCAGGGACCATATCCCTCTTTTCCCATCCTATTCATGTATTTGTCCAGACGCCCCTTCAAACTCACTATCGTATCTGCTTCCACTACCACCTCCAGCAGTGAGTTCCAGGCACCCACCACCCTCTGTTTAAAAAAAAAAATTACATTCACAACCTTTTGTAGTTTCTTGCTGTCTTGGAGCAGGCTTGAGGGGCTGAATGGCCTCCGCCTGTGAGTTAAACCTTGCGGGTCTTTCTATCAAAGCTCAGCGTGGGGTGGGTGTGCCGAGAAATCTTTGTTACGCGGGGCTGTTATCACCAGGCAGGGAAGGGTAAACCTGTGAGCTGTCAGCTGGTGAGTACTCCTGAATAAACTTCAGAGCTATTCCCACCAGCTCTTGGCTCAGCTGAAAATCAGCGGGCAGGAGGGGAGAGGTTTCGTGGGATTAGGGTTCAGGCTGGCCCTGCGCTGTTGGAAGAAGAATAGGATAGGTATCCGGAGGAGAAAATAATTAAACAGAGGAGAGTCGCGGGGAGCAGTCGTGAGGGATTGGAATTGAGGTACTCTACCAGTCCGGTAACAGTGGCTCCCTGCCCCACAGGATGGGAAGCGAGAGGCAGACAAGAGGACTGTTGGAGCTACAGCAGGTTATTGTAGGCAGAGGACGTTTACTGAGGTCTAAACAGGATTGCTGGCTCACTCTGGAACCTAACTTGCCTCAAGCTGCATGCGTTTACACAGAAACTAGAAGCAGGAGGAGGCCATTCAGCCCTTCGAGCCTGCTCCACCTTTCATTCTGATCATGGCTGATCATCAAATTTCAATATTCGATGGAGGGGGTGCAGAGGAGATTCACCAGGATGCTGCCTGGGATGGAACGTTTCAGTTATGAAGAGAGGTTGGATAGGCTTGGGTTGTTTTCTCTGGAGCAGAGAAGACTGAGGGGCGACCTGATTGAGGTGTACAAGATTATGAGGGACATGGACAGGATGGATAGGGAGCAGCTGATCCCCTTAGTTAAAGGGTTAGTTACGAGGGGACGCAAGTTAAAAGTGAGGGGTTGGAGGTTTAGGGGGGATTTGGGGAAAACCTTTTTTTACCCAGAGGGTGGTGAGGGTCTGGAATGCGCTGCCTGGGAGGGTGGTGGAGGGAGGATGCCCCACATCCTTTAAAAAGTACCTGGATGAGTCTTTGGCACATCGCAACATTCAAGGCTATGTTCCAATGGGATTTGGTGGGCAGGTCAGGGTATTTCATGTGTCGGTATAGACTCAGTGGGCCTTCTGCACTCTACTGTTCTGTGAATATCCTGATTCCTCCCCCCCCCCCCCCCCCCCCCCCCCCCGGCCCCCCCATATCCCTTTAGCCCCAAGAGCTACATCCAATTGAAATCAGACAACGTTTTGGCCTCACTACTTTCTGTGGGAGTGAATTCCACACATTCACCACCCTCTGGGTGAAGAAATTTCTCCTCACCTCAGTTCTAAAAGGTTTACCCCTTATCCTCAACTCCTTGTCGGTTGCCCCTCCTCAACTGCCTCAAAACCCTCAACTGGGCTTTTTTTGTCCTGCAGATACACGGCTAACTGTGAGACCTACCTGAAAAGCCTTGCCCTGAAGCACATGCCTCCTAACTTGCAAGCAATGGACCTCTTAAAAGCTGGTGAGTGCCTCTCAGCTGCTGGTTCTCGATCGAAGACACTTCGCTTGTGGTGACGCGCGGTGGGAATTAGTATGTTCCATGGAAATGATTTGCTTTCATGAATGACCTCCTCCATCCTCTTTTAACTCTTTCGGGATCTCCTCACTTCCAGGGAGCCTACTGAGACTCTCCCCTTCAACACGGGCGGCACAGTGGGTTAGCACTGCTGCCTCACAGTGCCAAGGACCCAGGTTCAGTTCCCAGCTTGGGGTCACTGTCTATTTGCATGTTCTCCCCGTGTCCCAAGGTGTGTAGGTTAGATGGATTGGTCATGCTAAATTGCCCCTTAGTGTCCAAAGATGTATAGGTTAGGGGGATTGGCCATGTTAAATTGTCCCTTAGTGTCCAAAGATGTGTAGGTTAGATGGATTGGCCATGTTAAATTGTCCGTTAGTGTCCAAACATGTGTAGGTTAGATGGATTGGCCATGCTAAATTGCCCCTTAGTGTCCAAAGATGTGTAGGTTAGGGGGATTGGCCATGATAAATTGCCCCTTAGTGTCCAAAGATGTGTAGGTTAGGGGGATTGGCCATGCTAAATTGTCCCTTAGTGTCCAAAGATGTGTAGGTTAGGTGGATTGGCCATGCTAAATTGCCCCTTAGTGTCCAAAGATGTGTAGGTTAGGTGGATTGGCCATGCTAAATTGCCCCTTAGTGTCCAAAGATGTGTAGGTTAGGGGGATTGGCCATGATAAATTGCCCCTTAGTGTCCAAAGATGTGTAGGTTAGGGGGATTGGCCATGCTAAATTGCCCCTTAGTGTCCAAAGATGTGTAGGTTAGGTGGATTGGCCATGCTAAATTGCCCCTTAGTGTCCAAAGATGTGTAGGTTAGGGGGATTGGCCATGATAAATTGCCCCTTAGTGTCCAAAGATGTGTAGGTTAGGGGGATTGGCCATGCTAAATTGCCCCTTAGTGTCCAAAGCTGTGTAGGTTAGGTGGATTGGCCATGCTAAATTGCCCCTTAGTGTCCAAAGATGTGCAGGTTAGGTGGATTGGCCATGCTAAATTGTCCCTTAGTGTCCAAAGATGTCTAAGATAGTCTTGTTAATGTAATAATGACAAGGTTAACCTTTGCTTCTGTGGCTGCGTCCCAGTGAGGTTTTGCGTACCTGTGTTTTTAATCAGACCTGTTGGTTTTCTCTTCCCCGGCTCAGTTCCCAAGCCCAACCTGGATTCCTTTGTCTTCCTGACGGTGAAGGAAAGGCAGGAGAATATTCTCGTGGAGCCGGAGACGGAGGACCAGAGGTAAGGCAGTGTGGGGGGGGGCGGGAAGCAGGGGGATATATTTTTGTCACCTCGTGGGCTGCGGCTTGCCGTTGGGCAGGGTTTGGTGAGGCGGGACGTAGCCTGTCACCCGCACCCTCGGAGAACCAGGGCTTGAGTTTACCGTCTCCTTCAGCAGTGCAGAGCCTGTGGGTGAGTCGGAAGATTAGGTGCTGGGGGCAGGTTTAGGAGTGGTTGCTACCTGGAAGGGGGTGATGGCTGGACACCAGTTCCTCGGCAGTGAAAATGCAGTGGAGCCCCAGCCTCAGTTTGCTCCACTTTGTATCAAACACCACTTCAGATACCCACCTCCTCCTCTCCCTCCCCCACTTCTCCTCCCCCCCCCACCCACACACACCAACACACACACACACCCACACACACACACAAGGGGAAAGAGGGAGCTCCACGTAGCTTCTGCATGACTGATTTTACATGATTTGGTGAATTTCATAAGAAAACAGAAGCAGGAGTAGGCCATTCGGCCCTTCAATGGGATGTGGGCGTCGCTGTCTGGGCCAGCGTTACTGACCTAGCCCGAATTGCCCTCAAACTGAGTCACCCCCTGGGCCATTTCAGAGGGCAGTTGAGAGTCAAACACATTGCTGTGGCTCTGGAGTCACATGTAGGCCAGACGGGGTAAGGAGGGCAGATTTCCTTACCTAAAGGATATTGGTCAACCAGATGGGGGTTTTTAACAACAGGTTTGGAATGAACAAGGATCAAAGAAAATTACAGCACAGGAACAGGCCCTTCGGCCCTCCAAGCCTGCACTGATCATGCTGCCCGACTGAACTAAAACCCTCTACCCTTCCAGGGACCATATCCCTGTATTCCCATCCTATTCATTTATTTGCCTAGACGCCTTTTAAAAGTCATTATCGTATCCGCTTCCACTATCTCCCCTGGCAGTGAGTTCCAGGCACCACCACCCTCTGTATGAAAGAACTTGCCTCGTACATCTCCTTTAAACCTGTGCCCCTCGCACCTTAAACCTGTGCCCCTGAGTAATTGACTCTTCCGCCCTGGGGAAAAAGCTTCTGACTATCCACTCTGTCCATGCCCCTCATAATCTTGTAGACTTCTGTCAGATCGCCCCCTCAACCTCCGTCGTTCCAGTGAGAACAAACCAAGTTTCTCCAACCTCTCCTCGTAGCTAATGCCCTCCGTACCAGGCAACATCTGGTAAATCTTTTCAGTACAGGTATGCAAAACCTCACTGGGCTGCAGCCACAGAAGGAAAGGTTCACCTTATCTCCAAAGCCTTCACGTCCTTCTGGTAGTGTGGTGACCAGAATTGAACACTATATTCCAAGTGCGGCCTGACTAAGGTCTGTAAAGCTGCAACGTGGCTTGCCATGGTGATTACCATTCCAAATTCGTTAATCTAACTCCAGTTAAAGCTTAAAGTTCATTTATTAGTCACAAATAGGCTTGCATTAACACTGTAATGAAGTTACTGTGAAAATCCCCCCAGTCGCCACACTCCGGTGCCCGTTTGGGTTACACTGAGGGAGAATTTAGCGTGGCCAGTCCACCTAACCAGCACATTTTTGGACTGTGGGAGGAAACTGGAGCACCTGGAGGAAACCCACACAGACACGGGGAGAATGTGGAGACTCCGCAGTGACCCAAGCTGGGAATCGAACCCAGTTCCCTGGTGTTGTGAGGCAGCAGTGCTAACCACCACGCTACCCATCCACCGCCAGCCACGGGGGTGTGGGTGGGATTGAACATGTGTCCCCGAGTCATTATCGTATCTGCTTCCACTACCTCCCCTGGCAGTACGTTCCTCGGGATTGCAAGTGAAGTGACATTATCCCATGCCCCCCCCCCCCCCCATCCCCCATCCCAATGTCTCCTCCTGTTTCCAGGGTTTGAACTGGGGTTCTCAAGTCTTCTACTTTCTGGTTTCGTCTGCAGGGAATACACCGTTGATCTGGAGGAAGGGTCCCAGCACTTGATGAAATACAGGACGATAGCGCCTCTTGTGGCCAGTGGGGCAGTACAGCTGATATAAAGGGAGACCTGGAGAGGTGAGATGAGGCGTGCCTGATGGCTGACTGTTGCAAAGTCGGGGGGAGTAATTGTAGATTGGTGTTTATCCAGTTGTAAAATTCCAGGGGAGAAAGCATTGCATGGGGATATGGTGCTTTTCCTGTGCGTCAAGAGTTTAAAAAAAAACTGCAAGGACACAGAGTACCCAAACTGAAACATTTGTGTCAAAAGGCCCAGCAGAAGTGTTACCAAGACAACAGGCTTTTGAATTTAGCCAATCAATTTGCAGTCAGCACTTAGATACCAAGAACCTATTAAATTTAAATCTGATGGTTTTGACAACCTGGCACCAATCCTTTTATAGAATAGAAACCCTATAGTGCAGAAACAGGCTATCCGGCCCATCGAGTCTGCACCGACCACAATCCCACCCAGGCCCAACCCCCCCATATCCCTCCCCGTGTCTGCATGGGTTTCCTCTGGGTGATCCAGTTTCCTCCCACAGTCCAAAGATGTGTAGGTTAGGTGGATTGGCCATGCTAAATTGCCCCTTAGTGTCCAAAGATGTGTAGGTTAGGTGGATTGGCCATGCTAAATTGTCCCTTAGTGTTGGCCATGCTGAATTGTCCCTTAGTGTCCAAAGATCTGCAGGTTAGGTGGATTGGCCATGCTGAATTGTCCCTTAGTGTCCAAAGATTTGAGGGTTAGGTGGATTGGCCATGCTAAATTGTCCCTTAGTGTCCAAAGATGTGCAGGTTAGGTGGATTGGCCATGCTAAATTGTCCCTTAGTGTCCAAAGATGTGCGGGTTAGGTGGATTGGCCATGCTAAATTGTCCCTTAGTGTCCAAAGATTTGAGGGTTAGGTGGATTGGCCATGCTAAATTGTCCCTTAGTGTCCAAAGATTTGAGGGTTAGGTGGATTGGCCATGCTAAATTGTCCCTTAGTGTCCAAAGATGTCTAGCTTTGGGGGAATTAGCGGGATAGGTGTGTGGGGTTACGGGAATAGGGCAGGATGGTGAACCTGGGGAAGAGAGTTGGTGCAGACACAGTGGGCCGAATGGCCACGTTCTACAAAAGGTCATTCATGATTTGAGTACGTTAGAAAGATGCCCTTTTTGACCTTGGCAGAGGGTAGCAGAGTTAGCAGCGAGAGACCCACAATGTTTCACTCTGCGAATAGATCAGTACCGAGTAAAGAACGATTCCCGTTGTCATTCACCAAATGGCTGTTGAAAGTGGGAAGTGAGGTGCCCCCTTGCACCACGATCAGTAAATTTTCATCACATTTGCAGTTTCTCTTTTCCTTGGTCATTTTGATGAGTTTTGTGGTGGATGTAATGTTCCCTGTATCGATAGGAAATGCAAAGTGCGCTGGGGGAGGTTCGGGGAAGAGGACTGGAATCCAGAGGGATGGGGGTTGACAGTTGTTCTGGTTCTCTTTGGCGAGGGAAAGCGAGTGACATTTTCTGTTTTCTTTCAGAGTCTGTTACCTACATGACCCTCAGGAATTGGGGCCCACGTTCTGTCCTGGGAAAATAGCCCTGTTTTTGAGTGTGCAAGAGCTAATAAAATTCTTTTGTTACTTTTGGATCCCAGCCTTTATTGTCAATCAATCAAAATCAGTCACATAAAAACTAGGAGCAGGAGTGGACCATTCGACCCCTCGAGCCTGCTCTGCCATTCAATAAGATCATGGCTGATCTTTTCGTGGACTCAGCTCCACTTCCCCGCCCGCTCACCATAACCCTTAATTCCTTTCCTGTTCAAAAATGTGTCTCTCTTTGCCTTAAAAACATTCAATGAGGGAGCCTCAACTGCTTCACTGGGCAGGGAATTCCACAGATTCACAACCCTTTGTGTGAAGAAGATCCTCCTCAACTCACTCCTAAATCTGCTCCCCCTTATTTTGAGGCTATGCCTCCCCTAGTTCTAGTTTCACCCGCCAGTGGAAATGACTTCCCTGCTTCTATCTTATCTATTCCCTTCGTAATCTCATATGTTTCTATAAGATCTCCGCTCATTCTTCTGAATTCGAAAGAATATAGCCCCAGTCTACTCAGTCTGTCCTCACAGATTGCAAAGAATAACCCAGTGATTTCCCCCCTCTGGATACTGGACCAATGTAGAATCGTGGAATCCCTATGGTGCAGAAGGAGGCCACTTGGCCCATCGTGTCTGCACCGACTCTCAAACAGAGCACCCCACCAGGCTTAATCTCCGTCACCCCACACACCTATCATGTTAATCTCCCTTATCTACACACTAAGGACATGAAGGGACAATTTAGCATGGCCAATCCCCCTAACCTCACATCTTTGGACACTAAGGGGCAATTTGGCACTGCTAAGCCACCTAAGGTGCCCATGTTTGGACACGAAGGGGCAATTTACCATGGTCAATCCACCTAACCTGCATATCTTTGGACACTAAGGGGCAATTTAGCATGGCCAGTCCACCTAACGTGCACCTCTTTGGACCAGGGATAAATTCACATGGCCAATCCATCTAACCTGCACATCTTTGGACGCGAAGGGGCAATTTAGCATGGCCAATCCACCTAACCTGCACATCTTTGGACACTAAGGGGCAATTTAGCATGGCCAATCCACCTAACCTGCACCTCTTTGGACACTAAGGGACAATTTAGCATGGCCAATCCACCTAACTTGCACATCTTTGGACACTAGAGGGCAGTTTAACATGGCCAATCCCCCGAAGGTGCACATCTTTGGACACGAATGGGCAATTTAGCATGACCAGTCCGCCTAGCTTGCACATCTTTGGACCCTAAAGGACAAGTTAGCATGGCCAATGCCCCTAACCCGCGCATCTTTGGACACAAAGGGGCAATTTACTGTGGCCAATCTACCTAACCTGCATATCTTTGAACCCTAAGGGACAATTTAGTATGGCCAAATCCACCTAACACGTATATCTTTGGACAGTAAGGGACAATTTAGCATGGCCAATCCACCTAACCTACACATTTTTGGATGCTAAGGGACAAGTGAGCGTTGCCAATCCATCTAACCTGCACATCTTTGGTAATGTCATTGTGTTCTGTCTGACAACGAACTGTCAGTCCAGACCAGCTTATTGTCCTCCAATCTTGTGCTCTAATTCTGTTTATTAACCTGCAGTGCGGGGCTTATCGAAAGCCTTCTGAAAATCCATGCACACCACATCCTCTGGGTTCTCCAAAATGTGTTCTGATAGTGATATCCTCTTAAAAATAATTCCCAACTGGTTTGTCAAACATGATTTTCTTTTCATAAAAGTCAAGAGTGTGATGGAATACTCCCCACTTGCCTGGATGGGTGCAGCTCCAACAACACTCAAGAAGCTCGACACCATCCAGGACAAAGCAGCCCCGCTTGATTGACCCCCCATCCACAAACATTCACTCCCTCCACCACCGACACTCAGTAGCAGCAGTGTGTACCATCTACAAGATGCACTGCAGCAACTCATCCTTAGACAGCACCTTCCAAACCCACGACCACTTCCATCTAGAAGGACAAGGGCAGCAGATACATGGGGAACACCACCACCTGCAAGTTCCCCTCCTCGTCACTCACCACCCTGACTTGGAAATATATTGCTATTCCTTCGTAGTCGCTGGGTCAAAATCCTGGAATTCCCTCCCCAGCAGCATTGTGGGTGTACCGACATCAAACAGTGCAGTGATTCAAGAAGGCAGCTCACCACCACCTTCTCAATGGGCAATGAATGTTGGCCCAGCCAGTGACGCCCTGCTTCCCATCGATTAAATCTTTTAAAAATCTATGTTGACCTTTTCCAATCCTACATTTGTGACTCTAAGCCTAGAACTACATCTTTTATAAAAGAGTCAAACATGTTACCTGCTACTGATGGCAGGCTCTTGGAATGTAGTGTTTAATTCTGGTCGCCTCACTACCAGAAGGGTGTGGAGGCTTTGGAGAGGGTAGAGAAAAGATTGCCCAGGATGTTGCCTGGTATGGAGGGCATTAGCTATGAGGAGAGGTTGGAGAAACTTGCTTTGTCCTCACTGGAATGACGGAAGTTGAGGGGTGACCTGATGGAAGTCGAAAAGAAGTTTCTTGAATAGTGCAATCTGTCATGGATCTGTCTCGTGACGGCAACAACAAGAATTTAACATGGGCAGCAGAGTGGTTAGCACTGCTGCGCCTCAGCACCAGAAACCTGGCTTCAGTTCTGGCCTTGGGTGACTGTGTGGAGTTTGCGCGTTCTCCCCATGTCTGTGTGGGTTTCCTCCGGGTGCTCCGATTTTCTCCACAGTCCTAAGATGTGCGGGTTAGATGGATTGGCCATGCTAAATTGACCCTTAGTGTCAGTGGGATTAGCGGGGTAAATGCATGGGTTGAGGGGATAGGATGTGAGTGGGAGTGTGGCCTGTGCAGACTCGAAGGGCCGAACGGCCTCCTGCACTGCAGGGATTCTATGAATGATGAGGATATGATCTGCCTAGCAACAGGTAAAAACCTGACAACAATAGCCAGCGTTCAAAGGGGACAATGGGATGTGACCTTTCCCAGTAATGAGATTAGCAGACAGCCAGACAGATTCAGGTGTAAATTGCCCTGATGACTGAGGGATTAGTGGAGGTGAAGAGATGCTAATTTGGAGAGTCAGAATGGGGAGAGATGTAGACAGATACACAGAGAGAGAAAGAGGAACCAAGAAGGCATTGTACTGTCTCAGAGCCGAGTGGCCAGTTTAACATCTAACAAGTATTAAAGCCAAATGAGTGCACAAACCTTCGTAAAGGCAGTTTATCTATCTTTGTTGGGCCAGGAAAATATGTTTCCCAGACATGCTCATCTGCCTTATATTGTGTGGTAACAATAAGCTGCATTTGAACAAAGAACAAAGAAAATTGCCCCACAGGAACAGGCCTCCACTGCCCGACTTAACCAAAACCCCCTACCCTTCTGGGGACCAGATCCCTCTATTCCCATCTTATTCATGCATTTGTCAAAATGCCCCTTAAAAGCCACTACTGTATCTGCTTCCACTCCCTCCCCCGGCAGCGAGTTCCAGGCACCCACCACCCTCTGTGTAAAAAATCTTGCCTCGTACATCCTCCTTTAAACCTTGCCCACTAGGAATTGACTCTTCCACCCTGGGGGGTAAAAGCTTCTGACTATCCGCTCTGTCCATGCCCCTCATAATCTCGTAGACTTCTATCAGGTTGCCCCCCTCAACCTCCGTCATTCCAGTGAGAACAAACCGAGTTCTTCTCCAACCTCTCCTCATAGCTAATGTCCTCCATACCAGGCAACATCCTGGTAAATCTTTTCTGTACCCTCTCCAAAGCCTCCACCTCCTTCTGGTAGTGAGGCGACCAGAATTGAACAGTATATTCCAAGTGCGACCTGAGTGAGGTTCTATAAAGCTGCACATGACTTGCCAATTTTTAAACTCAGTGCCCCGGCTGATGAAGGCAAGCATGCTGTTTACCTTCTTGACTACCTTCTCCACCCGCATTGCCATTTTCAGTGACCTGTGTACCTGTACACCCAGATCCCTCTGCCTATCAATACTATTAAGGGTTCTGCCATTTACTGTTTATATCCTATCTATATTTGACTTTCCAAATTGCAATACCTCACATTTGGCCAGATTAAACTCCATCTGCCCATCTCTGCACCCGAATCTCCAACCGATCTGTAACCTCTGATGGTCCTCATCATGATCTGCAAATCCAACAATCTCTGTGATTTAAAACTGGATGTTGTTTGCGAGTGAGGAAGTGTAAAGGTGTTCAGGGATGTCTGGAGTATCTCTCGGACCTTGCAGACTCACTCAACCAGCGCTGAATGCAATAGATTTTACCCAAACTCCTCTGCATATGTCAGACAAAAGAACTGCACACATCAACCAACAGGCTGGAACCAACTCGCAACTTCATTCCAAACAATAAAAGATTTAAATTTTACAACTTGAACAATTCTCTATCTATTCAATTGTTTAGCAATCCACGTACTACCTGGATTCTCGTTGTTCAGTTTGTTGAACTCTTGAGCCTATCTCTCTATATCTCTCTCTGTCTGTTTGTCCATCTCTCTGTCTGTCCCCCCCGCCTCTCTGTCCGCCCACCTCCCCGCCCCGCCCCCCCCCCCCCCCCCCCCCCGGCCTCTCTGTCCCCTTGCTGTCCTCCTCCCACGCCTCGCTGTCTCCTCTCTGTCCCTCCCTGTCTCTTTGGGTGGTGGCACCGTGGTTAGCACTGCTGCCTCACAGTGCCAGGGATCTACTGGACTTAGGGATTTTCACAGTAACTTTATTGTAGTGTTAATGTAAGCCTGCTTGTGACATTAATAAATAAGCTTTCAACTTTCGCTCCATCTCTTGTCTCTCTCTCTCTGTCTTGCTCTCTGTCTCACTCTGTCTCTCTATCTCTCCCTCTCTGACTCTCGGTGTCTCTCTATCTTTCTCTCTCTGTCTCTCTCTCTCTATCTCTGTCTCTCTCTATCTCTGTCCCTCTATTTTTCTCTCTCTCTCTCTGTCTCTCTCTCTCTCTCTCTGTCTCTCTGTTTCCCCCTCTGTATTGGGGGGAGGGTCAGACGCTGCCAGCACAGTGTTTGTAAACCTTTTCTGTCTACCTCCTGACATGTCCTGAGGATCTGACCGATTGGGTGCTTTGTTCTGATGAGTTTCACACCCATTGTTGCTGGGAGTGTTAATGGGTCAGAGATAACCTGGTGTTGTGAGACCTCTTACAGTGTTAATGGGTTTCGCTGATGGGCCTTTGTGTGCTGGAATAGTGGACGTCTGCTTTCAGCTTTGAATAAGCACCCAGTCTTTGTTTTACTGAACGATGTCTGCCCCGCGTATCCTGGTGTGATGTGTTTGTCAGGAAGCTGCCCTTTTGCTAATGTGTCCTGGTGCATCCCTGCTGTGCTTGGATCTTGCAAAAAGCCTGTCTCCAGGCAGAATGGTACATTTGGACTATGGTAATCCCAGCATCCCTCGCTTTTAGGCCAATTTCTGTGGCCCGTTTTTATGTCAGCTCGCTGTGTTTGAGGGGAGTTGAACTACGAAGAGAGGCTGAATAAACTAGGCTTGTACTCGTTAGAGTTTAGAAGAATGAGGGGAGATCTCATTGAGACGTATAAGATGATGAATGGGATGGATAGGATAGAGGTGGAGAGACTCTTCCCGCTCAAAAAGGACAGTAGGACTAGGGGGCACAGCCTCAAGATAAAGGGGGGGCGGTTTAGAACGGAGTTGAGGAGGAACTTCTTCACTCAAAGGGTGGTGAATCTCTGGAATTCTCTGCCCGTTGAAGTGGTGGAGGCTGCCTCGCTAAATATTTTTAAGACGCGGGTTGATGGGTTTTTGATAAGAGAGGGGATTAAGGGTTATGGGGAGAGGGTGGGAATGTGGAACTGAGCCGCGACAGATCAGCCATGATCTTATTGAATGGCGGGGCAGGCTCGAAGGGCTAGATGGCCTACTCCTGCTCCTATTTCTTATGTTCTTATCCCTGATCTCCTGGTGATCTGGGGTCACTTCCCATACAATGATTCCACTTTATTCGAGCAGTTGCTTGCTGCTACAGTCGATACGTACTTTGGAACAAGGGATAATTTCTACGCAAACTGCGTGACGGCCTTGGAGAGAGACAACCTCTGACAAGCCTGTGCCCAGCTCACCAGCTAGTTCTATCTTTTACTCTCGTTCTGTGCTTCTCAAACTTAATTCTAACTCTCTTAAGCTCTGTAACACCACACTCTGCACTTTCCAGGTGAAGAAGTTTCTCCTCACCTCAGTCCTGAAAGGTTTACCCCCTTATCCTCAGACTAGTCCTGGACTCCCCCACCCACCATCGGGAACATTCTGTCTGAATCTAACCTATCAGAATTTTAGAAGTTTCTGTGAGACTTGCATCAACTTTTGAGCTTTGACGGTGCGGTGGCACAGTGGTGAGCTCCACAGCTCCAGCGACCTGGGTTCGAATCCCGGCTTGGGTCACTGCCTGCCCCATGTCTGCGTGGGTTTCCTCCGGGCGCTCCCATAGCCCAAAGATGTGCAAGTTAGGTGGGTTGGCCATGCTAAATTGTCCCTTTGGGGTGCATAGGTTAGAGGGATTAGTGGGTAAATATGTCGGATAGGGCCTGGGTGGGATTGTGGTTGGTGCAGACTCGATGGGCCGAATGGCCTCTTTCTCTACTGTAGGATTCTATGGGAAAGGGTCGTCTGGACTTGAAATGTCAGCTCCTTCCCCTCCTTACAGATGCTGCCAGACCTGCTGAGATTTTCCAGCATTTTCTCTTCTGGTTTAAGCATTCTTTCTGGTTGTATCACAGCTTGGTCTGGGCTCCTGCTCTGTCCGAGACTGCAAGGAACTACAAAAGGCCATGAACGTAGCCCAATCCATCACGCAAACCAGCCTCCCATCCACTGACTCTGTCTACACTTCCCACTGCCTCGGCAAAGCAGCCAGCATAATTAAGGACCCAGATGCACCCCGGATATTCTCTCTTCCACCTTCTTCCTTTTGAAAAAAGATATAAAAGTCTGAGGTCATGGACCAACCGACTCAGAAACAGCTTCTTCCCTGCTGCTGTCAGACTTTTGAATGGATTTACCTTGCATTAAGTTGGTCTTTCTCTACACCCTAGCTATGACCACGTTCTGCAATATCTCCTTTCCTTCTCTATGAATGGTATGCTTTGTGTCGTGTGTAAGAAACAATACTTTTCACTGTATACTAATGTGTGTGACAATAATACATCAAATCAAAAGTGTTTCATAATTCATATATTTAATTGTCAGTGTATTATCGTCCAAGTGCAATTGTATCGGGTCTTGGTGAGGCCATACCGAGAGTATTGAGTGCAGTTTTGGTCTCCTTTTCTGAGGAAGGATGTTCTTGTCTCTCGAGGGAGTGCAGCGAAGGTTTACCAGGCTGATTCCGGGGATGGTGGGACTGATGCACGGGGAGAGATTGACCAGATTAGGATTGTTTTCGCTGGAGTTCAGACAAATAAGGGGGGATCTCATAGAGATTTATAAAATGCTAACAGGGTTAGACAGGGTAGATGCAGGGAGGATGTTCCCGATGGTGGGGGAGTCCAGAACCAGGGGTCACAGTCTGAGGATTCAGGGGAGACCATTCAGGACGGAGATGAGGAGACATTTCTTCACCCGGTGAGCCTGTGGAATTCATTCCCACAGGAAGTAGATGATGCCAAAACATTGAATGTATTCAAGAGGCGGCTGGATATAGCACTTGGGGTGAATGGGATCAAAGGTTATGGGGAGAAAGCAGGATTAGGCTATTGAGTTGGATGATCAGCCATGATGGTGATGAATGGTGGAGCAGGCTCGAAGGGCCAAATGGCCTCCTGTTCCTATCTTCCATGTTTCTGTCTTGCGACTGGGCAGGGGATTGTAGGGAGGGAGAGCAAACTAACCACTGCACCATGGTGCAGGGAGCCATTGTGTCCAAAACAATGCGGTTATAGGGAGTGGCAACGTTCGAGAGATTGATATTGTTCTCCACACTGAGAGCTTGCAGGCTGCGTTACCTGCCCGCGGTCAGGGGTAAGGACACCTCGGGCCTGGAGTGGGAGGAGCAGATCCGGTTATTGTTGGTTCTGACTCTTTGCCAGTGTTGAGACATCAGGGTGAATGCCCCAAAGGGGAGAGGCTATGGGGCAGAGAGTCGGCCAAGAGAGTAATCCAGTTCGACAATGCCCCGTCCCATTCCTTTTGTTCCTTTCTCTTTGCTGGAATTCCCATGGGGGTCCATCTCCACAGTGGGACAGGAGGGGGTTGATGGCGCCGGCAGGAGCCACCTACTCTTTATCGTTGGTGAACAGGAACTCCTGGTCAAACAGTTTTGCCACAGTGGGTATTTGGGGAAGAGTGCATGCGAAAGAGGCAGAGAGCCACCCATGATGTGGAGATGCCGGCATTGGACTGGGATGGGCACAATAAGAAGCTTGACAACACCGGGCGGCACAGTAGCACAGTGGTTAGCACTGCTGCTTCACAGCTCCAGGGTCCTGGGTTCGATTCCCGGCTCGGGTCACTGTCTGTGTGGAGTTTGCCCATTCTCCTCGTGTCTGCGTGGCTTTCCTTCGGGTGCTCCGGTTCCCTCCCACAGTCCAAAGATGTGCGGGTTAGGTTGATTGGTCTGTGCTAAAATTGCCCTTAGTGTCTTGAGATGCTTAGGTTAGAGGGATTAGTGGGAAATGTGTAGGGACATGGGGATGGGGCCTGGGTCGGATTGTGGCTGGTGCAGACTCGATGGGCCAAATGGCCTCTTTCTTTGCTGTAGGGATTCTGTGATTCTCTGACCAGGTTAAAGTCCAACAGGTTTATTTGGTATCACGAGCTTTTGGAGCGCTACTCCTTCATCAGGTGATGTGTTGCGGCTGTAGTATGTGGGTGCGAGTGGACACCAGTGTGTTCCACAGCAACCACATCTATTTATTTATTTTACTCATTCATTTCTGAAGTAGGCTTACATTAACAGTGCCTGATGCACTCACCAGAGGAAGGAGCAGTGCTCTGAAAGCTCCAAGTAAAGCTGTTGGACTTTAACCTGGTGTTGTGAGACTTCTTAAACAGTCACACAAATAGCAAATGTTGTTTTAAAAATGCCAAGTCATTATCGAAGACCATCTCCTTCACAAGTTTGTGTGTGTGGTCGTATGTCTTTGTGTGGCACAGTGGTTAGCACTGCTGCGACACGGCGCCAGGGACCCAGGTTCGATTCCCGACTTGGGTCACTGTCTGTCTGGAGTCTGCACGTTCTCCCCGTATCTGCGTGGGTTTCCTCCCACAGTCCGAAAGGCGTGCTGGTTAGGTGCTAAATTCTCCCTCAGTGTGCCCGAACAGGTGCCGGATTGTGGCGACTCGGGGGAATTTCACAGTAACTTCATTGCAGTGTTAATGTAAGCCTAGATTTGATTTGATTCATTCTTGTCACACATATTAACATATAGCGAAAAGTATTGTTTCTTGCGCACTGTACAGACAAAGCATACCATTCATAGACAAGAAAACGAGAAAGTGCAGAACGTAGTGTTACAGACGTAGCTGGGTATAGAGAAAGATCAACTTCATGCAAGGTAGGTCCATTCAAAAGTCTGACAGCAGCAGGGAAGAAGCTGTTCTTGAGTTGATTGGTACGTGACCTCAGACATTTGTATCCTTTTCACGAAGAACAAAGAACAAAGAAAATTCCAGCACAGGAACAGGCCCTTCGGCCCTCCAAGCCTGCACTGACCATGCTGCCCAACTGAGCTAAACCCCCCTATGCTTCCGGGGACCAGATCCCTCTATTCCCATCTCATTCATAGTGGAAGAGAGAATGTCCGGGGTGCGTGGGGTCCTTGGTTATGCTGGCTGCTTTGCTGAGGCAGTGGGAACTGTAGACAGAGTCGGTGGATGGGAGGCTGGCTCAATTGTCCCTTAGTGTCCAAAGATGTGCAGGTTAGGGGGATTGGCCATGCTAAATTGCCCCTTAGTGTCCAAAGATGTGCAGGTTAGGTGGATTGGCCATGCTAAATTGCCCCTTAGTGTCCAAAGATGTGCAGGTTAGGTGGATTGGCCATGCTAAATTGCCCCTTAGTGTCCAAAGATGTGTAGGTTAGGCGGATTGGCCATGCTAAATTGCCCCTTAGTGTCCAAAGATGTGTAGGTTCGGTGGATTGGCCATGCTAAATTGTCCCCGAGTGCCCCAAGATGTTCAGGTTTGGGGAATAGTGGGGTAAATACTTGGGGTTATGGGAATAGTGTCTGGGGAAGATGCTCTGTCAGAGGGTCGGCAGAGGCCCGATGGGCTGAATGGCCTCCTTTTGCACTGCCGGGATTGTATGATTCTATGATATTGGAAGGTAACTTGGGGTGAAGGAAATTGTGGGCAGGTTGCGCTGTATTTGTGGATGTTTGTTCTGCTGATTCTGTTGCAATGTGTAAAGTCCGGGCCTGTCTCTGAGTGGCAGATGAATGATTTTCCATCGAGCGCAGGCAGGATAGAAATTACAAATTGCTCCGTGCACGGGGCCACATGCCAAGAATTGACTTTGGCTGTAAATTTTAAACAAAATAGATCTGATGACCACCTCCCACCCAATCCCAGCCCTCTCGGCCTCCAGTCCAATCTCAGCCTGAAGTTCAAATCAATATCGTTTCTGCTGTCCTTTCATCTCCTTGTGTCAGGAAATGCTTAGTTAATGATTCTGTTTGGTCAATTCCTAATCTCCTGTTTCTCTTAAAACTCCCTGGGTGGCTCGATGAGGGAGTGACTGATCTGGGCAGAGCTCTCACCCGATCAGCAATTTGGTAATGAGTTCGTTCTTGTTGGCCAGTGTCACCTCGAGAGCAATTGAACGTTGAAGTTTATTTGTGAGTGTCACAAGCAGGCTTACATTAACACCGCAGTGAAGTCACTGTGAAAGTCCCCTTGTCGCCACACTCCTCTATCTCCCCCTCAAAACAAAGGAGATTGTCATTGACTTCAGGAAGTGTAAAGGGGAACATGCCCCTGGCTACATCAACAGGGATGAAGTCGAAAGGGTCGAGAGCTTCAAGTTTTTAGGTGTCCAGATCACCAACAATCTGTCCTGGTTCTCCCCCCCCCACCGTGCCAACACTATAGTTAGAAAGCCCCACCAACGCCTCTACTTTCTCAGAAGACTAAGGAAATTTGGCATGTCAGCTATGACTCTCACCAACTTTTCCAGATGCCCCATAGGAAGCGTTCTTTCTGGTTGTATCACAGCTTGGTCTGGGCTCCTGCTCTGCCCAAGACCGAACTACAAAGGGTCATGAATGCAGCCCAATTCATCACGCAAACCAGCCTCCCATCCACTGACCCTGTCTACACTTCCCGCTGCCTCGGCAAAGCAGCCAACATAATTAAGGACGCCACGCACCCCGGACATTCTCTCTTCCACCTTCTATTGGGAAAAAGATACAAAAGTCTGAGGTCACGGACCAACCAACTCAAGAACAGCTTCTTCCCTGCTGCCATTTGAATGGACCTGCCTCTCATTAAGTATCTTTCTCTGCACCCTAGCTATGACTGTAACACCACATTCTCATTTCCTTCTCTATGTATGGTATGCTTTGTCTTTATAGTGTGCAAGAAACAATACTTTTCACTGTATCCCAGTACATGTGACAATAATAATTCAAATCAAATCAAATCCGGTACCTGTTCAGGTACACTGAGGGAGAATTTAGCACCTAACCAGACGTCTTTCGGTCTGTGGGAGGAAACCCACGCAGACATGGGGAGAACATGCAGAATCCACACAGACAGTGACCCGAGCTGGGAATCGAACCTGGGTCCTGGCACTGTGAAGCAGCAGTGCTAATCACCTCATCCCCTGGAGACACAGGCTGACTTTTGGCTTCCGTCTATCAAGTGAATCCGATTTTGGGGGAGCTTCCCACATTATCGGTCGCAGCCCCCACGGAGGGTTGGGGGTGGGGGGGGGGTTCACGGGACGAGATTCCAAGGTGAACTCTGAGGTGCCAATGGCTGCCATGGCCTCACAACTGAAGGCGAACATCGGGTTTAAATCCTCACTTTGTGTTTGTTAAAAGATGCACTTCATCCTTCTTTGATTCCTGCCAAAGAGAGCCAGTGAAAAGTTTTTTGGAAAAAAGATTAAATCCCTGCTGTCACAGCTAAAGGGTCACTTCCATTCCAAAAATCCCAAATGAGTGGAGGGAGAAATGTTTGAATTGAATTTATTTGATTTATTATTGTCACAGAGAGATACGTGGCCCTTCAGCTCATCTTGTCCATGTCGACCAAGTTTCCGAAACTGAACTAGTCCCATTTGTCTGCGCTTATCCCTCTGAACCTTTCCCATCCGTGGATCAGTGGGTTAGCACTGCTGCCTCACAGCGTCAGGGACCTGGGTTCAATTCTGGGTCACTGTCCTGGGTGGAGTCTGCACGTTCTCCCCGTATCTGCGTGGGTTTCCTCCAAAGATGTGCGGTTTAGCTGGATTGGCCAAGCCAAATTGCTCTTCAGTGTCAGGGGGACTAGCTAGGGGAAATGCATGATGTTATGGAGAATAGGGCCGGGTGGGATTGTGGTCAGTACAGACCCGATGGGCTGAATGGCCTCCTTCTGCACTGCAGGGATTCTGTCTATCTCCATGTGCGGGTTAGGTTGGTTGACCATGCTAAAATTGCGCCTTCGTGTCCCAGGATGTGTAGGTTAGCGGGGTAAATGTGTGGGGTTTTGTTGTCAGTGCATACTCAATGGGCCGAATGGCCTCCTTCTGCACTGCAGAGTTTCTACAACTGACTGGGCAAGGGGGACCTTTCTTGCCTTTGACGCCTGCTGTGGTCTCAGTGACACTGGAAAACTCCTTATCGTGTTCCAAATTAGCCAGCCTTTCCACATTGCCGGAGATCTGTCCCCATGACCCCCCGCCCCCACCGCAGGCTGTGAGTTAATTCCAGACAAGTAGCTGTTTTGGAGTGGATAGATTCCGGGGGGTTTCACAGAGTGGGTGAGACGCTATTGTAAATCGTACATGAGATGTCCCTGGTTATTGCCAATCATTAACTGCTCACTGAAGTCACTCCAAACCAGTGCTGTGTGGGCCTGCGGCCTAAGTCCACTTGTAAGTAACCTCGCTCTCTAAATTTAGTTCCTGTATTTTAACCCCAGGTCACTGTCCTCTGATTGCCTTCACTGCCCGAGATAGCTCAGTGGTAACACTTGACACAGCGAGGGAACTTTGCCAACCCTGCCAGCTTATCTCCAGGCAGTGTTTCTGTTCCCTGGACACCAGGGCGAGGCACTTTACACCCCATTTGCCAGATTGCACATCAGGCCAGTATTAGATGTAATCCCACCTTTGTTTGCCCAATTGATCTAAATCCTGCTGCAATCTCTCACTGACCTATTAGTCGGCTCACAGACTCGGCAAGCTTACAGATAGTTGTTGCAGGAGCGAGTCCAAAGTGGTCCACATTAACGGTGAATTACACAGTGGTTAGCACCGCTGCCTCAGGGACCCGGGTTTGATTCCCGGCTTGGGGGTCACTGTCTGTGTGGAGTCTGCACGTTCTCCCCCGTGTCTGCGTGGGTTTCCTCTGGCTGCTCCGGTTTCCTCCCACACTCCAAAAATGTGGAAGTTAGGTGGATTGGCCATGCTAAATTGTCCCTTAGTGTCCAAAGATGTGCGGGTTAGGTGGATTGGCCATGCTAAATTGCCCCTTAGTGTCCAAAGATGTGTAGGTTAGGTGGATTGGCCATGCTAAATTGCCCCTTAGTGTCCAAAGATGTGCAGGTTAGGTGGATTGGCCATGCTAAATTGCCCCTTAGTGTCCAAAGATGTGCAGGTTAGGTGGATTGGCCATGCTAAATTGTCCCTTAGTGTCCAAAGATGTGCAGGTTAGGTGGATTGGCCATGCTAAATTGTCCCTTAGTGTCCAAAGATGTGTAGGTTAGGTGGATTGGCCATGCTAAATTGTCCCTTAGTGTCCAAAGATGTGCAGGTTAGGTGGATTGGCCATGCTAAATTGTCCCTTAGTGTCCAAAGATGTGTAGGTTAGGTGGCTTGGCCATGCTAAATTGTCCCTTAGTGTCCCAAAGATGTGCAGGTTAGGTGGATTGGCCATGCTAAATTGTCCCTTAGTGTCCAAAGATGTGTAGGTTAGGTGGATTGGCCATGCTAAATTGTCCCTTAGTGTCCAAAGATGTGCAGGTTAGGTGGATTAGCCATGCTAAATTGTCCCTTAGTGTCCCAAAGATGTGCAGGTTAGGTGGATTGGCCATGCTAAATTGTCCCTTAGTGTCCAAAGATGTGTAGGTTAGGTGGATTGGCCATGCTAAATTGTCCCTTAGTGTCCGAAGATGTGCAGGTTAGGTGGATTAGCCATGCTAAATTGTCCCTTAGTGTCCCAAAGATGTGCAGGTTAGGTGGATTGGCCATGCTAAATTGTCCCTTAGTGTCCAAAGTTGTGCAGGTTAGGTGGATTGGCCATGCTAAATTGTCCCTTAGTGTCCAAAGATGTGCAGGTTAGATGGATTGGCCATGCTAAATTGTCCCTTAGTGTCCCAAAGATGTGTAGGTTAGGTGGATTGGCCATGTTAAATTGTCCCTTAGTGTCCAAAGATGTGTAGGTTAGGTGGATTGGCCATGCTAAATTGCCCCTTAGTGTCCAAAGATGTGCAGGTTAGGTGGATTGGCCATGCTAAATTGTCCCTTAGTGTCCAAAGATGTGCAGGTTAGGTGGATTGGCCATGCTAAATTGTCCCTTAGTGTCCAAAGATGTGCAGGTTAGGTGGATTGGCCATGCTAAATTGTCCCTTAGTGTCCAAAGATGTGCAGGTTAGGTGGATTGGCCACACTAAATTGTCCCTTAGTGTCCCAAGATTAGTTTGGGGGATTAGTACTTGGGACTACAGGTCTGGGTGGAATTGGCCTTTAGTGCAGGGGCATGACATGGTGTGACAAGGATAGGGCCTGGGTGGGATTGTAGTCAGTGGAGACTCGATGGGCCAAATTTCCTCCTCCTGCACTATGGGGATTCTGTGAGGTTAAGGGCGTCAGCAGTATCCTAACCAGTTTGCCAATCTTTGGGAGTCGAGAGGGAAATCAGACAGGGAGAGACACTCGATCTCACCCAATGCAGGCTTTCCAATGGGGCACTGGAGGCAAAGGAAATTTGGTAGGTCCGCAACGACTCTCACCAACCTTTACAGATGCACCATAGAAAGCATTCCTTCTGGTTGTATCACAGCTTGGTCTGGGCTCCTGCTCTGCCCAAGACCGCAAGAAACTACAAATGGTTGTGAACGTAGCCCAGTCCATCACACAAACCAGCTTCCCCTCCGTTGACTCTGTCCACACTTCCTGCTGCCTCGGCAAAGCAACTAGCACAATATTAAGGACCCTACGCACCCCGGACATTCTCTCTTCCACCTTCTTCCGTCAGGGAAAAGGTACAAAAGTCTGAGGTCACGTACCAACCGACTCAAGGACAGCTTCTTCCCTGCTGCTGTCAGACTTTTGGATGGACCCACCTTGTATGAAGCTGATTTTTGGGAAGCACGGTGGCAGACTGGGTAAAGATGGCAGATTTCCTTCCCTAAACCAGATGGGCTTTTTTTGGCAATGGCTTCATGGTCATCATTAGACTTTTAATTCCAAATATTTTTTATTGAATTCAAATTTCATCATCTGCCATTTTGGGATTCGAACCTGGGTCCCCAGAGTATGATGGTGGATTACTAATCCAGTGATAAAGTTAAGTTTACTTATAGGCTTACATTAACACTGCAATGAAGTTACTGTGAAAATCCCCTAGTCGCCACACTTGTTCAGGTTACACTGAGGGAGAATTTTAGCACCTAACCCGCACATCTTTCAGACAGTGGGAGGAAACCGGAGCCACCCGGAGGAAACCTGCACAGACACGGGGAGAATGTGCTGACTTCACCCAGACGGTGACCCGAGCCAGGAATCGAACCCGGGTCCCTGGCGGGTGAGGCAGCAGTGCTAACCCACTGTGCCACCGTGCTGCCCAGTGCCACCAGGCCACCATCTCCCAGGACAATCAGCCAGCTCAGGTTTCTAGAATGTGTCTCGAGCGCAGAACCTCCTGATTCAAGTGTGAGCGCGAGCAGTGAGCTACGCCCAACAGCAAGATGGTGGAGCCTGAAGCTAAACTCAACTGGGCAGCTGGTTCTGGCACAGAGCGAAGAACTGCATGACGTGACGGTGACAGATTGAGATTGCGATTGTCCGATTTAACCTCCTGTCTAACGATAAACTGCCTTGCCATTTTTCTGCAGTGATATTGTGTAACGTTTTGCAATCCCTGCAATAATGATTAGCTCAAGAGCTGATTGAGGAGAACTAAGTTAGTTCCTCCCTGTTGGCATTTGTGACCCACTTCTCCATAATTCTCTCCATTTCAGCCGACGTATCAACTTTTCTCCTTCCCAAAGCGCATGGTGATGTTTTAAATGTGACAGAAAATTGAGTTAGTTTGCTGCAGAGAGATGGAGTGCAATGAAGAGAATTAACACACGGATTGAAGCACATTGTTCCTTCTGGTGGGAGGCAGACTCGAACTGGGGATCGAACCCGGGTCCCTGGCACTGTGAGGCAGCAGTGCTAACTGCTGTGCCACTGTGCCGTCCAGGGATGAACGATTACAGAGCACACGTTACAAATGTGATTTGTTATTGTCACGGGATACAGTGAAAAGTATTTTTTCTTGCACGCTGCACAGACAGAGCATACCGTTCACAGAGTACATAGGGAAGGAGAGGGTGCAGAATGTAGTGTCACACAGAAACCAGAAGCAGGGAGGAGGCCATTTGGCCCTTCGAGCCCGCTCCGCCATTCATTTTGATCATGGCTGGTCATCAAATTCAATATCCTGATCCACCCCCCGCTTCCCCCCCATATCATAGAGTCCTTACAGTGCACAAGGAGGCCATTCGGCCCATCAAGTCTGTACAGACCACAATCCCACCCAGGCCCTCACCCTATAACCCCAAGCATTTACCCGAGCTCGTCCCTCCGACTCTGGAGTCAATTTAGCGTGGCCAGTCCAGCTAACCTGCACAGGGTGGAAGAGTCAATTACTGGGGGGCATAGGTCTAACCTGCGAGGGGGCATAGGCTTAAAGGAGATGTAGGAGGCAGGTTCCTGGGATTCGGGGGATGTAGATACGGTAGTGACTTCTCAGGGGCATCTGGACAACTCCATGAATAGGATGGGAATAGAGGGATACGGTCCCCGGAAGGGTAGGGGGTTTTACTTCAGTCGGGGCAGCATGGTCAGTGCAGGCTTGGAGGGCCGAAGGGCCTGTTCCTGTGCTGTCGTTTTCTTTCTTCTTTGAAACTGGAGCACCCAGAGGAAACCCACGCAGACACGGGGAGAATGTGCAAACTCCACGTGACCCAAGGTGGGAATGGAACCCAGGTTCCCTGGTGCTGTGAGGCAGCAGCGCTAACCCACTGTGCAATGGCTGGTTTTTAGGAGAGGAAAGAATCGGAGACTCCCTACAGTGTAGAAAGAGGCCATTCGGCCCATCGAGTCTGCACCAACCACAATCCCACCCAGGCCCTACCCCCCCCCCCCGTATCCCTACATATTTACCTGCTAATCCCGCTAACCTACGCATCTCAGGACACTAAGGGGCAATTTAGCACGGCCAATCCACCTCACCCGCATATCTTTGGACTGTGGGAGGAAACCGGAGCACCCGGAGGAAACCCACGCAGACACGGGGAGAACGTGCAGACTCCACCCAGACAGTGAACCCAAGCCGGGAATCGAACTTGGGTCCTTGGAGTTGTGAAGCAGCGGTGCTAACCACTGTGCTACCGTGCCGCCCCCAGTTCTGGTGTTAACACATTGATCTAACTGGCTCGGTTGTTCAGCTGTTTTGAGACGGGCGTCGACTTTGAGTTCTTGCCCCTTGCGCGCACCCTCAGCCGTGACTGCCACCCCAGCGATTGGAAAACAGCTGTGACTAACAGCTGTCCCGGAGCTCCACGGTGCCCAGCGCCCATCTCCCCCTTACAGGGTGCGCGGTAACCCCCGTTCAATTCACCGACCCATCGGGTTAGGTGACCAGCGGTGGGGGAGCAGCGACGCCAACAGCCACTGGTCAGCGCAGACCCTGAACAGACAACGTTCTGCAAGGGTGGGGGGGCGGCGACACGGTAGCACAGTGGTTAGCGCTGCTGCTTCACAACTCCAGGGTCCTGGGTTCGATCCCCAGCTGGGGTCACTGTCTGTGCACATCCTCCTCGTGTCTGCGTGGGTTTCCTCCGGGTGCTCCGGTTTCTCCCACAGTCTAAAGATGTGGATTGGCCATGCTAAGAAATTGCCCCTTCGTGTCCAGGGTAGTGGAGGTTCCAGGGATTAGTGGGTATAATGTGTGGGGATACGGGGGTAGGGCCCGTGTTCCGTGCAGACTCGATGGGCCGAAGGGCCTCTTTCTGCACTGGAGGCTTCTATGATTCTAAGATTTACAGAATCTCTCCACTCTGTTCATTCTCCACTCCACCCCCCGCCACCTATCCCCACCTTCAGGATATTCCCTCTCGTTATTGAAGCTCAAACAAGTCGATGAACTTTCTTTCTTTCTTTTCCCTTTCTAAGATCGCTGACTGTCCCTTGGGAGCATTCGTGGGACGTGGGCATCGCTGGCTGCCCGCCATTTGTTCCCCATCCCTGGTTGCCCTTGGAGGGCAGTTGAGTGGCACGGTGGCACAGTGGGTTAGCGCTGCTGCCTCACGGCGCCAGGGGCCTGGGTTCGATTCCCGGCTCGGGTCACTGTCTGTGCGGAGCCTGCACGTTCTCCCCGTGTCTGCATGGGTTTCCTCCGGGTGCTCCGGTTTCCTCCCACAGTCTGAAAGACATGCTGAATTCTCCCTCTGTGTGCCCGAACAGGGGCCGGAGTGTGGCAGCTAGGGCATTTTCACAGTAGCTTCATTGGAATCCTTATGTGAGGAAAGATGTAGTGACATTGGAGGCAGCTCAGTGGGTGTTCAGTCGATTGATTCCAGAGATTTCGATTTGATTTGATTTATTATTGTCCCGTGTATTAACATATAGTGAAAAGTATTGTTTCTTGCACACTTTACAGACAAAGCATACCATTCATAGAGAAGGGGCATAAGCTGTTACTCGGGCGCATGACGATAAGATTCAAGGTGGGAGATATAGGAGGGATGTCCGAGGTAGGTTGGGGTGTGGAATGCACTGCCTGCTGTGATAGTGGAGTCAGACACTTGAGGAACTTTCAAGCGGTTATTGGATAGGCACGTGGAGCAAACCAGAATGACAGGGAGTGGGATAGACTGATCTTGGGTTCGGACATAGCTCGGCACAACATCGAGGGCCGAAGGGCCTGTGCTGTGTTGTACTGTTGTATGTTTCTGTGAAACAAGAGGGTGCAGAATGTCGTGTTAGCTCGGGTGGAGAGAAAGATCAACTTAATGCGAGGTAGGTCCATTTAAAAGTCTGACAGCAGCAGGAAGGAAGCTGTTCTTGATTTGGTTGGTTTGTGACCTCAGACTTTTTCCTGAAGGAAGAAGGTGGAAGAGACTATGTCTGGGGTGCGTGGGGTGCTTAATTATACTGGCTGCTTTGCCGAGGCAGTGGGAAGTGAAGACAGAGTCAATGAATGGTTTGCGTGATTTTTTGGGCTACATTCACGACCTTTTGTAGTTTCTTGTGATCTTGGGCAGAGCAGGAGCCCATACCACGCTGTGATCCAACCAGAAAGAATGCTTTCTATGGTGCATCTGTAAAAGTTGGTGAGAGTTGTAGCTGACATGCCAAATTTCCTTAGTCTTCTGAGAAAGTAAAGACGTTAGTGGGCTTTTGTAACTATCGTGTCGGCATGGCGGGGGGGGACCAGGACAGGTTGTTGGTGACCTGGACACCTAAAAACATGAAGCTCTTGACCTTGTCTACTTCGTTCCTGTCGATGTAGACTGGGGCATGTTCTCCTTGACACTTCCTGAAGTTGATGACAATCTCCTTTGTTTTGTTGACATTGAGGGAGAGATTATTGTTGCCGCACCAGTTCACCAGATTCTCTATCTCACTCCTCTACTCTGTCTTGTCATTGTTTGAGATCTGACCCATGATAGTGGTGTCATCAGCAAACTTGAAAATTGAATTGGAGGGGAATTTGGCCGCACAGTCATAGGTGTATAAGGGGTATAGTAGGGGGCTGAGGACACAGCCTTGAGGGGCACCGGTGTTGAGGATAATCGTGGAGGAGGTTTTGTTGCCGATCCTTTTGATTGAGGGGCTCGTTGTATGAAGAGAGATTGAAAGAAGTCTCACAACATCAGGTTAAAGTTCAACAGGTTTATTTGGTGTGACAAGCTTTCAGAGCACTGCTCCTTCATCAGGTAACTCTAGCAAATAAACCTGGTGGACTTTAACCTGGTGTTGTGAAACTTCATAGAAAAAAAATCATAGAACCCTGCAGTATAGAAAGAGGCCATTCAGCCCATTGAGTCTGCACTGACCACAATCCCACCCAGGCCCTACCCCATATCCCTACATATTTCACCCACTAATCCCTCTAACCTACACATCTCAGCACACTAAGTGGCAATTTTAGCATGGCCAATCAACCTAACCCACACATCTTTGGACTGTGGGAGGAAACTGGAGCGCCCGGAGGAAACCCACGCAGACACGAGGAGAATGTGCAAACTCCGCACAGACAGTGACCCAAGGCTGGGAATCGAACCCAGGCCCCTTGAGCTGCGCTAACCACTGTGCTACTGTGCCACACTCCTTACTGTGCCCACCCCAGTCCAACGCCGGCACCTCCACATCATGAAGAGAGATTGAACAGTTTAGGACGATACTCTCTGGAATTTAGAGGAATGAGGGGAGTTCAAATTGAGGTATACAAGATGATTAAAAGTTATGGATAAAGTAGTCATGGAGTGGATGCTTTCTCTTGTGGGACATTCTCGGACGTGAGGTCACAGGATAAGGGGGAGCAAATTTAAAACAGAGTTGAGGGGAAACTACTTCTCCGAAAGGGTTGTGAATCTGTGGAATTCACTACCCCAAAGTGCAATGGATGCTGGGGCAGTGAGTAAACTTAAGAAGGAGTTAGATTTTTAATTGGTAATGGGGTTGACGGGTTATGGGGAGAAGGCAGGAAAATGGGGATGAGGAGCGTATCAGCCATGATGGATTAGCAGAGCAGACTCGACGGGCCGAATGGCCCAATTCTGCTCCTGTTCCGAATGAACTTATTGCAGTGTTAATGTGACACTAACAAACAAGCTTTCAAACTTCTGCACTGTCGGCATTCTGTGAAGTCACAGAGGGCGATCTGAGGTCAGATGACCAAAAGCGTGGGCAAAGAGGTAGGTTTCAAGGAGTGTCTTAAAAAAGTAAAGCATGAGGCAATGGGTGAAATCTCCCATCACGCTGTTTTATTAATAATTATTGGATCGGGCTCCCCCAGCCCCAAATATGTTTACAAGCTGTGTCCCAGAGGCTGATAAAATGTCGGCAGGTATTACCAAATCGAGGAAACTCAAACTGCGTTGCTACATCCTGGCAAGATAAAAGCTGATGAAGATCTCTGGTAACTTTCTCAGAAGCAGCACCAAGAAGGACTTCCGCAAAAACAAAAGAGAAAATTGACGCTGGAACAATGACTCAAGCGGTTGAGTGAAAATTCCCCCCAAGTACTTGTTTCGGAAATGATGGCAAGTACACCACCTTCAGCACCAATCTTCCAATCACTCTGTCAGTGTGCCAGCCTTGACCTTGCTGCCCAGTTCAACAGATCATAATCATACTTCCTTCTCTGTGGTCTTGCCTGCTTCCTGGGTAGTGCCTCCCTCTGCTCGAATCTGATCCTGCGGTCTTTGTTGTCAATGTCTCAGTCACTTGTGCGAGCAAGGTTAAATCAACCCAGGGAGAGAGCATTGGTTGAGTTAGTATATTGAGCACGTGGAAAGAGAGACCGTCGTAGGGGCTGGAATTTGTTACCAGCCCTGGGGAACTGTTATTTTGATTTGATCAGCTTCCTTTCCTTTTCAAGTTTATTCATGAGTCATGAGTCGGCTCACATTAACACTGCAATGGATAGTTACTGTGAAATGCTCTAGTCACCACGTTCCAGTGCCTGTTCTGGTACACTGAGGGAGAATTTAGCATCTAACCAGCACGTCTTTCAGACTGTGGGAGGAAACATGGGGAGAACATGCAGACTCCGCACAGGCAGTGACCCAAGCTGGGAATCGAACCTGGGTCCCTGGCGCTGTGAGACAGCAGTGCTAACCACTGCACTACCGTGTTGCACCTTTTGAGTTTTCTTAACGTGTTTTTTCCAGTGATGCTTCATCGGTAAATTAGCTTAGTTGATTGACTCAAAAACAAAAGCATACAAAGACACTTATCATTTAAAGTCTATTTATTAGTGTCACAGGTAGCTTACATTAACACTGCAATGAAGTTACTGCGAAAATCCCCCAGTCACCACACTCAGGCGCCTGTTCGGGGTTACACTGAGGGAGAATTTAGCACCTAACCAGCATGTCTTTCAGACTGTGGGAGGAAACCGGAGCACCCGGAGGAAACCCACGCAGACACGGGGAGAATGTGCAGACTCCACACCGACAGTGACCCGAGCCGGGAATCGAACCCGGGTCCCTGGCACTGTGAGACAGCAGTGCTGACTGCTGTGCTACTGTGCCGCCCATGGGATTATGGTCGTCAGATTATTGTACCTAACCAACACCGCTTTATAGCACGCGGGTAACAATACTTTTCACTGTATCTTAATACATGTGACAATAATAAATCAAATCAAAGACTTTTGGACTGTGGGAGGAAACCCGTGCAGACACGGGGAGAGTGTGCAGACACGGCACACACACTGACCCAAGCCGGGAATCAAACTGGGATCACTGGCGCTGTGAGGCAACAATGCTAACCTCCCCCCCAAAAAAACTTTTAAACTCTGATCACTTTGACAACTGCCCTGGAACAGAGGCAATGTCACTGGACGAGTAATCCAGAGGCTCAGGCTAACGCTCTGGGGGCAAGGGTTCAAATCCCCACAAGGCCACGTAGAATTTAAAGGATGCTGGGCCTTAAAGGTGGCGAATAGATTCAAGTGGTTGTTGGGTTAGACAGCAGTTCCTGAATCCCATTCCAGAAGAGTCTACATCAGTTCAGCACAGGGTCAGAGTTGACTCACTGGAATATGTAAGACTGAGAGGATTTGACCAGATCAATGCGAGGAGGCTGTTTCCCCAGGTGATTCGTCTCAGGATGAGGAACGGTGGCCATTTTGGATTGAATCAATCAAATTTGGATTGGCCATTAGCGGAGCAGACCTGAGGGGCTATATTTGGGGTCCCGTTATCTACATTCTTACACTTAATGGGGCTCTCCACTCACTATCGGGGTGGGGGGGGTCAGACCTGAAGAACTGGTTGATAATTTGCGGTGGCAATTATTCTTTACACCAAGGGGGCCAAATGCGGGCAATTGGGACGAGCTGAGTGGGCCGCATGGACAAGTCGGGCCTCTTTCCATTGCTGTAAACCTCTGTGACTCTAATTCAGAGGAAAACAGAAGTGTTCTGCTCTAATGCGTTGAAGTTACGTCACTGTATCTACGGGCAGGAGGCTGTTGTGTGCAATACCCAGTGTTGTGGTGTAATAATAACTTCTGTTCATCTAAATCTTACTTTCTGTGTTTTTATACGGGATGTGGCTGAGCCGGTCCATCCCAAATTGCCTCACATTTTGAACTGTGTGGTTTGCGAGGTCATTGAAGAGTCAACTCCACTGCCATGGGGGCTGGAGTCACAGGTAAGGAAGGTCAGGCCAGGTAAGGAAGGCAGATTTCCTTCCCTAAAAGGACATTAGTGAACCAGACAGACTTCCATTGCCCCTTGGTGTCGGGGGATGGGGTAAATGCATGGGGATATGGGGGTAGGGTCTGGGTGGGATTGTAGTCGGTGCCGACTCGATGGGCTGAATGGCCTCTTTCTTCACTGTAGGATTGCAATGGTTTGAAGGTAGTCAGGAAGGCACGTGACATGCTTGCCTTCATCGGCCAGGGCACTGAGTTTAAAAATTGGCAAGTCATGTTACAGCTTTATAGAACCTTAGTTAGGCCGCACTTGGAATAAAGTGTTCAATTCTGGAGGCTTTGGAGAGGGTACAGAAAAGATTTACCAGATGTTGCCTGGTACGGAGGGCATTAGCGATGAGGATCGTTGGAGAAACTTGGTTTGTTCTCAGTGGAGTGACGGAGGTTGAGGGGCGATCTGATAGAAGCCTACAAGATTATGAGGGGCATGGACAGAGTGGATAGTCAGAAGCTTTCTCCCCAGGGTGGAAGAGTCAATTACTCAGGGGCACAGGTTTAAGGTGTGAGGGACACAGGTTTACAGGGGATGTACGAGGCAGGTCTTTTTCCACAGAGGGTGGTGGGTGCGTGGAACTCGCTGCTGGGGGAGGGAGTGGAAGCGGATACCATAGTGAGTTTTAAGGGGCGTCTTGACAAATCCATGAATAGGACGGGAATAGAGGGATACGGTCCCCGGAAGGGTAGGGGGGTTTAGTTCAGTCGCGCATGGCCAATCCATCTCACCTGCACATCTTTGGACACTAAGGGACAATTTAGCATGGCCAATCCATCTCACCTGCACATCTTTGGACACTAAGGGACAATTTAGCATGGCCAATCCACCTAACCCACACATTTTTGGACACTAAGGGGCAATTTATCATGGCCAATCCATCTAACCTGCACATCTTTGGACACTAAGGGGCAATTTAGCATGGCCAATCCATCTAACCTGCACATCTTTGGACACTAAGGGGCAATTTAGCATGGCCAATCCACCTAACCTACACATCTTTGGACACTAAGGGACAATTTAGCATGGCCAATCCATCTAACCTGCACATCTTTGGACACTAAGGGGCAATTTAGCATGGCCAATCCACCTAACCTACACATCTTTGGACACTAAGGGACAATTTAGCATGACCAATCCACCTAACCTGCACATCTTTGGACACTAAGGGGCAATTTAGCATGGCCAATCCACCTAACCCGCACATCTTTGGACACTAAGGGACAATTTAGCATGGCCAATCCACCTAACCTGCACATCTTTGGACACTAAGGGACAATTTAGCATGGCCAATCCACCGAACCTACATATCTTGGGAGTGTGGGAGAAGACCAGAGCACCTGGAGGAAACCCACACTGACATTCCTTGTTAAAGATTGAAACAGATGAATAACTCTTGGTTTACTGGCTGTTTGTCCTGTTTCCTGATGCATTTTGAATAGGCTCAGGGAATAGAGAGAAAGATGACTAAAGTGCAGTTGAAATGGGTTTGAACTCAATTCTTTTTAAACAGGCTCGCTGAACATCTGAGGCAAATATCTGGGAGAGGTGGGGGTTGGGGGGAGGCAGTCAGTCAGCCTTACTTGTGGTGGACATACACCTGAGCAACTAAACATCTGGGAGAGGTGGGACATGTCTGTCTCTCTTACCTGTGGTGGACACACACATCTGGGAGAGGGTCATCCTGCCTTACCTGTGGTGGACACACATCTGGGAGAGGCGGAGGAGGGTCAGATACCTTACCTGTGGTGGACACACATCTGGGAGAGGTGGGGGAGGGTCAGATACCTTACCTGTGGTGGACACACACATCTGGGAGAGGTGGGGGAGGGTCAGATACCTTACCTGTGGTGGACACACACATCTGGGAGAGGTGGGGGAGGGTCAGATACCTTACCAGTGGTGGACACACACATCTGGAAGAGGTGGGGAGGGTTAGCCTGCCTTACCTGTGGTGGACACACAGCAAAGGCAAAACATCTGGCCAAAGATTTGCAGAGGGGAGGAAAGAAAGTGCTGGTTGGTTGGAGGGAGAGGGAGGAGGGTAGTGATTGGCCAGAAGGGGAGGGAGGGTGGTGATTGGCCATAAGGGAAGGGAGGGCAGTGATTGGCCAGAAGGGGAGGGAGGGCAGTGATTGGTCGGAATGGGGGGAGGGCAGTGATTGGCCAGAAGGGGAGGGAGGGCAGTGATTGGTCGGAATGGGGGCGGGAGGGCAGTGATTGGCCAGAAGTGGAGGGAGGGCGGTGATTGGTTGGAGGGGGCCAGGGCAGCTCCTGGCCATTGGTGCGCCGCTGGCAGCAGAGGCGGGACTGGAGAGGGGACGGGACTGGAGCTGGGGCGGCTCAGCGCAGAGAGTCCGGAGCTGCGGGAACGGAGAAAGCAGCAGAGCTGCAACTGAACAGGTAAGAGGGGCACTGGACACCGGCTGACTGCATCTGTCCAGATAGGGTTTGTATATTAAACTGTAACCTGCTGCTGCTGCTGCTTCTCAATCTGTGTGTATCACACACATATCCAGAAATATACATGTAATAGTATCTTTACAGTATGTGCGTCACCTGCTCCTGCCCAGTCTGTGTGCGAGACCTGCAGTCTCTCTGGACCAGTTTTGTTGGGGAGTGGGGTATCTGGTTTGAGGGTGGCAGGGGGTTTACCCTCCTGTCTGATTTTCCTTCTGGATCTGTGCATTCATCTTCACACTGCTGCGCCTATTGAGCCTGATGTGTATGTCTGCTCAGGACCCACTCTACTCCTCTTCCCTTCCCCTCACTCCCTCCAATCCCCCTCCATCCCACCTGCCCCTGGCTCCCCCCCCCCCAGTACTCTCTCCTACCCCCTTCCCCTCAACTGCCCTCTTTCCCTCTCACACGAGAGGAAGCCCACGCAGACACGGGGAGGACGTGCAAACTCCACACACACGCACACGCACACGCACACGCACACACACACACACACACACACACACACAGAGTGACCCAGCCTGGGTCCCTGGCACTGCGTGGCAGCAGCACTAACCACTGTTGCCATCGTGCTGCCCATGGTTCGAATCTTTCCATGTTGCCGCCTCAATCCCTCGCTCAGTCACTTTTTATTATTCGTTTGTGGGGCGTGGGTCCATGCCTCTTGTAATCTTGTAGACTTCTATCAGGTCGCCCCTCAGCCTCTGTCGTTCCACGAGGACAAATAGCAAATCTGAAACGTAGGCCGAAAATGCTGGAAACGTTGAACAGGCCGAGGTTCTGTCTGTCGGAGAGGGAACTGGAGTTAGCCTTTTAGCTCTGTGGTCCTCCTCAGAGTCGAACAAGAAGCTGGAAGTGTTTTCAGCCAGTGAGTGGGCTGTGTTCAGGCAAAGGACCAAGATAATTACAGAACAGGCCCTGCTGCCCGACTGAACTAAAACCCCCTACCCTTCCAGGGATCATATCCCTCTATTCCCATCCTCATCGTGTATTTGTCCAGACGCCTCTTAAAAGTCGCTGTTGTATCTGCTTCCACCGCCTCCCCCCGCAGTGAGTTCCAGGCACCCACCACTCGCTGTGTTTTATAAAAAGAACCTGCCTCGTACCTCCTTTAACCCTTGCCCCTCGCACCTTAAACCTGTGGCGCCCCCCCTAGTAATTAACTCTTCCACCCTGGGGAAAAGCTTCTGACTGTCCACTCTGTCAGAGAGTCCTGCAGTGCAGAAGGGGCTATTTGGCCCACCGATTTTGCACTGACTGCAATCCCAACCAGGCTCGATCCCTATAACTCCATGCGTTTACCCCAGCTAGTCTCCCTGACACTCGGGGGCAATTTACCATAGGAAGTAGTCTCACAACGCCGCCTTTATTTGGTAGGAGGAGCTTTCGGGGTGTTGTCCCTTCATCAGGTGAAGAAAGAGTTGGGTTCACCAACAGGGCGTGTGTATTTACAAGGCAATGGTTACAGATACAGACAGTGTGAGTGGAGAGGGGGTTAAGCACAGGTTAAAGAGATGTGTATTGTCTCCAGCCAGGTCAGTTAGTGAGATTTTGCAAGTCATGGGGGTCACAGATAGTGTGACATGATCCCAAGATCCCAGTTGAGGCGGAACTTGGGTATCGGTTTCTGCTCAGCGATTCTGTGTTGTCATGTGTCGTGAAGGCTGCTTTGGAGAACACTCACCCAAAGATCAGAGGCTGAATGCCCGTGACCAACAGGTGATTGTCGAGCGGTGTTCATTCATTCATTGTCTGCGTGCTCGTTCCAATGTACCATGCCTCTCAGGGCACCCTTTCCTGCAGCCTATCAGGTAGACAACGTTGGCTGAGTTGCAAGAGTATGTACCTGGTGTTCCCATGTGAGGTGATGGCATCCGTGTCGATGATCCGACACACCTTGCAGAAGTTGCTGGAGCAGGCCAACTTAACATGGCCAATCAACCTAATCTGAACATCTTTGAACTGTGGGAAGAAACCAGAGCACCAGGAGGAAATCCACATTGACACGGGGTGAACGTGCAAACTCCACGCAGACATGATCCAACCTGGGTCCCTGGCACTGTGTGGCAGCAGCACTAACCACTGTGCCACCATGCTGCCCATGGTTCGATTCTTTCCATGTTGCCTCCTGAATCCCTCATTCAGTCATTTTTTTTAAATATTGATTTGTGGGACATGGGTCCATGTCCATTATAATCTTGTAGACTTCTATTAGGTCGCCCCTCAACCTCTGTCGTTCCATAAGAACAAACCGAGTTTCTCCAATCTCTCCTCATCGCTAATGCCCTCCATACCAGGCAACATCCTGATAAATCTTTTCTGTACCCTCTCCAAAGCCTCCCCCGTCCTTCTGGTCGTGAAGCAACCAGAATTGAACACCATATTCCAAGTGCAGCCTGACTAAGGTTCTATAAAGCTGTAACAGAGTGTTGCAAAAGGAGGGTACAATGATAGTGAGAGTTGAGGGAAGGGGAAGAGTGCAGGGGAGATTTAAAAAATAGGATTAACTTTGCAAGCCTGAGGTGAGTGTCGTGGATAAGTCATAGAGAAGTGAATGGGCAAGCTTGTGTAACTGATGTCTGAAAGTGAGAGGTGGTTATGGGGGGGAAGAAAAACAAGACAGCAATAAAATGATCTGCAGAGGTTATGATCTCTGATTGTCAAACGCTGTTGAGTTTGGTGCACTGTTCAGTGCCCAATCGTAGATGAAGCCTCTGTCGTTAAGACTTGCTGGGAAATGGGCCAAGGACAGAGAGGGAGGGCAGAGTGGGGAGGCCTGTGGGAGAATTAAAATGGCGGGAGACTGGACGTCACACTTGCGGCCTGACCCGATGGGGCGAAGGAGTCTGTGATTGATCTCCCCAGTGTGGAACAGGCCCCGTTGAGAACACCAACTCCATCTACTCCCTCCTGAATCAGATGCTGTGATGGAAAGGGAGGGCTGTCCTCGCTACATCTGGCTTTCTGTGGAGAAACATTCCTTGTTTCAGTTGTATTGGGTTGATGGGAGAGTGCTTCCTCAGTCGCCCTGGGGTGACACGATGGCACAATGGTTACCATTAGATGCCAGCGTACAAATGGATGCCACCTTCCTGGGCAGCACTTCCCCAGATGTCTGCCTTTGCCCTCCATTGCCAATCCAACCCGCGGGGCATTTGACTGAGTCGAATCCAATTCATGCCTTTCTGCTCCTAAACCCTTGCCTTCTCTTCCAGAGCCATGGTCAGTCCTTTGTTTTCACCCCCGACCCCTCAATGGGTCTGCCATTTTCACAACACCTCTTCCCCCTTGCAACATTCTGGAGGGATCGTTCCCTCCAACGCCTCGGTCCGTGCCTCAGTCACCTCCCCGACACAGTGCCCCACTTCCACCCAAGTGACACAATACCTTCTCAGTTCTCCCCTCCCAATGTCCAAAGCCCCAAATGGGGTGGAACAGTGGGTTCACACTGCTGCCTCCCAGGGACCCGGGTTCGATTCCTGGCTTGTCTGTCTGGAGTCTGCACGTTCTCCCCGTGTCTGTGTGGGTTTCCTCCCACAGTCTGGGAGACGTGCTGGTTAGGGGCTAAATTCTCCCTCGGTGTCACCCGAACAGGCACCGGAGTATGGCAACTGGGGGATTTTCACAGTAACTTCATTGTGTTGTTAATGTAAGCCGACTTGTAACACTAATAAATAAACTTAAATCCCATCACAGACATCCCTTTGTATTCCCAAGTAGCCCCTTTACACTTGCTCAAAGTCTGTTACTTTTCAGACTCTCCCCTCTGCCCGAATGAAAGGTTTAGGGACCTGAGACACTGTTTCTGCCAGACCTCTCCAGTATCTACAGTGTTTGCTGAGGTGGGGAACTGCTGTCTCTTCTCATGTATGGTCCCCATCCCCCCTCTCTTCATAAATATACCCAAACCCCACCTGACCATCCCCAACCCAAAAATCCTCAAATGCGCTGTCAACCTTTCCCTATCTTTGCCAGAGCACCCCATGGGAATTCCTCTGTCCGCTGAGTGTGTACAAACCCCAAGATCATGGTCCCCAACTTCCCATTTCTGATGGTGGCCCAGTGGGTTAGCACTGCTGCCTCACAGCGCCAGGGACCCTGGGTTCAATTCCCAGCTTGGGTCACTGTCTGTGTGGAGACTGCATATTCTCCCCGTGTCTGCATGGGTTTCAACTGGGTGCTCCGGTTTCCTCCCACGGTCCAAAGATGTGTAGGTTCGGTGGATTGGCCATGCTAAATTGTCCCTTAGTGTCCAAAGATGTGCAGGTTAGGTGGATTGGCCATGCTAAATTGTCCCTTAGTGTCTAAAGATGTGCAGGTTGGGTGGATTGGCCATGCTAAATTGTCCCTTAGTGTCCCAAAGATGTGCAGGTTGGGTGGATTGGCCATGCTAAATTGCCCCTCACTGTCCAAAGATGTGAACAGGTGGATTGGCCATGCTTAATGCTTCGGGCTATTGGGATCAGGAGTGTGTCTGGGTAGGATGCTCTTTTGGAGAGTTAGTACAGATTTGATGGGCTGAAGGGCCTCCTTCGGCACTGCAGGGACTCGCTGATTCACTGCGTTCCGATTCCAGGAAGTGTGACGAGCGATTGGGCAGCAGCCCAGTGAGATTATAATCTTTTGAATCAAGCAGAGTGCGATCAAATGAAAGGATTGCATGAAGGTTGGAGGGTGGTGGGATTGGGATTGTCCCTGCAGTGAACGTGAAGCTGTTTATACCTGGGCTGCTCACTGTGGAATCAAACGAATGAATTATTGATTGAAATCAAAGAGCGGGTGTCGCTGGGGATGCAGGGGGTGAGTTTGTATCTGGGACAGAGTGCTGTGTTGGGTACATGTTGTCACCTGAACTCCCACCCCACATGTGGCCTGGATTTGAATTGTTGCTATTTTTAAAAAGGCTGTGAGGCTGGAGGGCCACGTTGTGTGTGTGTCTGTGTGTGTCTGTGTGTGTGTGTCTGTGTGTGTCTGTGTGTGTCTGTGTGTGTCTGTGTGTGTCTGTGTGTGTCTGTGTGTGTCTGTGTGTGTCTGTGTGTGTCTGTCTGTGTGTGTCTGTGTGTGTCTGTGTGTGTCTGTGTACCTCCATGGGGATATTCACCTGCTTGCTGTTTGGGGCAGGGTGGGTAGAGGTGGGTCACTGCTGCATTCGGGCAGCTGGCCAGGCACGATGTGGCCACAATCCCACTGGCACCATTCAGAGGCGGGAGTTGGCACAAGGTCTCCTGTCTGTTTGCCAGTCAGGATTGCGGACTGCATATTTCCCGGACTGCAGACATTTAGGCCAGACAGCAGATATTAAACCAGTGCATCATCCCAGGCCTGGTAAGACTGCTCTTTCCCCTCTCTCGTTTTCTCTCTCTCTCTCTCTCTTCCTTTCTCTCTCTCTACACCCTCTTTCTTTCTCCTCTATCTCTCTATACACTGTACACTCTCTCTCTGCACTCTCTTCCTTCCCCCCTTTCTCTCTCTCTCTCTGCACTCTGTTCCTTTCTCTCTCTCTCTCTGCACTCTGTTCCTTTCTCTCTCTCTCTCTTTCTGCGCTCTCTTCCTTTTTCTCTCTCTCTCTCTGCACTCTCTTCCTCTCTCTCTCTCTCTGCGCTGTGTTCCTTTTTCTCTCTCTCTGCACTCTCTTCCTCTCTCTCTCTCTCTCTCTGCGCTCTGTTCCTTTTTCTCTCTCTCTCTCTGCGCTCTGTTCCTCTCTCTCTCTCTCTGCATTCTGTTCCTTTCTCTCTCTCTCTGCATTCTGTTCCTTTCTCTCTCTCTCTGTGCACTCTGTTCCTTTCTCTCTCTCTCTCTCTCTGCATTCTGTTCCTTTCTCTCTCTCTCTCTCTGCACTCTGTTCCTCTCTCTCTCTCTCTCTGCACTCTGTTCCTTCCTCTCTCTCTCTCTCTGCACTCTGTTCCTTCCTCTCTCTCTCTCTCTCTCTGCATTCTGTTCCTTTCTCTCTCTCTCTGCACTCTGTTCCTTTCTCTCTCTCTCTGCACTCTGTTCCTTTCTCTCTCTCTCTGCACTCTGTTCCTTTCTCTCTCTCTCTGCACTCTGTTCCTTTTTCTCTCTCTCTCTGCACTCTGTTCCTTTCTCTCTCTCTCTCTCTGCACTCTGTTCCTCTCTCTCTCTCTCTCTCTGCACTCTGTTCCTCTCTCTCTCTCTCTCTGCACTCTGTTCCTTCCTCTCTCTCTCTCTCTGCACTCTGTTCCTTCCTCTCTCTCTCTCTCTCTCTCTGCATTCTGTTCCTTTCTCTCTCTCTCTGCACTCTGTTCCTTTCTCTCTCTCTCTGCACTCTGTTCCTTTTTCTCTCTCTCTCTGCACTCTGTTCCTTTCTCTCTCTCTCTCTGCACTCTGTTCCTTTCTTTCTCTCTCTCTCTCTGCACTCTGTTCCTTTCTCTCTCTCTCTCTGCACTCTGTTCCTCTCTCTCTCTCTCTCTCTGCACTCTGTTCCTTTCTCTCTCTCTCTCTCTGCACTCTGTTCCTCTCTCTCTCTCTCTCTGCACTCTGTTCCTTTCTCTCTCTCTCTCTCTCTGCACTCTGTTCCTCTCTCTCTCTCTCTCTCTCTCTGCACTCTGTTCCTTTCTCTCTCTCTCTCTCTCTGCACTCTGTTCCTCTCTCTCTCTCTCTCTCTCTCTGCACTCTGTTCCTTTCTCTCTCTCTCTCTGCACTCTGTTCCTTTCTCTCTCTCTCTCTCTCTGCATTCTGTTCCTTTCTTTCTCTCTCTCTCTCTGCATTCTGTTCCTTTCTCTCTCTCTCTCTCTGCATTCTGTTCCTTTCTCTCTCTCTCTCTCTGCACTCTGTTCCTTTCTCTCTCTCTCTCTCTGCACTCTGTTCCTTTCTCTCTCTCTCTCTCTCTCTCTCTCTCTGCACTCTGTTCCTTTCTCTCTCTCTCTCTCTGCACTCTGTTCCTTTCTCTCTCTCTCTCTCTGCACTCTGTTCCTTTCTCTCTCTCTCTCTCTCTCTCTCTGCATTCTGTTCCTCTCTCTCTCTCTCTCTCTGCACTCTGTTCCTTTCTCTCTCTCTCTCTCTCTCTCTCTGCACTCTGTTCCTTTCTCTCTCTCTCTCTCTCTCTGCACTCTGTTCCTTTCTCTCTCTCTCTCTCTCTCTCTCTGCACTCTGTTCCTCTCTCTCACACACCCTCACCTGACTTTGAAATATGAGCATTTTCCAGTCCAGCCGCTGCTCGGGACTTGGATGAATCACTGGCCCTCTTTCCTCTGTTTGGGGGGTGGGTGGGTGTCCACGCACACACACACGCACGCACACACACACACACACACACACACAGCCCCCCCCACCCCGCCCCTCCCCTCCAGGGAGCGTCAGCAGATTTGACCTTGGATTGAACCCCGGAAGCAGCACAGCACCAGGGACCTGGGTTCGATTCCCGGCTCAGGTCACTGTCTGTGTGAAAGTCTGCATGTTCTCCCCGTGTCTGCTTGGGTGTTGCCTGGGTGCTCCGGTTTGCTCCCAGAGTCTGAAAGATGTGCGGGTTAGGTGGATTGGCCAAGTTAAATTACCCCTTAGTGTCAGGGGGACGAGCTGGGGTAAATACGTGGGGTTATAGGGATAAGGCCTGGGTGGGATTGTGGCCAGTACAGACCCGATGGGCTGAATGGCCTTCTCCTGCACTGTAGGGATTGTATGAACCTTGACTCAGTCACTGACTCCCAGATGAAGGTGCAGCAATTAATCTGAACTGTTTAGCCTCAGTGCCCCAGATGTCGCTATTGGTTTGGACCACTGGGATCCAAGTGAAGATGCATTGTTTCCAGTCTGATTGATAACTCGGTCTGTGTGTTTTAAAAGTACATTTATTAGTGTCACAATTCGGCTTACATTAACACTGCAGTGAAGTTAGTGTGAAAATCCCCTGGTCACCACACTGTTCAGGGTTACACCGAGGGAGAATTTAACACCTAACCTGCACGTCTTTCAGACTGTGGGAGGAAACCGGAGCACCTGGAGGAAACCCACGCAGACATGGGGAGAACGTGCAAACTCCGCACAGACAGTGACCCAAGCCGGGAATCGAACCCAGGTCCCTGGCGCTGTGAGGCAGCAGCGCTAACCCGCTGTGCCACCACTTGATTTTGATTTGATTTATTATTGTCACATGTACTGGGATACAGTGAGAAGTATTGTTTCTTACGCACGATACAGACTAAGCATACCGTTCATAGAGAAGGAAAGGAGGGTGCAGAATGTAGTGTAACAGTCAGAGCTAGGGTGTAGAGAGAGATCAGCTGAAGGTAGGTCCACTGGGGCTTCTGCTTCTCGAGCCCAGTATCCCAGTCAGTGCAGGCAGCCTCCATCTGACCAGCCCATTGTACCACTGCTGGGATATTATTGCAGCGTATCTGAGAATCACTGGCATGGGCTAATCTTCTCCCGTTATTTTTACTCTAGATCTGTGTGCTTCTCAACATTGGGAGGGCTCCAAAAGATTCTCATTTGGGACATTTATTGACAATTTGAGAAGCCCTTGGGGACAGCAGGGTGGCACAGTGCGTTAGCACTGCTGCCTCGCAGCGCCAGGGACCCGGGTTCAATTCCCGGCCTTGGGTCACTGTCCGTGTGGATGCTGCATGTTCTCCCCATGTCTGCCTGGGTTTCTTCCGCGCGCCCTGGTTTCCTCCCACAGTCCCAAAGATGTGTAGATTCGGTGGGTAGGCCATGCCAAATTGCCCCTTAATATTGAATGATGAGCAAGTTAGATGGATTGGCCATGCTAAATTGTCCCTTAGTGTCCAAAGATGTGCAGGTTAGGTGGATTGGCCATGCTAAATTGTCCCTTAGTGTCCAAAGATGTGCAGGTTAGGTGGATTGGCCATGCTAAATTGTCCCTTAGTGTCCAAAGATGTGTTGGTTAAGGGACAATTTAGCATGGCCAATCCACCTAACCTGCACATCTTTAGACACTAAGGGGCAATTTATCATGGCCAATCCCCCGAACCTGCACATCTTTGGACACTAAGGGGCAATTTAGCATGGCCAATCCCCCTAACCTGCACATCTTTGGACACTAAGGGACAATTTAGCATGGCCAATCCCCCTAACCTGCACATCTTTGGACACTAAGGGACAATTTAGCATGGCCAATCCACCTAACCTACACATCTTTGGACACTAAGGGGCAATTTAGCATGGCCAATCCACCTAACCTACACATCTTTGGACACTAAGGGACAATTTAGCATGGCCAATCCCCCTAACCTGCACATCTTTGGACACTAAGGGGCAATTTAGCATGGCCAATCCCCCTAACCTGCACATCTTTGGACACTAAGGGGCAATTTAGCATGGCCAAATCAACTAACTTGGCCATGCTAAATTGCCCCTTAGCATCTGAAGACATACAGGTTAGATGGATTGGCCATGCTAAATTGTCCCGAGATGTGTAGGTTAGATTAACCGTGGAAAATGTGTGGGGTTAAGACGAGAGGGCCTGGCTAAGATAGTATGTCAGAGAATCGGTGCAGGTACGATGGGTCATATGGCCTCTTCTGCACTGTTGGGATTGTATGATATTTATCATTAATTCTCCCTCCCTTCCCGTCTTCCCTCCTGTCAGGATATTGCCGATAAGTGTTGGATTGACCTGTGGCCCCGTGTGGCCATGCCGGTGGACCTTGCCATGCGCCTCTGCCTCAGCCACTCGCCGCCCGTGCGCAGCTTCCTGAGCTGTCCGGAACGTCGAGCCGTCAACGTCTCCCACCTCCAGCCGCTGCGGCCCTGCCTGAATCCCAGGAGCTGTCACCTGCGGCCCTCCGGCAAGCCGCGCGTGGAGTGCGGCCTCAAGAAGAAGAAAGTGGTGTTCGCCGACGCCAAAGGCTTCTCGCTCACGGCTGTGCGGCTGTTCTCCGACTTTGAGGAAGAGTTGTCGGGCCTGCAGTTTGAGCTGTCGGACCTGGCGGACTGCGCGTCCCAGTCCGCCCACACCGAGAAGCTGACCCTGGACTTCCCCCAGCCCTTGGCGGATTACGCTAGCTTCCGGTCGCGCCTGGCCAAGAACTCGGTCTGCCTGGAGAGCTGCCTGGTGCAAGAGGCCTCCATCTCTGGCACCGTCAAGGTCAAGAACCTGGGCTACGAGAAGAAGGTGGTGGTGCGCATCACCTTCGACGGCTGGAAGAGTTACCGCGACGTGGAGTGCGCCTACTCCAACCAGGTGTACGGCTGCCCGGGTACGGACACCTTCTCCTTCCGGACGGACCTGCCCAAGCACCTCCGCGACGGGATCGAGCTGTGCATCTCCTTCCAGTGCGGCCCGCTCACCTTCTGGGACAACAACGGCGAGGCCAACTACCGGATCTCTTGCGGGAAATCCGGGAGCGGGGCGGATTCCCATTCCGACGATCCCTCCCCCTACCACTTCCAGGATGCAGAGCTGGAGCAGTTCGGCAGTCCCAGGTCGGTCAACGTCTCGTTCTCCCAGTGGCAAAGCTGGGGCAGGTTTGACGGTGACAGACATTGGTAAATTATTCCTCACCGCCTGGTGTGTGTGTATTGCTTTTAAACAGGCCGTTTTGACTGTTTTAACACGACGGTGTCCCCTGAAGCACCCACCGCTGTGCTTGCCGTCGACCGGAGGCCGACACGATACGATTTTGCCACCTTGGGAAAGCGACGCGCAGGCACTTTGCCATTTTCAAGATGGCCGCCGTCCTCCCGCTGCTTCATGTCACCTCAAAGCCAAGCGATGAAGGAGCCCGTCTGAGGAAGGAGAAGAGACTGTTTCACTCGCGGTTTGCGCACCGGAGAGAAGGGGACAATTGGAATAGACGCGATATTCCATAACAGAATCCAGACTAATTCTTCACCCCACCCCACCCCACCCCACTCCCCCACGTGTTAGCGTCACCACAAACGGAACTCGATTTGCACACGCAGGCCGCGCCGACTTATAAACGCACAAGCCGCAATCGCGCACGCGTATTTGGAATGAAATGGTGTGTGTGCGCACGCGCGCATCTGGGTGCGCGTCACGTGTGAGAATCACGTTTTTTTTTGTTGCCTTCCCGTGGCCACTTCCCAACACGCAGATCTTCACAACAGCCGGTGGCGTCTGTGACCGTCAGTCCGTGACGGGTTGTCAGCTTATTTTGGGGTTTCTCACACCACCTTCCTTCCCCCACCATTCCAGTAACCGCGGGGACCACCACTTTATCACAGGCCCCGTCCTTTTGAGAGGCCTCCATCTCTCTCTCTCTCTCTTCGTTGCCTTTGGCCCTGTCGGGTGTGTTACTTGAAAAAGGAAATTCAGGATTTTATTCCCACCACCCCATCTCTTTTTGCGTCCCTCCATGTTGGTTTTCGTTCTGACAGGGCCTTGACACCTCTGAGAAATCTTGCCCACTCCCCGTGCCAAGCACGGGCAGAGTTTTTATTGCCAGTTAGAGACGTCCTCGGGGGGGGTTTTTTTTTTGTGCCCCGGATTTGTGGGCCAGGGGAGAGTTCTGAGCTTGATTTCCCCTCTCCCCACCTCCTGCTTTAACACGCGCGTCCTCTGTTTGAGTTCTATCCCCGAGCTTTGATGGATGCTTTTGACTTGTGAATGTCTCCCCACCCCCCACCCCCCCGCTATAAAACTGGGAGAATTGATGGCAGTTGGATTGAAGTGATTATTGTAGACACGGGTCGAGTGGAGCCGCGGTTCCCATAGCGACAGGCGCACCTATGCGGCCTACCCCACACTTTTGGAGCCTGTTTCGGATGGTGGGGCTGAGTCAGTGACCGCTCTTCCTGGTATCTGTCAGCGGCTTCTTCATATTGAAGATTCTTTAGATGGGGGGTCTTTGCGATCGGTCGGTTTTAAACACGGGCGAGGGTGGCCTGTGCTACTCTCCCCCCCCCCCCCCCCCAATGACCGGAGGGGTTGTTCCATTGCCTGGACTTGTTGGTATGGCCGCTGGTTTGAGGGCGGGATTGTGGGAGAGGGGGTCTCCCGTTGGGCTGGGCTGGTCTCCTCCAGTGCGGGTTGGTGGCTCCTGCCCTCGGACTGAGTGAGTTGGAAGGGGTGGGCGGGGGGGGAAGGTGAGGTGTGAGATGTGGAGGTCGCACCGCGCTCGATTCGAGCCCCTCTCGCCGACATGTGCCTGCGTCCAGTTGTCTGGTTTCCTCGCTGGGAGGCTGCAGGCGAGTGGATTGCTGCAGTCGGAAATCAGCTGGACCTGGCCTTGATTTGATTTGGGCACTGAGGTGTAGCTGGCTCCAAGGGCACCCCTGACCCCCCCCCAGTGTCTCACGGTGAGCGACTGGGCACCTTCACAAAGAGGAGATGTGAAGACCCAGGGAGTTTGGGTGGATCGACAGCCGGCTAAACAGGATCCTTTTCATTCTTCCCCCTCTTTCTTCCTCTCTCTCTGTTTTTCTCTTTCTCTCTCCCTCCCTCCCTCTCTCTCTTTCCCTCTCTCCCTCCCTCTGTCTCTCTATCTTGTGTCGAGGATGTACGCTGTCAGTGGTTGAACTGCAAGCCTGCCAGTTTTGAGTGGAGTTGAGCTGTGAAAGTGAAGTGATTCTTATTGCCGATGAACTGTTTGTGAAAAGCACGTGTAAAAAATCGCTTTGAGAGAGAGGCAGATTGAAACAGTGCTTCCTCTGGTTAATAAACCCATACTGCTTGCATATTCTGAAGTATTCGCTACTGTTAACATCTGATGTTGGTTATTTGTGCCATTTTGTATATAAATATATAAAATAAAGTTTGTATAAAGTTGAATTCATATTTTCTTTCGTCCTATTTAAGAGTTCTGAAAATATTGACTGGGATTTGTTGGATTGAGTTATAAGGAGAGGTTGGATCGACTGGGACTTTTCTCTCTGGAGTGTAGAAAGCTGAGGGGTGATCTTATAGAGGTCGATAAAATAATGAGGGGCACAGATCAGCCAGATAGTCAATATCTTTTCCCAAAGGTAGGGGAGTCTAAAACTAGAGGGCATAGGTTTAAGGTGAGAGGGGAGAGATACAAAAGGACAATTTTTTCACATAGAGGGCCATAGAATGGAGTGCGGAAGGAGGCCATTCAGCCCATCGAGTCTGCACAGGCCACGATCCCAACCAGGCCCTACCCCCCGTGACCCCACATCCTTACCCTGCTAATCCCCCTGACACTAAGGGGCATGGCCAATCCACTTAAACCTGCGCATCTTTGGACTGTGGGAAGAAACTGGAGCACCCAGAGGAAACCCGCACAGACACAGGGAGAATAGTGGTGTGTCTGGAACAAGCTGGTAGGGACAGGTACAATTTTTGTCTTTTAAAAAGCATTTAGACAGTTACATGGGTATAGAGGGATGTGGGCCAAATGCAGGCAATTGGGACTAGCTTAGTGGCTTTAAAAAAAAGGGGTGGCATGGACAAGTTGGGCTGAAGGGCCTGTTTCCATGCTGTAAACCTCTATGATGTGATGTCTGTGTATCAAACATACAAATAAGGCCTAGGAGTAGGAGTGTGGCCTGAACTCCACTTTTCTCCCACCCCCTTGGCCATCCAGAATCTATTTGGCCCTGCCTTTATATACAAAAAAAATTCATGAACCCTGGGTCCACCCTTTCTCAGGAGTTTCATAGATTCACTTTGGGGGCCACTGACAGTGTCAGGGTTCGATTCCCGGCCTTGGGCGACTGTGTGCACATTCTCCCCGTGTCTGCGTGGGTTTCCTCCGGCTGCTCCGGTTTCCTCCCACAGTCCAAAGGCGTCCTGGAGGGGGTCTCGGTGAGACACTGTGCCGGGCTTGGTGCAGACTCGATCAACCGTAATGGCCGCCTCCTGCCCTGTCAGGATTCGATGATTAAAAACCCTCAAAGAGAAAATATTTCTCCTCATCCTGTCTCAAATGGGAGACCCCTTATTTTCCAATTGTTTCACGTTTGTTTATTAGCGTCACAAGTAGGCTTACATTAACGCTGCAATGAAGTTATTGTGAAACGCTCGGGCGCCTGTTCGGGTTACACGGAGGCGAACCCGCACGTGTGGGAGGAAACCCACGCAGACACGGGGAGAATGTGCAGACTCCGCACAGACAGTGAGCCAAGCCAAGAGGAGAAGAGGGACACTCTCTAATGATGGATTTGCCATTTGGAGCAAGCGATACACAGTAAGTGAGAACACGGTAAGTAGGGTGACACAGCAGTCAGCGCTGCTGCCTCACAGCGCCAGGGACCTGGGTTCGATGCCTGACTTGGGTCACTGGGACTCTGCACGTTCTCCCCGTGTCTGTGTGGGTTTCCTGTGGGTGCTCCCGTTTCCGCCCACAGTCCAATGATGTGCGGGTTAGGTGCATTGGCAGTGCTAATTTGCCCCTTAGTGTCAGGGGCACTAGTGAGGGTGAATGCATGGGGTGATGGGGATGGGGCCTGGATGGGATTGTGGTTAGTGCAGACTTGATGGGCCGAATGGCCTCCTTTCTGCACTGTAGGGTTCGGCAGTTGATTGATTGGAATGGTCCAGGCTATCTTTTAAGGATAGATCTGCCTCCAGTTGAATTTTGTGTGTCCTATCTCTGGTACGATGTATTTCTACATGGTGGGGGAGGGGGTTTGAATCAGAATCTTTAAAAGATTGGGAGTGGGAGTGAGTCCAAGACATTCACTTGCTCCTGTTTTCCCCACCTTTACTCGTAGAAACTAGAAGCAGGAGGAGACCATTTGGCCCTTCCAACCTGCCCCACCACTCATTTTGATCATGGCTGATCATCAGATTCAATATCCTGGTTTCCACCCCCTCTTCCCTCCCCATATCCCCTCGATCCCTTCAGCCCTGAGAGCGAAATCTCATTTCTGCTTGAACTCTCACAACGTTTGTGAGTGATATTCAGACAGGAGAGAGGCCTCTTCACCCAGAGGGCGAGTGTTTCACTGAGCACTTGAAATATCATCACATTCAAGGATATAGGACAAGTACAGGACAATGGGGTTAGCATGACTTTAATGGGAGTTATTGTCAGACTCGATGGGCCAAAGGGCCTTCCCTGCCTTGGATGAACAAGTAGTTTGTTTGTTAGTCACCAGTAAGGCTCACATGAACACTGCAATGAAGTTACTGTGAAATCCCCCTCGTCGCCACACTTGGATGCCTGTTCAGGTCAATGTACCTAACCAACGCGTCCTCCAGACTGTGGGAGGAAACCCACGCAGACACGGGGAGAATGTGCAGACTGCGCACGGGCAGCAACCTGAGCCAGAAATTGAACCTGGGTCCCTGGTGCTGTGAGGCAGCAGTGCTAACCACCGCGCTGCGCGTGGCTCTGTCCTTGTATGTATGTTGGCATAATAATGATTGAGTTGTGGAGTCTGAGGCTTCCAACAGTGCCTGCTGACTTTTCAGCGTGTAAGCTGAGACAATTTTGACAGAACGCCATGAAGTATGGTGTAACCCCTCCCGTCGGGGTCTGGGTGTTTGACTGAGAGCCAGCTCGCTTGTGCCAGGGGTCTGGCTGGGTGTGACGGGTACTCGCTGTTCCTGCATGGTGTTCACCTGGGAAACCAGAAACCAAAACCCAAGGGGAGGCGATGGCCGAATCGCCAGACTATTCATCCAGAAACTCAGCCAACGTTCTGGAGACCTGGGTTCGATTCCCACCACGGCAGATGGTGAGAATTTGAATTCAATAAAATATCTGGAATTAAGAATTTACCGATGACCCTGAAACCATTGTCGATCTGGTTCCAAGTCAGGGGAATCTCCAGGGACCAACTCAGGGACTGTTATAGAATCCTATAGTGCAAAAGGAGGCCATTCAGCCCATCAAGTCTGCACCAACCACAATCCCACCCAGGCCCTATCCCTATAACCCTATACATGTAACCTAGCTACCCCCCCGACACAAAGGAACAACTTACCATGGCCGATCCACCTAACCTGCACATCTTCGGGAGGAAACTGGAGCACCCGGAGGAAACCCACGCAGACACGAGGAGAACACGCAGACTCCGAGGGTAAGCAGCCAATGATATCACAGCTCACAAATCTGCAAGTTAAATGCACTATACTTTAAATTTTATGGCGCGTGAAATAAATGATGGAGGATATTAGAAGCTAAAAGATCAAATTTTTTAAAAAATTCAAGAATTTGCAATTTCTTATCAGAAGGGAAAGATTTGGCATTCTATAAATATAGAATTAGTTTTCCCATTCACACTGCTGCCTTCCAATGCCAGGGACCTGGGTTCAATTCTGGGTCACTGTGCGGAGTTTGCACATTCTCCCCGTGTCTGTGTGGGTTTCCTCCGGGTGCTCCGGTTTCCTTCCACAATCCAAAGATGTGCAGGTTAGATGGATTGGCCGTGTTTTGTTGACACCGGTGTCGGAGGATTAGTGAATGTGTGGGGTTGCGGGAATAAGGCTTGGATGGGATTGTGGTCAGTACAGGCTCGATGGGCTGAATGGTCTCCTACACTGTGGGATGCTATGACTGTTGGAAAAAAAAAACCCATCTGGTTCACTGATGTCTTTTTAGGGAAGGAAATCTGCCGTCCTTACCCCGGTCTGGCCTATATGTGATTCCAGAGCCACAGCAACGTGGTTGACTCTCAACTGTCCTCGGGCAACTAGGGATGGGCAATAAATGCTGACCCAGCCAGCAACACCCATGTCCCACGAATGATTAAAATAAAAGGTATTCGCATGCTTGCTTTCATCGGTCAAAACATTGAATGCAGGAGTTGGGACGTCTTGTTGAAGTTGTATGAGACATTGGTAAGGCCACAGTTGGAATACTGTGTACAGTTCTGGTCACCCCATTATAGAAAGGATACGACTAACCCAGATAGAGTGCAGAAAAGATTTACTGGGATGCTACCGGGACTTGATGGCTTGAGTTATAAGGAGAGGCTGGATAGACCAGGACTTTCTTGTGCGTAGGAGGCTGAGGAGTGATCTTATAGAGGTCTATAAAATAATCAGGGACATAGATCAGTGAGATAGACAGTATCCTTTCCCGAAAGTAGGGGAGTCTAAAACAAGAGAGCATAGGTTTATGGTGAGAGGAGGGAGATACAGAAGGGTCCAGAGGGGCAATTTTTTCACACAGAGGGTGGTGAGTGTCTGGAACAAGCTGCCAGAGGTAGAGGCGGGTACAATATTGTCTTTTAAAAAGTGTTTAGATAAGATGAGTATAGAGGGTTATGGACGATTGGGAGTAGCTTAGGGGTTTTAAAAAAGGAGGCATGGAGAAGTCGGGCCAAAGGGCCTGTTTCCATGCTGTAAACCTTTATGACTCTGTAAAAACAGCCTGGGGCCCAAATGGCTACCAGTCTGGCTAGTAACAGCGGGGGGCAGGTGGGGACAGAATTACAGTGTGACAGGAGGCGCTGGAGGGGGTTGCAGCAATGGGGAGTGCTGAACGATGGAGAGATTTGAACGTGTTGCTGAAATCCAGGGTTGAGTGTAGGACCAGGGAGATGGTGTCTGCTGTGGACCTGTCGGCAAACTGGAGTGGGTCCAGGCAATCTGGGAGGCTGCAACTGATTCACGTCATGACTAAGCTTTCAAAGCACTTCATGATGATGGATGTCAGAGCCCATCGTCAGCAAGGAACGCTGCTGGGTTTCTCCGACTACGATTGTCTTCTTAAAGCAGAGAGGAACCTCAGATGATTGGAAAGGGGGGTTGAAGATGTCTGTGAATACACCTTGCCAGCTGATCCACGCAGGATCTGAGCGCTTGTCCATGTACCCCATCCGGGCCGGTTGATTTCCAAGGGTTGACTTTTGAGAAGGCTGCTCTGACAATGAGCCCAGATACAGGTTTCCTGGAGGAAGGGCACACTCTCACTGGCCTCTTACTCAGAGCCATAACATGCATTGAGCTCATTGGGGAGGGGTGCATCGCAGCCGGCAATTTTACATGAAGCCTGTTATGTCTTGCAGATCTCGCCACAGTCAGTGGGAGTCCATGTGGCTAGCCTGGGACTCTAGCTCGGTCCGGTATGGTCTTCTAGCAGCTTTGATGGATCTCCTTGAATCGTATCTGGCTTTCTTGTAGAGGTCAGTGTCGCCTGGCCTGAATGCCTCAGACCTGGACTTCAGCAAGCAGTAGATATCAAATGTTTGAGATGTTGGTGGGCTGGGAACTGATGGAGGTCCGCGAGTGAGCAGAGATGAGGCAGGGGTTGCTGGATAAACAAGGTTCTGATTTCAGCAGGCGACGCACCAACATTGTAAGAAGTCTCACAACACCAGGTTACGATCCAACAAGATGATTTAATAGTAAACCCACGAGCTTTCGGAAACGCTGTTCCGAAAGGTGATGAAGGAACAGCATTCTGAAAGCTTCTGGGTTTACTATCAAATAAACCTGTTGGACTTTAACCTGGTGTTGTGAGACTTCTTACAGTGTTTACCCCAGTCCAACGCTGGCATCTCCACGCCGTGACACATTAACGATATCAGGGAAGTTAAAGCAAGTTTCGATAAAGATTGCACGTCAGAAGTTCAGAACCAAATCAACAGCGTGTTGATGTTGCCACTACATTCAGCAATGGTAGAATTTAGATCCAAATTTGTTTATTTATCAGCATCAGAAGTAGACTCATGGCACAGTGAGTTAGCACTGCTGCCTCACAGCGCCAGGGACTCGGGTTTGATTCCCGTTCAGGTCACTTTGCGGAGCCTGCACATTCTCCCAGTGTCTGCGTGGGTTTCCTCCCACAGTCCGAAAGACGTGCTGGTTAGGTGCCAAATTCTCCCTCAGTGTAACCCGAACAGGAGTGTGGCGTCTGGGGGATTTTCACAGTAACTTCATTGCAGTGTTAATGTAAGCCGACTTGGGACGAATAAACAAAACATTAACACTGCAATGAAGTTACTGTGAAAATCCTCCAGTCGCCACACTCCTGTTCGGGTTACAGTGAGGGAGAATTTAGCACCCAACCTGCATGTCTTTGGTACTGTGGGAGGAAACCGGAGCCACCCGGAGGAAACCCATGCAGACATGGGGAGCATGTGTAGACTCTGCACAGACAGTGAACTAAGCTGGGAATCGAACCCGGGTCCCTGGCAGTCCTGAAGCACTGTGCCACCCCACAACACCCCTCCTTCAAGGACTTAAAGTCTTCCACACCTTGCAGCATCTTGAGTGTGCGTGCTTCCATTCTCCAAAGCCACCTCCGTATTAAACATCTCCCACTCAACTACCCTCCAGCCTATCCTAACAGCTGACCCTCCTAAAATTGAGAATGCAGCATTATGTGGCTAAATGTGAGGTTATTACTTTGGGAGCAATAATAAGACGGGTTATTACCTTAACTGAGAGAAGTGGATACTCAGTGAGACCTCGATGTCCTCGTGCATCAGTCTCTGAAAGTGAGCGTGCAGGTATAGCAGGCAGGAAAGAAGGCAAATGGTATGTTGGCCTCAGCGAGAGGATTTGAGTACAGGGATAGGGATGTGTTGCTGCAATTGTACAGGGCGTTGGTGAGGCCACACCTGGAGTATTGTGTGCAGTTTTGGTGTCCTTATCTGAGGAAGGATGTCCTTGCTGTAGAGGGAGTACAGTGAAGGTTTACCAGGCTGATTCCTGGGATGGCAGGTCTGTCATATGAGGAGACACTAAGTCGGTTAGGATTATATTCACTGGAGTTCAGAACAGTGAGAGGGGGAATCTCATAGAAACTTATAAAATTCCAACAGGATTAGTCTGCATTCACTGGAGTTTATAGGAGAGGGAATCTCACAGAAACTTATAAAATTCTAACAGGGTTTGACGGGGTAGATATAGAAAGAATGTTCCCCATGGTGAGGGGAGTCCAGAACTAGGGGGTCATAGTTTGAGGATAAGGGGTAAACCTTTTAGAACTGAGGGGAGGAGAAATTTCTTCACCCAGAGGGTGGTGAATGTATGGAATTCACTCCCACACAAAGTAGTGCGGCCAAAATGTGTGATTTCAGGAAGAAATTAGATACAGATCTTGGAGCTGAAGGGATGAAGGGATGTGGGAAGAAGGGGGTGATCTGGATATTGAATTTAATGATCAGCTATGATCAAAATAAATGGCAGAGCAAGCTGGAAGGGCTGAAAGGCTTCCTGATTTGATTGTGTTTCTATTTAACAGAGAGATTATCCAGCAGGCTTTGTATCTTGTTAAACAGCAACGTATTTTCAATGGGATAATTGAGACAGACACTTCAAAAATGGTCATTCAGCCCATCATGCCTCTGCCAGCTCTTTGAGAGAAGTATCCTGTACGTCCCAGCCTCGGCTCGGACAAATATCATTAGCTGTGTTCACCTATTGGTGGCCTGATGGTTGACCAGAGGCCTTCAAAGAGCAAAGAAAGGTGCAGGACACGAATAGGCCATTCGGCCCGCCAACCCCGTGCCAATCGAGATGTGCGATTGAACGAAGACCGAACGCTCTTCCGGAATCCGTATCCTTCCATTCCCGTCCTATTCATGTATTTGTCCAGTTGCTCCTTAAACGATGCTATTGTAGCTGCTCCCACCCCCCTCTCCCCGGGCTGCGCCTTCCAGATATTCACCACCCGCTGAGTTAAAAAAAAAACCTGCCCCTCACATCTCCTCTAAACTTATCCCCACGCACCTTAAACCTATGCCCCCCTAATACTTGGCTTTTTTTAACCCTAGGGAAAAGCGTCTGACTATCCGCTCTGTCCATGCCCCTCATAATCCTGCAAACCTCTATCAGGTCAAGCATTATTCCAGTGAGAACAAACCTCCAAACCAGGCAACATCCTTCCTTTGAAGGTTCACCCTCCCGTATCAGAGTTTGTGGACGCCCATGCTCGCTGGAAATTGCTGCCTTCAGCTGTGAGCAGATAGTACGCAGGTTAACATCTGCCCTTTTGCCATCGCTCTTCTTTCTCCTCATTGAGTTGTTACACAACATCCTTTTGCAATGGATTACTGAACTGAGTTTCACAATCTGACATGGGTGAAATTTGAACTTGTGACCTCCAGGAATTTGTCAGCTGCCCATTGAAGGTGGCAGAGCAGAAGCCCTGAGCACTGAGGCCTGTTCCTCAGAGAGAGAACAACTCCCTTTCAAATGCCACCTTCTCCCACAAGCCCGTTCTTGATGGGACTCCAATTGTCCATCTGAATTACAGCTCAAGGTTTAGCTTTTAAAATTTATTAATCAGCGTCACGAGCAGGCTTACGTTAACACCGCAATGAAGTTACTCTGAAAATCCCCCTGTTGCCACACTCCTGAGGGAGAATTTAGCACCTAACCAGTACATCTTGGGACTGTGGGAGGAAACCCACGCAGATACGGGGAGAATGTGCAAACTCTGCACAGACAGTGACCCAAGCCAGCAATCGAACCCGGGTCCCTGGTGCTGCAAGGCAGCAGTGCTAGCCACTGTGCCACACCATTTTTCATGACCGATCATTCCAAGATCATGTTTATCCTCCTCCACACCATGACCCCTGATCCTTCTCTTCCTTCCTCCCTCATGTACCCAATGAGATTTTGCTATCCCCCTTATTGACACTATGCTGGCAGTGCGTTCCAGCAGCACAGTGGTTAGCGCTGCTGCCTCACAGCACCAGGGACCCGGGTTCGATTCCCGGCTGGGGTCACTGTCTGTGTGGAGTCTGCACGTTCTCCCCATGTCTGCATGGGTTTCCTCCGGGTGCTCCGGTTTCCTTTCGACGTCAGAAAGACGCGCTGATTAGGTGCTAAATTCTCCCTCAGCATGCTCAAACAGGTTCCGGAGTATGACCATGAGGGGATTTTCACTTCGTTGCAGTGTTAATGGAAGCCAACTTGTAACACTAATAAATAAACTTTAAACATGTAGGCCAGACTCTGTAAGGATGGCAGATTTCCTTCCCTAAAGGACATTAGTGAACCAGATATTGGGCTTTTCCAATAATGGTTTTGGGGTCATCACACTTTGAATTCCAGATTTTATTGAATTAAAATTTTGCTTTCTGCTGTGGCAGGATTTGACCCTGGGTCTCTGGCTCGCTGGTCCGGTGAAAATACCTCTACGCCACTGCCTCCCCAGGTAAACAGCTGGAAAAATAATTCTTTTTGTGGGGGAATCTAACACTCGTAAGCATAATGTCATCCGAGTGAATCCAAGGAAGGGGGAAACTCTGAACTGAGGCATATTTCAAATGCAGAGTGTTTGAAGTTTTTAAAGTTTATTTCTTAGGTTCACAAGTTGGTTTACGTTAACGAATGAGGTGACTGTGAAAATCCTCTTGTTGCCACACTCCTGTTTGGGTGACACTGAGGAGAATTTAGCACCGAACCAGCACATCTCTCAGACAGTGACCCAAGCGGGGAATTGAACCCGGGTCCCTGGCGCTGTGGGACAGCAGCGCTAACCACTGTGCCGCCCCACAAAAAACAGATCTGGACTTCACTCTTTGTCCAGTAAGACTTATTGCAGAGTACACACACACACGAGAACCATCCTGACCATCCCTGGGCCAGTGCGAACCACTGAGCGACACGTGGCTCCAAAACCACAGCAATACCCTCAGAGATGGTCAATAAATGATGGCCCAGCCAGTGACAGCCACACCAGACAAAACACTTCACTTGTAAATTCTGAGAATTCCAGTGAGGTCAGCTTGCAGGCTTCTGTTTTCTGGAGAATGAAGTAGTCATCACTTCCTGATGTACCAGCTTGGAAAGGTTATCTGTCGATGGTGATCAGCTGATTGTCCCCAACCTGAACCATCACAACAACATGAACTGCAGTGTCAAACCCACATCCGCTGGCTTCCCTGTGGTAATATCTGTCAACCACGTGTTTCCCTTCACAATGATGTGTCACTTTCTGACTGCCTGCACTCTCTACGCTCTACGACAGTGAGGCAGACTCTCCAAACGCTCAAGTGAAACAGGTACGTGTGTGGCCACACGCTCCATTGCCTCACTCTGACCCCTGCTCAGTCTGCAGTGCACTGGTTACACTCCTGTTGGACACTCTCGCTGCCCCCGACATCAAACCCTGTCCCCGCAAACCCGACCCCTTCCCATTTCCACCTCGCCCCCTTCCCCACCCTCTCCCCTTCCTCCCTCCCTCCCCCCTTCAACCCTACCCCCACCCTCCCTCACCCCTTCCCCCACCCTCCCCCCCTCCCTCACCCTTCCTCCCTCCCTCACCCCTCCCTCCTCCGACCCCCCCTTCCCCGAACCCCCCCCTTCCCTGACCCCCCCCTTCCCTGACCCCCCCCTCCCCTGACCCCCCCCCTCCCCTCCCTCCTCCCCTCCCCCCTCCCCTGACCCCCCCTCCCCTGACCCCCCCTCCTCCCCTCCCCTGACCCCCCCCGACCCCCCTCCCCTCCCCTGACCCCCCCCTCCCCTGACCCCCCCCTCCCCTGACCCCCCTCCCCCTCCCCCCCTCCCCCCCCTCCTCCCCTCCCCGACCCCCCCTCCTCCCCTCCCCGACCCCCCCTCCTCCCCTCCCCTGACCCCCCCTCCTCCCCTCCCCTGACCCCCCTCCTCCCTCCCCTGACCCCCCCTCCCCTGACCCCCCCTCCTCTCCTCCCCTGACCCCCCTCTCCCCCGACCCCCCTCCTCCCCGACCCCCCTCCTCTCCGACCCCCCTCCTCCGACCCCCCTCCTCCCCTCCCCGACCCCCCCCCTCCCTCACTCCCCGACCCCCTCCCTTCCCCCTCTGACCCCCTCCCTTCCCCCTCTGACCCCCTCCCTTCCCCCTCTGACCCCCTCCCCTCTGACCCCCTCCCCTCCCCCCTGACCCCCTCCCCTCCCGACCCCCTCCCCCCCCGGACCCCCTCCGGACCCCCTCCCCGACCCCCTCCCCCGAGCCCCTCCCCCAAAACCCCCCTCCTCCCCGACCCCCCCTCCTCCCCTCCCCAACCCCCCTCACCTCCCCAACCCCCCCTCACCTCCCCAACCCCCCCTCCCCTCCCTAACCCCCCTCACCCCCGACCCCCTCCCCTACCCCCTGACCCCCTCCCCCAAAACCCCCCTCCCCCGACCCCCCCTCCTCTCCTCCCCCGACCCCCCCTCCTCTCCTCCCCCGACCCCCCCTCCTCTCCTCCCCCGACCCCCCCCTCTCCTCCCCGACCCCCCCCTCCTCTCCTCCCCCGACCCCCCCCCTCCTCTCCTCCCCCCCCCCTCCCACCCCTCCCCACCCCCTCCCCAGCCCTAAACCCGTTTCATCCACTGACTAATAGATCACAATCAAGACAGAGGGGAGCTGCTTTCTGCAAAGTGGGAAGCTGGAAACCGTGCAGGTCCAACAGTACGGGGGGGGGGGGGGGGGGGTAGGGGGAGAGGTGGGGGGGGGGGGGGGGTAGGGGGAGAGGTGGGGGGGGGGGGGTAGGGGGAGAGGTGGGGGGGGGGGGTAGGGTGGTGGGTGTTGAGTTTTAGGCGTACAGAGCATTAGAACATCATGTTCAGGTGAAACAGTGAAACTCAAACCCTTTGGCTGCTGGTTGAAGTTTGGAACTCAACCCTGATGGCCAATTGATTTGCTAATTTCATATTTCTTCACCCTGGCTGTAACACTGCATTCTGCACCCTTTCCTTCTCCCCTATCTACTCTATGAATGGTATGTTTTCTTTGGATCATGCGCAAGAAACAATACTTTTTCACTGTCTCCCAATACCTGTGACAAGTAATAAATCAAACAATACTTTTCACTGTATCTCAATAGATGTGACAATAATAAATTTAATTGTCATGGAGGTGGCAATAATTGCGGGTGTCACTAAGCAGCCATGATGGCAGAGCTGCGGGCTGAATGGCCTTCCTCCAGTCAGTCTCAGGTTGCTGCCTGCAGGGCGCCAGTTGGCCGCAGGGGGGCTCCCTCGCTCGCATGCGCCGTGGCCGCAGGGGGGGCCCGCGCTAGCAGACGCGGGGGCGGGGGGCCCTCGCTAGCATGCGCAGTGTCCTCCCCGGCTCGCCGATGCGCGCAGGCGCGGCGGGGCGCGGGCTCATTGGCGGGTGGGTGGCGCGTGCGCAGTGGGGCGGGAGCGGGAGGCCGAGAGGTAGCCGTGGGATTGCGGGCCGTGCGGACATTGGAAGCGGGCAGACAGCGAGAGCCAGCACTGCACTCCTCCAGAGACAGCCCCGGATACAACGCACCGCCCACCGGCCTCTCTCACGGAATAGTCAGCTAGGCCCGCGGCTACGGGGGAGAGACGCTCATTAAATTACAGGCTCCTGAGGGGAAGCGAGGCCGGAGGGGACGGAGGAGGCAGGGCTAGAGGGGGGCGGGGCATAGAGTGAGGGGGCGTGTCTAGAGTGAAGGGGCGGGGCAGTGTGAGGGGACTGGGTTGGCAAGAGGAAGCGGGGCTGGAGAGAGGCGGGGTAGTGTGGGGACTGGGCTGGAAAGAGGGGGCGGGGCGAGAGGGAAAGGGCGGGGGTGGGGCCAGAGTGGAGGCGGGGCCAGGAGAGGGTGGGGCTAGAGAGAGGGACGGGCCTGAGAAAGGGAGAGCTTTGAGTGAGGAGGCGGGGCCAGTGTGTGTGCGGGGCTAGAGGGGCGGGGCTAGAGAGGGGGCAGAGGGGAGGGGCCAGAGATTGAGGGTTGGAGCAGAGAGTGGTTGGGGCTAAAGAGGAGGAGGAGGGGCTAGGGGGGAGGGGTTGTAGAACTGGTGGGGCCAGAGAGGACTTGGAGGTGGAGGCAGAGGCAGGGCCAGATTGGATGCATTGTCAGTGGGAGCAGTGAAGTGGGGGAGCGGGGAGGAGGCAGGGCGGTTGAGAGGTTCAGGGAGAGAGGGGTGCGTGGGGGAGGAATTTGTGAGGGAGTGGGTGAGTGTCCCTGTGGGGAGGGGTGAGGTCGGGACAGGATTGGAGAGGAACTGGTGAGGGGGGAGGGGTGGGGACAAAGGAGGGGTAGATGATGGGGAGGAGTCTGTAAGAGGGAGGGTCTAGGGTGAGGATAGAGAGAGGTGAGGGGTGTGAGTGAGGGTGGGGAGAGGAACAAGCAAGGGTGGGGAATGCAGTGAGTGAGTGAGCGAGGGGAGGGTGGGGAAAGGAGCAAGTGAGTGAGGGGAGAGTAGCGAGTGAGTGAGGGTGGGGGGGAGGAAGGAATGAGCGAGTGAGGGTGGGGGGGAGGAAGGAGTGAGCGAGTGAGGGTGGGGGAGGAAGGAGTGAGCGAGTGAGGGTGGGGGGGGAGGAAGGAGTGAGTGAGGGAAGGGTGGGACAAGGGGTCAGTGAGGGGAAGTATTTGTGGGTCTTGACAGGAAGCCTGTGAGGGGAGGTGTGTGCCTGGTCAGGGGTGAGTGGGTGGTGTGGAGGATGGGCTCATGAGGGTGGGGGAAGGATTTGCTGGGTGTGAAGGGTGGAGCCAGTGAAGAGAGGGTTGGGGAGGTGAGCTGGGTGTAAGGGGCTGCAGTCATGGCGTTCCTGATGCCCTTTGACAGCCTGGTGTGTACCCTACTGGGCATCTCGCTAACTGTTTGGATCACCCTGCTGCTGGTCTTCATCATCGTGCCTGCCATCTTTGGAGTCTCCTTTGGCATTCGCAAGCTCTACATGAAAACGCTGCTGAAAGTCTTCGAGGTAAGACCGCTGTCAGTGAAACAAGTGATGGGCAGCACGGGGATCCGGAACTGAGGGGTGCGAATGCCTAACCCTAAATGCCTGGAACTATTCAGCTATTTCAGTGGATGCTTTCACCCAGCTCTTTCAAGGAACTCTGAAAATAACCGAATGATTCCATGTTTCAGGGTGGGGAGGATCTGTTTGAAGATGCTGGTGGTTTCCCAGGTTTACAGGGCTTTTGGTCTGTCTGTAGGGAGGTACCACATTTCAGGGAGTCCCCCACAGCCTTCTGGAAGAGGCTGAGTGGAATGGTGCAGGAGTTGAGAGACTTTAAAAAGTTTATTTATTTGTCTCAAGTAAGGCTTACATTAACACTGCAATGAAGTTACTGGGAAAATCCCCTAGTCACCACACTCTGGCACTTGTTTGGGTACACTGAGGGAGAATTTAGCAACTGACCCGCACTCTTTCGGACTGTGGGAACAAACCGGAGCACCCTGAGGAAACCCATGCAGATACGGGGAGAACATGCAGACTCTGCAGACAGTGACCCAAGCCGGGAATCAAATATGGATCTCTGGCGCTGTGAGGCAGCAGTGTTAACCGCAGTGCCACTATTCTGTGATCAGCTTGGGGTTGTTCACCTCCAGAGTGGAAATGGTTAAGGGAAAATTTGATCAAGGCATTCGAAATCATGTTTTGTTTTTGATGGATGTAAATAAGAAGCAGCTGTCTCCAGACGCAAACGCATCAGTAACCAGAGAAGGCAGAATTCAAAGGGGGATGGGGGCGGGTTGGCAGGAGTCCAGGGAGTGCGACTGATTGGGTAGATCCCTCGAGGAGCTGGAGCAGGCACAATGGGCTGAATGGCCTACTCCATGCTGTATCTTTCCCTGACCTGTTGCTATGTTGGCGTGTCCGAATGTGTAATGTGATCTCACTCTGACTGTCTCTCTGTACCAGTTGGGTGTCACAGGGAATTCTGTGCCCTTGTCCTGTGGAAAGTGGGAACATTTCACGCCACATTGGTTTAAAAAGTTTATTTGTCAGTGTCACAAGTTGGCTTCCATTAACACTGCAATGAAGTTACTGTGGAAATCTCTGAGTCGCCACACTCTAGCGCCTGTTCGGGTTACACGGAGGGAAAATTTACGTGACCAGTGCACCTAACCAGTGCGTCTTTGGAGCGTGGGAGGAAACTGGAGCACTTGGAAGAAACCCATGCAGACGCAGGGAGAACGTGCAAACTCCACATAGACGGTTACCCAAGCTGGGAATTGAACCCAGGTCCCTGGCACCGTGATACAGCAGTGCTAACCACTGTGCCACGGTGATGGAAAACTGCCCCGGGGTGGCACGCGCAGCAGCACAGTGGTTAGCACTGCTGCCTCACAGCACCAGGGACCTTGCTTTGATTCCTGGCTTGGGTCACTTGTGTAGAATTTGCACATTCCCCCTGCATTTGCGTGGGTTTCCTCCGGTTTCCTCCTACAGTCCAAACACGTGCGGGTTAGGTAGATTGGCCGTGCTAAGTTGTCCCTTAGTCTCAAGGGGACGAGAAGGGTAAGTACATGTGACAGAGATAGGACTTGGGTGGGATTGTGGTTGGTGCAGGCTCAGTGGGTTGAATGGCCTCCTTCTTCACTGTAGGGATTCAATGATAGATTCTGTGTAACGATGCCAGTGATTTTGACAGTTGTAATTATTGTACCAACGGTATAATTGAAACTTCAAGCAGTCGGAATGAATATTGGAACGAGTTCTTATCCTATTTGCGTCTGCCTGTTGCAGGGAATGCTGGGCTGTGCCTGGGCCGGAGATCACCTCCGCACTGAACTTTGGATGTTTGTGGCAGTCTCTTCCGCAGCTGGCACAGCGCTGGCCTAAGGTCAACGGATGCTTCCTCCCCTCTCCTTTCCCCAGTCTGATTACTTTTGTCCTCAGCGCTATCCAAGGCCTTCCTGACTGCGAGTTGCCAGGGACTCCAGTCAGCAGTGGGGACTTCCCATGGTGCCCTCTCCAGTCCAGGTCAGTGACATCTTACCAGCCAGACCTGGGTGACCTCTCAGGATCTCTTGAGCACAGAACCAGCTTGCGTTTAGATAATACCTTGCCATATCCAGTCATGTTATAACCAACAACAAAGGTGTCACCGTGTTGAAACCCCAGCTGATGTCTAATGGAGGTGTTCCAGCATGTAGGTACAGGAAGAGACCATTCAACCCCTCAAGTCTGCTGCTGTTCAATAAGATCAAGGTGGACCTCCACAAATCTGCGATATGTCGGCCTGACTGAGAGTGCAGTGTCCCCTGGATTCTCAGAGTTGAAATAATGAGGTTTTTCTTTGAGCCTATTCAAGGAATGTGGCTTTATTACCTTCTATGAAGACCAATCGTGATAATTTCAGATTTAAAACATCAGTTGCCATTTGTGGAAGAGAATTTCAAACCTCTCCCACCCTTTGTGTGGTGAAGCGTTTCCTTATTTCACCTTTGAAAGGCCTGCTTCTAATTTTATTCTGTGGTCCCAGGCCGAGACTGTCCAACCAGCAAATACTCTCGCCATCTTCCCTATCCTTTCCCCTCAATATCTTGACCGCTTTGATTACACAACAGGCCCAACAACACTCAAGAAGCTTGACATCGTCCAGGACAAAGCAGCCCTGCTTGATTGGCCCCCCATCCACAAACATTCACTCCCTGCACCACCAACGCTCAGCAGCAGCTTTGTGCACCATCGACAAGATGCACTGCAGCAGTTCACCGAGCACCTTCCAAACCCATGACCTCTACGTCTAGAAGGACAAGGGCAGCAGACACATGGGGAACACCACAATCTGCAAGCTGCCCTCCCAAGCCAGCCCCCATCCTGACTTGGAAATATATCGGCCGTTCCTTCACTGTGGCTGGGGTCAAAATCCAGGAATCCCCCCCCGCCCAACACCACCGTGGGTGTACCTACACCACACAGACTTCAGCGATTCAAGAAGGTGACTCACCACCACCTTCTCAAGGGCATTTAGGGATGGGCAATAAGTGGGCAACACCCACATCCCTTGATTAGGTAAAAAGAAGCCCCATAATTTGAACCCTTGGAATTCAGGTGTCACTGTGATCGATTGACACTGCTGTCCCCGCCAGGCCAATGGATCGTGGAGATGTGGTGACTTTAGGTATGTGTGTGACTGGGTCTTTGTGCCTTTGTTTCTTTAATACCTCCAAATGACTTTCAGTTGTTTTACCCGAGATGTTCACGTCCTGCCCACTGGAGGAGCAGGATATAACTTCTAGCGATTGAATGGGTTAGGGTCATAGAGGTTTACAGCATATAAACAGGCCCTTCAGCCCAACTTGTCCATGCCACCCAGTTTTTAACCGCTAAGCTAGTCCCAATTGTTCACATTTGACCCGTGTCCCTCTACACCTGTCTAAATGCTTTTTGAAAGACAAAATTGTAACCGTCTCTATTACTACCTCTGGCAGCTTGTTCCAGACACTCACCACCCTCTATGTGGGGAAAAAAAATCCCTTTGGACACTTCTATATCTCTCCCCCTGCACTTTAAACCAATGCCCTCTAGTTTTAGATTCCCCTACTTTTGGGAAAGGTATTGACTATCTAGATGCTCTATGCCCCTCATTATTTTACAAACCTCGATCAAATCACCTCTAAGTCTCCAATGCTCCAGGAAAAAAAGTCCCAGTCTATCCAGCCTCTCCTTTTAACTCAAACCACCAAATCCTGGTAGCATCCTCGTAAATCTTTTCTGTACTCTTTCTAGTTTAATAATATCCTTTCTAGTTTAATAATATCCTTTCTAGTTTAATAATATCTTTTCTAGTTTAATAATATCCTTTCTAGTTTAATAATATCCTTTCTATAATAGGGTGACCAGAACATGTTCACAGTATTCCAAGTGTGGCCTTACCAATGTCTTATACAACTTCAACAAGACATCCCAAGTCCTGTATCCACTATTCTGACCAATGAAACCAAGCATGTCGAATGCCTTCTTCACTCTATCTTGTTAGACCCAGGCACAGATTTGAGATCTTATCTGTGGGTTGAGAAAACAAAACAGGCTTTTCTTGATTTGATTTGATTTATTATTGTCACGTGTTAATATACAGTGAAAAGTATTGTTTCTTGTGCGCTATACAGACAAAACATACCATTCATAGAGAAGGAAATGAGAGGGTGCAGAATGTACAGAGTTACAGTCATAGGGTGCAGAGAAAGATCAACTTAATGCGAGGTAAGTGCATTCAAAAGTCTGACAGCAGCAGGGAAGAAGCTGTTCTTCAGTCAGTTGGTACGTGATTTCAGACTTTTGTACCTTTTTCCCAAAGGAAGAAGGTGGAAGAGAGAATGTCCGGGGTGCATGGAGTTCCTAAATATACTGGCTACTTTTCCAAAGATTGGAAGTGTAAGCAGAGTCAATGGATGGGAGGCTGGTTTGTGTGGTGGATTGGGCTACATTCACGACCTTTCGTAGTTTCCTGTGGTCTTGGTCAGAGCAGGAGCCATACCAAGCTGTGATACAACCAGAAAGAATGCTTTCTATGGTGCACCTGTACAAGTTGGTGAGAGTCATAGCTGACATGCCAAATTTCCTCAGTCTTCTGAGAAAGTAGAGACATTGGTGGCCTTTGGCATGGGGGAACCAGGATAGGTTGTTGATGATCTGGACACCTAAAAACTTGAAGCTCTTGACCCTTTCTACTTCATTCCCATTGATGTAGACAGGGGCATGTTCCCCTTTACGCTTCCTGAAATCGATGACAGCCTCCTTCGTTAATTGACATTGAGGGAGAGATTATTGTTGCCACACCAATTCACCAGATTCTCTATCTCATTCCTGTATGCTGTCTCACCATTGTTTGAGATCAGACACACTACGGTGGTGTCATCATCAAAAGTGAACATCGAATTGGAGGGGAGTTTAGCCACACAGTCACAGGTGTATAAGGGGTGTAGTAAGGGGCTGAGGACACAGCCTTGTGAGGCACCGGTGTTGAGGATGATCATGGAGGAGGTGTTGTTGCCTGTTTGTAAAGACTGCAGTCCATGGGTTAGGAAGTTCAGGATCCAGTCTCAGAGGGAGGAGCCGAAGCCCAGGCCTTGGAGTTTGGAGATTAGTTTCATGGGAATAATGGTGTTTAAGGCTGGGCTGTAGTCAATAAATAGGAATCTGACATAAGTGTCTTTGTTATCTAGGTGTCCCAGGGTTGGGTGCAGAGCCAGGGAGATGGCATCTGCTCTGGATGTGTTGCGGCGGTAGGCAAACTGTAGTGGATCCAGGCTGGAATTGATTCGTGCCATGACTACCTTTCGAAGCCCTTCATAATGATGGATGTCAGAGGCACTGGAGATGGGCATGCTGCTTGATATTTGCCAGTGTATGGATGGTTATGTGAGTGTGGAATGAGTTTTTGCAGATTATTTGTTAGAGAGCTACAGATTGGGTTTGGAAGGGGTACAGGAGCGGCACACACATCTAAATAACATGTTGGATTGGAGCCACCATCTCATTGCTGGCTAATATCAAGGCCAACTTCCACTCAAGGAGGCCATTGTCCCAGAACCATCTTTCTGAAAGCAATCCCGTTCTTCCAAACTTTCCTTTTCCAAGGTATGTACACTGGCCTTTGAGAAGCCATTTTTATTTGATTTATCATTGTTACATGTATTGGTAGACAGTGAAAAATATTATTTCGTGCGCACTATACAGACAAAGCATTTCATTCATGGAGCATATAGGGGAGAAGGAGAGAGCACAGAACATAATGTTATAGTCATAGCTAGGGGTGTAGAGAAAGATCTGATGGCTGCAGTATTTTGGCAGCATCAGATTTTGAATTCTGTGCCTGGGATACCACGTTTAAATCCTCTGTATAACATCACTCCATTCTCACCAGATGGGGATTTGTTTGCCAGTCAGGTATCAATCTACCTCCCCCAATTATCGACACGCTTATTGAAAGCAATTTCTCCTGACTTGTCCCTTCAAAATCTCGCAATTTTCACCCCCTCTTCACTTAAGTGTCCTTGCTTCCAGTGAGCAGAGCCCCACATTGGTCATTGAGCACAATGCAGCTGCTAGTATCTCTGCTATTGTGCTGTGTGCGTTCTGCACTCATGGGGTGGCATGGTGGTTAGTAAGACTGCCTCACGGCAGCAGGGACACTTGTTCGATTCCCGGCTTTGGGTCACTGTCTGCATGTTCTCTCCATGTCTGTGTGGGTTTCTTCTGGGTGCTCCGGCTCCCTCCCACAGTCCGAAAGACGTGCTGGTTAGGTGCTGAATTCTCCCTCCCTGTAACCCGAACAGGCGCTGGAGTGTGGCGACTAGGGGATTTTTACAGTAACTTCATTGCAATGTTCATCTAAGCCTACTTATGACACAAATAAGCTTTGAACTTTCATTGGTTTGAACAGGGGAAAGTACCAGAAACTGCAGTGAGCTAGTAGTTTGTTTTAGGTGAACATTGCAACTTTGCTTTTGGATTCTTTACTGCTGTTTATGAACCCTATGCGGTGCTTCAGCAATTTATCCTCCCCCTTTTCCAGATTTGTGTATCCTAACCCCTGTCTATTTGAACAACCTAAAGGCCCAGGGGAGGCGATAGCCTAGTGGTATTATCACTTGAATATTTATCCAGAAACTCAGCAATTGTTCTGGGAACCTGTGTTTGAATCTCGCCACAATGGATGGTGGAATTCGAATTCAATAAAAAAGACCTGGAAGGGAGAATCTACTGATGGCCGTGAAACCGTTGCCAAGGAGCAGGAGAAGGCCATTCGTCCCTTTGAGCCTGCTCCGCCATTCGTCATAATCATGGGTGAACGTCCAACCCAATGGCCTAACCCTGCTTTCTCCCCGTAACCTTTGATTCCATTCACCCCAAGTGCTATATCCAGCCCCCTCTTGAATACATTCAATGCTTTGGCATCAACTACTCCCTGTGGGAATGAATTCCACAGACTCACCGGGTGAAGAAATGTCTCCTCATCTCCGTCCTAAATGGTCTCCCCCGAAGCCTCAGACTCTGACCCCTGGTTCTGGACACCCCCACCATCAGGAATATCCTTCCTGCAACTGCCCAGGTCGGAAAAACCCATCCGGTTCACGAATGTCCCTTTGGGGAAGGAAATCTGCCGTCGTTACCTAGTCTGGCCGACATGTGACTCCAGAGCCACAGCAATGTGGTTGACGCTCAACTACCCTCCGAGGGCAACTAGGGATGGGCAATAAATGCTGGCTCAGCCAACGATGCCCATCCTGTGAATGAATAAAAAGTGTCCAGATGGTGGAGCACAAGTATTTGTTCACAGGGCAAGAACAATTTAGAGCACTTATTCTAGTCACTGGCCTTACAATTGCTGGCTGCAAAATATCCCAGTTCTCCGTGACGTTCTTAACTGTGTCACTACCCTGTGTCATGATGTAGAGACGCTGGCGTTGGACTGGGGTCAACACAGTAAGAAGTATCACAACACCAGGTTCGAGTCCAACCTGTTTATTTGATCATAATCCCACAAGCTTTCGGAAACGGTGTCCCTTCGTCAGGTGTGTGGAACCTGGTGTTGTGAGACTTCTTCCTATCACTACCCTGCAGCCAGAGGTACGAGCAGCAAATCTGTGAAGGAGCCAAGCCACACGGAATCCCTTTGAGGTGCTGCTAATGTATGCTAGACTTGGCTTTGCATCAAAGGAGCTTTAATCTAACCTTGTTTTTTGTCGGAGTAAAGCTACAATCTTATAAGAATTATAGACCACATCTGAGAGATTAGATTACAGCTTTGAGCAAGTTCCCTTTTATTTGCCGTACAGTACATGCTGTTTCAGTTCAGTGGAGTCGGGGACAGTTACTCCTGTTATTACTTGTCATTTCCCGTCCGTTTAAGTGAGGGCAGCACCACATTTAGCTTCTGTAATTGTTCGGAACAGCTGTGTTTGTTCCACCTTGGGGGTTTGCAAGATCACAAGGCCAGAGTTTTCTCTATGTTTTGAGTTTGCGAGCTCAGAGTGAGCGGGTGGAACTCTTGAATTAACGAGTGCAGGCAGCAGAAAATCCCTGGCTGAATGCAAGCTTGCCGTGGCTCCATTTTCCCCCATGGCCTTGTGGAGGTGGGACGTGTCTCCCACAGGCCCCTGCTGATGCCCCTGGTACCCAGGCTAAGTGGACATTGTTCACGGTTTAACCTCAACTTTGTCGATACTAACTTCACTGCAGCGTTCATGTAACCCTGTGTCATGACTTATAAATAAACTTTAACTTTACTTGGAGGAAGGACTGGGTGCTGTTCTTGACTGCACTCGATAGAGGAACATTGGGGCATTGGAACCTTAGATTCACTGTTAGCAATGAGGAAATATGAGGAAAAAGGCTGATTCCTGGGATGGCAGGTCTGTCATGCGAGGAGGGTCTAAGTGGGTAGTGGGTGAGGATTATATTCACTGGAGTTTAGACGAGTGAGAGAGGATCTCATAGAAACTTATAGAATTCTAACAGGGTGAGACAGGGTAGATTCAGAAAGAGTCTACCCCATGGTGGGGGAGGCCAGAACGAGGGGTCATAGTTTGAGGATAAAGGGTAAACCTTTAGAACTGAGGTGAGGAGAAATTTCTTCACCCAGAGGGTGGTGAATGTGTGGAATTCACTCCCACAGAAAGTAGCTGAGGCCAAAACATTCAGTGATTTTGAGAAGAAATTGGATACAGCTCTTGGGGATAAAAGGATCAAGGGATATGGGGGGGCGGAAGGGGAATCAGGATATTGAATTTAATGATCAGCCATGATCAAAATGAATGTTGGGGCAGGCTTGAAGGACCCGATGGCCTCCTCCTGCTTCGAGTTTCTATGTTTCTGTTCCAGCTTGTTTTTGTTCGGGCTGTGTGGATTAAGTGGTGAAACCATTCAGTTGTTTCAAGCTGTAAAGAGTTGGGACATCACAGCTGTGAAGATGCAACTCCAGAATTATTTCCAACCTGTCCTTCCGTCTCCTCAAGGACCCTCCTTTAAAACTGCCCTCTGAGAAGCCTTTCCATCCTCTCCCCTAACACCATCTGATGTAGCTCAGTGTCTCATTTCAGTTGACACTGCTTCTGTAACACAGCTCAGAATGTTGTACAGAGTGACTTGCAAAGCCATCTTGTTGGTGGCCGGGAACAGATTGTTTCCTGTCCAGAACAAGGGACAAAGAGAGAAGATCAAATCAAAGTTCAAGTTTTTTTTTAAAATTTATTTATGAGTCACAAGTTGGCTTACATTAACACTGCAGTGAAGTTACTGTGAAAATCCCCCAGTCGCCACACTCCGGCGCCTGTTTGGGTTACACTGAAGGAGAATTTAGCACCTAACCCGTGTGTCTTTCGGACTGTGGGAGGAAACCAGAGCGCCTGGAGGAAACACACGCAGACATGGGGAGAACGTGCAGACTCCGCACAGACAGTGACCCAAGCCGGGTATCGAACCCTGATCCCTGGCGCTGTGAGGCAGCAGTGCTAACCACTGTGCCAAGGAGCTGGTATAATAGCAGCCAGTGATTCTCTCACAGAGGGTTTGGACTGTAGAAAGAGTGAAGGAGCAGAGCAGCACCGAAGGATGGGGTTGAAGGGATAAGTGGCGATGGAGAGTGGGCAGATAGATGTATGGAGGACAAGTACATGAGACTGACTGGATGGATACAGTGACCTGCTGTAAAACAGAAAGTGCTGGATAAGCTCAGCAGTTCAGGCAGCATCTGTAGAGAGAGGGACAAAGTGAAAGTTTGAGTTGAGAAGTGCTGAGATTTGCTGTGTTGTAATTATTAGTCCTTGCTTTGCTTCTTGCCCCTATCAGCATGATGCCCCCATTTGTGGCATGCACCCTTCCATCCTGGCTCATTGTTCAGTCTGTGCTCCCTCCACTGTGTATGAAGTAACTGATCTTCAGAACACTGCAGAAATAACACTGATCAAATGTTCCCTTGGAGAGTCAGGAACAAGTTGCAATTTGATCGACCTGTCTGCCAGTTTTTACCTCGGCATTTGGCAAAACCGTCTCACTTTTTCATTTCCTTTTCCCAATGCCCACATAATGATCAGGCCCACTGTCAAAGCTTTGCTCTGTGGAATAGACTCAGTGGAAATGTGAGCTTGATACTCCACAGGACTGACCCTCTGACAGTGTGGTGCTCCCTCGGCGCTGACCCTCTGACAGTGCGGCGCTCCCTCGGCGCTGACCCTCTGACAGTGCGGCGCTCCCTCGGCGCTGACCCTCTGACAGTGCGGCGCTCCCTCGGCGCTGACCCTCTGACAGTGCGGCGCTCCCTCGGCGCTGACCCTCTGACAGTGCGGCGCTCCCTCGGCGCTGACCCTCTGACAGTGCGGCGCTCCCTCGGCGCTGACCCTCTGACAGTGCGGCGCTGACCCTCTGACAGTGCGGCAAATATCCTCTTGGAAAGTAGTGTGGGGTCATCCATAGTTTCACAGACCAGTGCTGTGAGAGCAGGCGTTTAACCTGGACGCTATTTCAGGGACTGTATCATCTGTCCTTTTGCCTTCAACCTTTAGCCAGGATTCCTCTGTTTCATCATTTTATCCTGCTGTTTTATTTTATTCATTCGTGGGACATGGGCATCACTGGCTGGGCCAGTGTTTATTGCCCATCCCTGGTCATCCTTGAACTGAGTGGCTTCCGAGGTCGTTTCAGAGGGTAGTTGAGAGTCAACCAAATTGCTCTGGCTCTGGAGTCACATGTAGGCCAGACCTGGTAAGGGTGGCAGATTTCCATCACCAAAGGACATTAGTGAACCAGATGGGTTTTTTTGGCAATCCACAATGGTTTCATGGTCATCAGTAGATTCTTAATTCCAGAATTTACTGAATTCAAATTCCACCATCTGCCATGAGGGGATTCGAACCCGGTTCCCTAGAACATCAGCCGAGTTTCGAGGTTAATATTCTAAGACGACTAGGCCATCGCCTCCCCATTGTGGTGTGTATGTGTGTGCCTGTGTATGCACCTGTGTCTGTCTGTGAGCACACACATCTGTGTGAGAGAGCGAGCGTCAGGGTGTTTAGAAAGAGTTGTTGTTGCACTTGCGTATTTCATACTGTACGTTTCAAAGCCTTACCTTTCAACGGGACAAGTCTGGTTTTATAACAAACAAAGAACGTTGTGGTTGGTGAAGAAACCTGGGTGGGAGTTTGCTGGTTGAAACACGATACAGTTAGTTGGGGAAGTGGTTTAAAATGGAGTATTGGGATGAGAGACAGATTGTGCACCCCTCCTAGCACCGTTGTGAAATATAGTTCAATGAAATCGCCTCCCGTGTGTCAAAGCTCCAGGGGTATCGTTGCTGGCCCTTTGGTGAATAGAAAGTGAGCACAGGGAATGTACAGTAATGTTTGCTGAAAAATGCATTTCCAATCTTGGTGATTATGAGTTATTTCACTGCTTCGAAGAACCACTGTTATCGTGGTTTAATCCAACGTCAAGGAGATCAAGAGGGCATGTGGCATGCTTGCCTTCATCAGTCAGGGCATTGAGTTTAAAAATTGGCAAGTCATGTTGCAGCTTTAGAGAACTGCACTTGGAATATAGTGTTCAATTCTGTTCGCCACACTACCAGAAGGTTGTGGAGGGTACAGAAAAGATTTACCAGGATGTTGCCTGGTATTGAGGGCATTAGCTATGAGGAGAGGTTGGAGAAACTTGGTTTGTTTTCACTGGAGCGATGGAGGTTGAGGGGGCGACCTGATACAAGACTCCAAAATTATGAGGGGCATGGACAGAGTGGATAGTCAGAAGCTTTTTCCCAGAATGGAAGAGTCAGTTACTAGTGGGCACAGGTTTAAGGTGCGAGGGGCAAGGTTTAAAGGCAGATTTTTTACGCAGAGGATGGTGGGTGCCTGGAACTCGCTGCTGGGGGAGGCAGTGGAAGCAGATACGATCCTGAGTTTTAAAAGGCGTCATAACAAATACGTGAATAGGATGGGAATGGAGGGATATGGTCCCCTGAAGGATAGGGGGTTTTAGTTCAGTCAGGCAGGTTTGGCAGGCCAAAGCGCCTGTTCCTGGCTGTAATTTTCTTTGTGCTTTATTCTTTATTAGTGTCTAATAGCTTGCCACTGAGCTCTCCCAGTAGATTTTTCTGAGCAGCAGTGGTTGTGTTCCTGTTGATGTCTGTCCAGGTCAGGGACATCCACATGTGGGTCATGCTGACTGTATGTTATGCATGTTATAATTCTATGTTTATAGTGCCTCTCAGGTTCTCCCTCCGTTGGTATCTCTTGCCCTGTACTTTTCTTTGCATTCATTCGTGGGACATGGGCATCGCTGGCTGGGCCATCCCTAGTTGCTCGAGGGCAGTTGAGAGTCAACCACGTTGCCGTGACTGTGGATCACATGTAGGCCAGACCGGGTGAGGACAGCAGATTTCCTTCCCTAAAGGGACATGAGGTTATGTACTTCATAGTCTCCTGTGTGGGGACATGAGACACAGCCTCTCACTGCACGTGTGACAGCAGCTCACCCGTGCTGTGTCACACCTGTTGCACTGACCTTTTAGTTTAATACTGGCATTAACGCAGGCATTCTGCTGGTGAGGGTTACATTAGGCTGCACGCAGGGCAGCTAACTTGTGGAATACATTACTGCTGTGTTTGTTCAGGCCTCCAGGGCGTGTCAGTGTGTTGGTTCAGATCGCAATCTCGGGCTCCGTTATCGAGCGCTGTCATCTCATTTACTTAACAGATTGCACAGATCCTGCTGGCTCCCAACATCAGCAAGCTCAATATTAGACTTTGATCAAACAAGCTTTATGCTGCCTCATTAAACCTTGACAGGGATTTGCTTAAGGAAAAAAGGTCATGCGTTCAGTCAAACGCATACACCATCGCTGCACAGCAATCCCTGCACGTACATCACCAAGTCCCACAAGTGCAGCAAAGATTCCTAAACATGTAGGTAGAGTATGGCCGCACCATCAGAGAGAGCACCGAGTGAGTGAGAGAGTCCGCACTGTCAGAGGGTCAGTACAGAGGGAGCGCCGCGCTGTCAGAGGGACGCTTGTATTTAATTAACAGTTCAAGTAGAATGTTTCAAACAGATTGGAAGTTGTTTTGATAGAAAGGTGTAAAGAGGCTTTGCTGAGAAGATGCATCTGGTGTAAGGAGCAGTTTTAGCTCTAATCCTAGATCACAATTAGTTAACCTGCCTGGAAATGTTCAGGTGGACACTGCAGGGTTAGCATCCAGTTGGTGACCAGGTGTGATTTTCAAGCAGTGGCTTTTGTGAATTCCTTGTCGCTGTTTGCACCGAGGTTGTGGGATCCTGTAGCTGAGAATCCAAGGCAGGTTTCACTGTGGTTAGGGACTGACTGAATAGGTATTTGAGTTCTCTGTCTGGTGCTGAGGGAAGGTGAGAGGACGAAGGAGTTGCTACAGAGGGTAAGAGACCTTGTTCTCCCTGCTGTCCCCCCTCTTGTCTAGCGGTTGCTGCTGCTTTGGCTGGTCCCATTCCTTTCCAGAGAGAGCACTTGCATGAACATGGTGCTGATCACCTGTCTGTTCTGATGGAGAGATTGAAATGGTGACAAGCCTGGATCCCACCTTACGAGACCCACTTGTAATTGTGATGATTGAGGCTTGTTCCCCGAGTCCCCTTTGCTCCCAGAACATTACCAGACTCCCAGCACTTGAATAAATGTAATACTCCAATGACATTGTCCAACAGAGTGAGAGTAATGAGGACCAGCAGGCCTTCAGCTTGTGGAACGGGAACCAGCTGTTGCACGGTATCATCTTGGGAAACAAACTCAAACTCACCAGAAGTTATCAGTGCCCTTTGTTCGTCTCAGAGTTTGATGGATGGACAAAGAGGAGGGGCGTTTGATTGAAAACTCAACTGGTCCAGTCATGTTCTTTAGGGAAGGAAATCTGCTGTCCTTAGCCAGTCTGGCCTACATGTGATTCCAGAGCCACAGCCATGTGGTTGACTCTCAACTGCCCTGAGGCAACCAGGGATGGGCAATAAACACTGGCCCAGTCAGCGATACCTGTGTCCCATGAATGAATAATAAAAAAAGGTAGCTCTTTCAGAGCCGGTACACGTATACGGGCCAAATGGCCACCACTGTATGATATCTGCAGCCAGTGTCTGTCTCCAGCTTGGTGTAGTGTAGGTGAGGAGTTGTATTACAGCCTTTGTCTTTCCCTTTCTCTTATTACCCATATTTGCGCAACTCTGGTTCATTGGAATTGCTGATCTCTTCTACATTCCAGGCAGATTTTAAACTGTATTCTTGAGAATCTGATTTAAGATTGCCTTGGACTGATTGCAGGACTGTTAAAATGCTTGTATTCCACGTATCACTTTGTTGAGTTTGCGTCATTTCCTCGTTCTTGTCCTCACTGTAACAGTGAGCTGGGATCTGCTTTAACACGGAGATGGTGTCGAGATGCCGGCGTTGGACTGGGGGAAGCACACGTAAGAAGTCTCACAACACCAGCTTAAAGCCCAACAGGTTTACTTGGTAGCACAAGCCACAAGCCTGCAGAGCACTGCTCCCTCATCAGGTGAGTGGGAGTTCTGTTCACAAACGGCATGTAAAGACACAAACACAATTTACAAAATAATGGTTGGAATGCAAGTCTTTGCAGGTAATCAAGTCTTAAAGTTACAGACAATGTGAGTGGAGAGAGGGTTAAGCACAGGTTAAAGAGAAACTTGGCCAAGTTCCACGCACATGAGGAAGGCCTCGACCGGGATCTTGGGTTCATGTCACACAATCTGTAACCCCCACTACTGGCCTGGAGTTGCAAAATCTCACGAACTGTCCTGGCTAGAACAATACACATCTCTTTAACCTGTGCTTAACTTTCTCTCCACTCACAATGTCTGTACCTTTAAGACTTGACTACCTGTAAAGACTTGCATTCCAACCATTATTTTGTAAATTGAGTTTGTGTCTTTACTTGCCCTGTTTGTGAACAGAACTTCCACTCACCTGATGAAGGAGCAGCACGCCAAAAGCTACTGACTTGTGCTGTCAAATAAACCTGTTGGACTTTACACAGAGAATCAGGGAGAGCCGTTGTGTGGAACTGAATGGTAATTGTTGGCCCCTGACGTTCTCTTTTTGAGACCCGGCAATGGAGATTTTTCTCTGTCCACGTCTCTGCTTGAAGCCCGCTCAGTATTCTTGAATGCAAGTGTGCCTGTTTGAACAGATTGAAAAGTAAGTGCTTTGCACATCCTTGGGCAGTCCCTATTTTCTGGGTGTGGAAGTGGTGAGATTTTCCTCCGTTCAGTGGGGGTGACATGGTGGCACAGCAGTTAGCACTGCTGCCTCACAGTGCCAGGGACCTGGGTTCGGTTCCCAGCTTGTCTGTATGAGTCTGCATGGGTTTTCTCCGGGAGCTCCGGTTTCCTCCCACACTCCAAAGATGTACAGTTAGGTGGATTGGCCATGCTAAATTATTCCTTAGTGTCCAAAGATGTGCTGGTCAGTTGGACTGGTCATGCTAAATTGCCCCTCAGTATCCAAAAGATGTGCAGATTAGGAGGGTTGGCCATGCTCAATTGCCCCTTAGTTCCCAAAGATGTGTAGGTTAGGTGCATTAGCTATGCTAAATTGCTCCTTAGTGTCCTGGGATGCACAGGTTAGAGAGATTAGCAAGGTAAATACATGGAGTTACTGAGTTAGTGCCTGAGTGGGATTGTTGTGGGTGCAGAATCAATGGGCTGAATGGCCTCCTCGTGCATTGTCGGGATTCTGGGATTTCTAATTCAACCTCTTCACCCTCTTCTGATACGCACAGAAAATACCTCTTTTAAATGAGGCTGATCAGTATTAGCAGGTCTGAGCTGCAGAGTTCATTGGAGAGTTCCTTTTCACTCCAGAACAATTACTTTGAATCAGCATTAACTTTGTGTTCAACTCCACATCTTGTGCTGCACGTTAAGTTCTTCTTTTATTCTATTCCACTGATGGTACTACACTGCATAGTGTGATATTGAGTCATGCAGATTGAAGTCTCAATGCCCTCCCCCTCTCCCCAGACCAGGCTAAGGGGTAGTAACAGTTGACCACAGCTCTAGCTTGTCCCCATGGATACCTGGAAAGTACAGACGCTGAGTGAGACAGAATTGGATTTGGCTGTGACGACCCGCTGTACCAGTCGTCTATCCAAACAAGTCTATTGAAGTGAGCCGGTTGGGCAATGGGACTTGTGCAACCCAGCGTGAGTCGGCAAACCTGCCCAACAAAAGTGCCAAGTTTCTCAGACATCCATAAGAACATAAGAACATAAGAACATAAGAAATAGGAGCAGGAGTAGGCCTCCAGCCCTTCGAGCCTGCCAGGGCACATGCCCACACCTAGATGCTTTGAGCTGCTGCTGGACAGCATGTGGAGACTGACCTTCTTCCCCCTTGTTACTTTTGGCTGCTGTGCAGAGGAAATTATTGCCCCTGGACAGACTGGCCAAGTGTTCGAGACGTCCTGGTTCAGTGTCACACTGTGCAATGCTGTTGGCACCAGCTGACTTGCGCCCTTTCTCAGGCAAGGCTCTTGGTGTGTGGGATGACGTTATGAGGGACATAAATAGACAGGAAGAAACCTCGTGGGGTGGCAGGTCGGCACAGTGGGTTAGCACTGCTGCCTCACAGCCCCAGGAACCCGGGTTCGATTCCCGGCTCGGGTCACTGCCAGCGTGGAGTCTGCACGTTCTCCCCGTGTCTGCGTGGGTTTCCTCCGGGTGCTCTGGTGTCCTCCCACAGTCCGAAAGACGTGCTAGTTAGGTGCTAAATTCTTCCTCGGTGAACCGGAACGGGAGTGTGGCGACTAGGGGAATTTCACAATGACTTCATTACAGTGTTAATCTCAGCCTTACTTCTGACACTAATAAATAAACATTATTACTTTTCCCCCTTGGTGGAGGGATCGGTGACTGGAGGACGGAGATTGGAGGTGAGGGGGTTTGAGGAAAAACACTTTCACCCAGAGGGCGATGTATACTCGGAGTTGAATCTGGATGGGATGGTTTCTCTGAAGCCCTGGGCACTCTGTGCCGCTCAGTGGATACGACCACAACAAGGTCACTTTTCTCAATTTCCATTGTCTCTTCCCTTCTGCTCCGTATCAGTGAGTCAGGCAGTTCGCCTCAAGCAGTGCAGAGGCTGTTCCCCAGGCCTGCTGATTAATACAACTCCCTCACTTTGCACCGATACTTAATAGCAGAGTAACAAGGCACCTCCTCTGCTGCTTAATCAGACCCGGCTGCTATGTTCGCCAGCGTGAAGCATAGTGGTCCCAGTGTGAGGATGGGGTACGGTGCTGTATAAATGTGTAATTGATCGTGTCAGCACTGAGCTGTGCTGAAATGTTGTCCAGGGGGTTAACCCTAAGCTGGGGATACATAATCAGTTCCGTCTCTGAGAGAGAGGTTCCGTTCTTGGAAGCAGTATGGAAAGTTTACCTGGCTTGGAGCTGGAAAATTCCAGTTTAATAACCATCCTGGGCTGAGGCACAGCAAAGAATTGTCGGGCAACGATTTCTGTTCATCTTTAAGGACAAACAGTTCATACTCGACTCTCTGGAACAGCGACTGCATGGAGTTGAGTGAAGTTACATTAAAAATCAGGCTTGCCACTTGTTATTTATATGTCAATTTTAGACTTAAGCAACTCAAACCATTCCTCTTGGTCGCTGTTTTACTGCTGCTGTCTCAATCACTTCACTACTTTTGTCATAGTCTCGTACTCATCACCACGTGGTTGTCAAACATCGAAACAAGAAGCAGGAGGAGGCCATTCGGCCCTTCGAGCCTGCTCCACCATTCATTGTGATCAAGGCTCAGCATCAAATTCAATATCTTGATATCCCCACCTCTCCCCGCCCCAGATCCCTTGATCCTTTTAGCCCCAAGCTCTATATCTAATTTCTTTTTGAAATCACACAACATTTTAGCCTCACTACTTCCTGTAGTAATGAATTCCACACATTCACCACCCTCCGGGTGAAGAAATTTCTCCTCACCTCAGTTCTGAAAGATTTACCCCTTATCCTCAAACTATGACTCCTAATTCTGGGTGCCCCCACCATCGGGTAAGTTCTTTCTGAATCTAATCCTGTTAGAATTTTATAAGTTTCTATGAGATCCCCTCTCACTCTTCTAAATTCCAGTGAATGTAATCCTAACCGACTCGGTCTCTCCTCATATGACAGACCTGCCATCCCAGGAATCAGCCTGGGAAACCTTCGCGATACTTCCCCTGTAGCAAGGACATCCTTCCTCAGATAAGGACACCAAAACTGCACACAGTACTCCAAGTGTGAGTAAAGAATCTACCTCGGTCATCCCTCAAAAAAAATCTTTACTCAGAGGACTAAGAGCGTGGAATGCCCTGTCTGCAATAGTAGTGGATTAGCCCACATGAAGGGCTTTTAAATAGTCATTGGATAAACATATGGATGGTATTGGAATAGTGTAGGTTAGATGGGCTTTAGATTTGTTTCACAGGTTGGCAAACATCGAGGGCCGAAGGGCCTGTACTGCGCTGTAATGTTCTTTGTTCTAACCAATGACCTTTACAATTGCAGCAAAAAATCCCTATTCCTATACTCAAATCCTCTCACTCAGAAAGATTACATTTGCCTTCTTTACTCCCAGCTGTACCTGTGTGCTTAGTTTCAGATATGGCTTCAGTCAATAAATTTTAAAGTAGGGTTGAGAATGCCCTAAGTTATGTCATTAACCACTGTGATTCCATTAAAGTGAAAATGATATTGATAATCAGTGAACCAGTTTGGTTATGGAGACTTTGCTGGCTGTTCAAGCCATGGAATCCTTTTTGAAACAAGATTTCTTGCTACACAGAAGGTTAAAATGCTCTGTTAACTTACTAGAAAAACAGAAATTAGATTGACTGATTCAAAAAAATGGTTGTGAGATACTTAATACACCACATCAACTGCATTCCCCTCAACCCTCTTCATCAGTCCCATCAAGGAACTCAGTCAAGTTCGTTAAGTATGGTTTGCCTTTAACAAGTCCGTGGATAATGGCTAATTTTGTCCTTGTTGAGTGTGCTCCCACTGATGTTGATGCTGCCTGGCCTCCAGTTATTGGGTTTAGCATTCTTCCTGAACAAGGGTGTACCATTTGGAATCCTCCACTCCTATAACCTAAGGGGGATCGAAAAATGGGAGCAGTGTCTCTCCAGTTGGCACCCCCAACAACTTAGGATGTATCCCATCCAGACAGGCTGACTTCTCCACTCAGAAGGCTGCCAAAGTTTTAACTATTTCTAAGTCTATTTTCCTGTCATCCAGTTTCTCCACTACCTCCAGCTTGACTCTTTAACTGTATCATTTTCTTAGTGAAGGCAATGTTATTTATCACCCAGTCATGCATTCTGATTCCACAAGAAGATCTTTTTTAGATACTAAAGCTCCTACCTTTTCATTGTGTATACGTTGCAAAAGATTTGTGTCCCTCTTGGTGTTAGCTGTAATTTATTCTTATACTCCATCTGTGTCTTTCTTTGCTCCTTTTTGGGTATCTTTACCTTTGTTCCTTATTCTTTCCAATAACTATTTGAATGTTGACGACATTATGATCACTCTTTCCCAAATGTTCCTTACTAAAACATTTACCACCTGCCTCATTGTGTCCCAGAGCCAGAGCTACTCCCTTCCTCGTTGGCCTGGAAATGTACAGATCAGGAATAATCTCTTGTGTATATCTACTGAATTCTTACACCATCTCTTTGTCTTTCCCCGCTGGGGGTTATTCACGGTCTGTGGTGTAATTTACTCCATGGTACGTTCTGCTGAATCTTGGTTGTACTGAACTGGGAATGAGTCACTGAATGTAGGTGCAGGTGGATGGTAAAGATCCCATGTAAATATTTGAAGAGGGATTTTTGAATCCTGGCCAACATTCCTCCCTCAACCCATACCACAAAAAACAATTAAGTGGCCATTCAACTCCTAAGTGGGAACGTGCGGCGTTCAAGTGGCTTTAACTTCAGAGTAACTTATTGTTGTCTGCAAGCTATGATGGCTTGAAATACAAGTCCCTTTCGTAGTGGTCGCTGATCGAGAACAATTTGCCCATTTCCTGAGGGTTCTCAGTGGGGGCTGCTGCCATTCATTGGCCCTGCTGCTAATGCTGTGTGTGTAGATACAGTACAGTAGATGCCCTTCTTCACAAGGCAGTGGATATCCCAAGTCAGCGTTCCGGGATAGCTGACACGGTCGACGTTGTCTTGCCTTCTCAATCCGTCTCCCGTGGCCAGCTAATTGGGGCGCTTGTGCTATTGGGAGTATGCATATAGCTTCTGAACTTGGCTTTCACTTGTATACTGTCAGTCTATTCTTACCCATTTCAAAGGTTCATCCTGCCACTCTGCACTTCCATGAGGCATTGATCACCGTAATCTTCCTAGAATAGTCGCAGCCTTAACAGCTGTACTGATTCCGGGAAGTGGTGCTTCTCTCTGCATTTGCCAACTAGTTTCAGCACGTGTGTGTGTGCGCGTGTGTTTGTGTGTGCGCACGTGTGTGTGTGTCTCTGCCTGCCTGTGCAAGAGTTGGTGTGTGTCTGCCTGACTATGTCTGTGTGTGTGAAGACCCAGTGGGTCACTTACAGAGCCACACACGCCCGGAAGGTTCAGTGTTCGTTCTGTACCGAGTTATCTAACCTCGTTCGGGCAAGCTGCAATTACTCTTCTCGCTTCTGAGCGAGAGGGGGAATTGGGAAACATTCCCAATCCTGAAGTCTTTTACCTGCTGGAAAGTATGTATTTTGCCCAGCAAAGAGTCATAAATTCCCGACAGTGCAGAAGGAGGCCATTTGACCCATCGGGTCTGCACCGACCGCAATCCTACCTCGGCCCTATTCCAGTAACCCCTCGTATTTATCCTGCTAAATCCCCTTGACGCTAAGGGGCAATTTAGCATGGGCAATCCATCTAACCTGCGTATCTTTGGACTGTGGGAGGAAACCCATACAGACACGGAAAATGTGCAATCTGCATACAGACGGTGACCCAAGCCGAGAATCGAACCTGGGTCCTCGGAGCTGTGAGGCAGCAGTGCTCATCACTGTGCCACTGAGCCGCCCATATAGGGTAAGGATAGAACGAGGCCGTCTGTCGACACTCACCATCCCAAAAATGACAGCAGTAATCTATACAGAACTGTATACAGTTACAGTTCTATACAGTGGAATTGACACTGGACTAGCAAGCCAGAGACCTCTGGGGACCCAGGTTCGATTCCCACCACAGCAGGTGGTGAAATTTGAATTCAAATAAAATCTGGGATTAAAAATGTAGTGATGACCATGAAACCATTGTCGATTGTCGGAAAAACCCATCTGGTTCACTAATGCCCTTTAGGGAAGGAAATTTGTCGTACTGCCAGGACCCGGGTTCGATTCCTGACTTGGGTCACTGTTTGTGCAAAGTCTGCATGTTCTCCCCATGTCTGTGTGGGTTTTCTCCAGGTGCTCCCGTTTCCTCCCACAGCCTGAAAGATGTGCTGGTTCGGTGCTAAATTCTCCCTCAGTGTAACCCGAAAAGGCGCCAGAATGTGGCGACTGGGGTATTTTCACAGTAACTTCATTGCAGTGTTAATGTGAGCCTACTTGTCACACTAATAAAATAAAAATAAGTGACTCCAGAGCCACAGCAATGTGGTTGACTCTTAAATGTTCTGAGGGATGGGCAATAAATGCTGGCCCAGCCAGTGACACCTAACTCCCATGAATGAATAAATGAAAAAAATTAAACATCAAAGCAGTTTGAGGCTAGACCTGTCAGATGGTCTTCCCTTCCCTGGGCCATAAGAACATAAGAACATAAGAAATAGGAGCAGAAGTAGGCCATCTGGCCCTTCGAGCCTGCCCCGCCATTCAATAAGATCATGGCTGATCTGTCGTGGCTCAGTTCCACTTTCCCGCCCTCTCCCCATAACCCTTAATCCCTTCTCTTATCAAAAACCCATCAACCCGCTTCTTAAAAATATTTAGCGAGGCAGCCTCCACCACTTCAACGGGCAGAGAATTCCAGAGATTCACCACCCTTTGAGTGAAGAAGTTCCTCCTCAACTCCGTTCTGAACCGCCCCCCCTTTATCTTGAGGCTGTGCCCCCTAGTCCTACTGTCTTTTTTGAGCGGGAAGAGTCTTTCCACCTCTATCCTATCCATCCCATTCATCATCTTATACGTCTCAATGAGATCTCCCCTCATTCTTCTAAACTCTAACGAGTACAAGCCTAGTTTATTCAGCCTCTCCTCATAGCTCAACCCCCTCAACTCCGGTATCAGCCTAGTAAACCTCCTCTGCACTCCCTCCAAGGCCAAAATATCCTTGCGCAGGTGCGGCGCCCAAAACTGCACACAGTACTCCAGCTGCGGCCTCACCAATGCCCTATACAGCTGCAGCAAGACCTCCCTACTTTTATATTCAATCCCGCTCGCTATGAAGGCCAGCATCCCATTCGCCTTCCTGACCACCTGCTGCACCTGCAGGCTGGGTTTTTGCGACTCATGCACAAGGACCCCGAGGTCCCTCTGCACCGTCGCCTGCTGCAGTTTTTCGCCACGTAAGTAATAGTCCTTCCTACCATTCTTCCTACCAAAGTGGACCACCTCACACTTGCCAACATTAAATTCCATTTGCCATTTCCTGGCCCATTCGCCCAGCCTATCTAGATCCTTCTGCAGACTCTCCACACCCTCCGCACAATTTGCCTTTCCCCCAATCTTGGTGTCATCAGCAAATTTCGACACCCTACACTCGGTTCCCTCCTCCAGATCATCTATATAAATGGTAAATAGCTGAGGCCCCAGCACCGACCCCTGGGGCACCCCACTAGTCACCAACCGCCAATCCGAATAGCACCCATTGACCCCCACTCTCTGCCTCCTATTTGACAACCAATCCTCTATCCACGCTAACACCCTACCCCCAACTCCATGTCCTCTGACCTTCTGCAGTAACCTCTTGTGAGGTACCTTATCAAACGCCTTCTGAAAATCCAGAAAGACCACATCCACCGGCTCTCCTCTATCCACCGCCCTAGACACATCCTCATAGAACTCCAGTAAATTTGTCAGACACGACTTCCCTTTAATGAAACCGTGTTGCGTCTGCCCTATCAAGCAATTCCCTTCAAGATGCCTCGCAATTTCCTCCTTAATGACGGATTCTAACATTTTACCTACCACAGACGTTAAACTAACCGGCCTGTAATTCCCCGCCTTTTGCCTGGCACCCTTCTTAAACAACGGCGTAACATTAGCCGTTTTCCAATCCTCCGGCACTTCCCCGGAATCCAGCGACGTCTGGAAAATAACCACCAAGGCATCCACTATCACCTCCGCCATTTCTTTCAGAACCCTCGGATGCATTCCACCCGGTCCTGGGGACTTGTCCACAATCAGCCCCTCCAGTCTGTTGCGCACCACCTCTCTAGTAACAGTAATGTCATTAAGACCCTCCAGTCCTACCACCTTTCCATCGCTAACACCCGGCAAATTATTCACGTCCTCCTCCGTGAAGACAGAAACAAAAAAGTTATTCAAGACCTTAGCCATATCCCCATCCCCTACCACTAGGTCCCCTTTCTCATCCGCTAAGGGACCAACGTTCACCCTAGCCAGCCTCTTCCTTTTTATATATTTATAAAAACTCTTGCTATCCTTTTTTATATTAAGCGCTAGCCCAGCTTCATAGCTTCTTCTACCCTCCTTTATCAACTTTTTTGTCAATCTTTGTTGACATTTAAACCTCTCCCAATCCTCTTCTCGCCCACTGCTCTTAGCTACTCTAAATTCCTCCGCTTTTAATTTAACACTTTCCTGCCGGGGAACAGGAACTGGTCATCAGGTTCAGCTCCCCCGGGGCTGTTTGTAATCGCTGCAGTATTGGACACGATCTAAAACATTGTCAGTAACTGCCCTAAACTGGGATCCTCTCCATTTTGTGATCTTTCGATGTGCCCGCACACTCCCATTGGGAGTTTTTCATACCGGGTCAGTGAGTGTTTCTGCTTTCCTTTTTTCAGTGGGCGACACTGCGGATAGAAAGAGGGGCTCGAGAGAGGAAGCAGCTGATCTACAAAACCAACTCCAATGGTAAGTACCAAACGCTGACCGCTCTGTCATGATGAGAGTGGGACGGGGAGACGTGGGATCGTCGCCTCCACCCTGTCCAACAAGAGCTGGTGCAGACGGAACTGACCCATTGCGCACCACCAAGCCATAGGATCCTTCAATTTGCAGCAAGTACCATGTTTGACTGGCTGAACCTTACGGTTGAGTTGGCCTCGCGGTATTATCACAAGACTATTAATCCAGAAGTTCACCTAATGTCCTGGGTTCGAATCCCGCCACGGCAGACGGTGGAATTTGAATTCAATAAAACCAAAATCTGGAATTAAGAATCTACCATTGTCGATTCAGAAACCATTGTCAATTGTCGAAAAACCGATCTGGTTCACTAATGTCCTTTACGGAAGGAAATCTGCAGTCCTTACCTCGTCTGGGCTACATGTGACTCCAGAACACAGCAATGTGGTTGACTCTCAACTGCCCTCTGAAATGATCTAGTGAGCCAGTCAGTTCAAGGGCGACTAGGGATGGGCAATAAATGCTGGCCCAGCCAGTGACGCTCATGTCCCACGAATGAATAAAAAGAAACAAATAAAGTGAACAAGGTAATGCTGGTGTGTATCGCCGCTTGGATAACCGGTGGGTTAGCAATGTGAAATATCAGCCCATCTAATCCAGGCAAGTGATGGTTAGAATCCACAGAATCCCTCCAGTGCAGAAGGAGCCTATTCTGCCCATCGAGTCTGCGCCAACCATAATCCCACCCAGGCCCAATCCCCTTAACCCCATGTATTTACCCTCGCGAGTCCCCTTGATACTAAGGGGCAATTTAGCGTGGCCAATCCACCTAATCCGCACATCTTTGGAGTGTGGGAGGAAACCGGAGCACCTGGAGGAAACCCACACAGACACAGAGAGAACATGCAAACTCCACACAGTGACCCAAGCCGGGAATCGAACCCGGGTCCCTGGCACTGAGAGGCAGCAGTGTTAACCCACTGTGCCACCCCACACATAGTTGATGGGATGGAATGACTGACCAGCATTGCAGCAAGCCGAGGCAACATGGCGGAAAGATAGAGAGAGAGAAGTCAAGAACAGTGGCGAACATCCTAGCACTAGACTGCTGCTGCAGTGTGACACCAGGCAAGAAAGCTTGGGACTAGCACAGGCCAATTCCCTGATGGGAGCAGGGTGATTTGATCACCCTAGACTAGCAATATCCAGAATCCTGGGCTAATGCTCCAGTTCAAATCCCACCGGAGCAACTTGTGAGAATTTAAGTTCAGTTAATGAATGAGCCAGGAATACAAAGCTAGTCTTAATGATGACTGCCAAAAAGGTACCGGATTGACTTAGAAACCCATCTGGTTCACTAGTGTCTTTTTGGGAAGGAAATATGCCCTGGTATGTAATTCCTGCCTCCCTCAGAATAGTTTCATGTCCCTGTCTCCTGGCCTGAGGGCAAAGCTCGATCTCCATGGAACCAAAGGAAGTCTTCAAATTGAAAAGAAACTATTTTCGCTAAAGTTAAAGTTTAGTTATCAGTGCCACAAGTAGGCTTACGTTAACACTGCAGTGAAGTTACTGTGAAAATCCCTGATCGCCATACTCGAGCAACTGGTTCGGGTACACTGAGGGAGAACTTAGCATCTAACCTGCATGTCTTTCGGACTGTGGGAGGAAACCGGAGACCCGGAGGAAAGCCACACAGACATGGGGAGAAAGCGCAGACTCCACACAGACAGTGACCCAAGCCAGGAATCGAACGTGGGTCCCTGGCGCTGCGAGGCAGCATTGCTAACCACTGTGCCACCCTTTTGGGTGCAAAAGATACACAGCATGATAGCAGAGATACAACAGATGTGTTGTACTCAGACAGTGACCAATGTGGGGCTCTGCTCTCCGGAAGCAAGGACGATTAGATGAAAAGGGGTTGAAAATTGCAAGATTTTGGTTGCAGACTCGGGGAGAAAGTGCAGACTCTGCACAAACAGTGACCCGAAACCAGGAATCAAACTTGGGTTTCCTGGTGCTGTGAGGCAGCAGTGCTAACCACTGTGCCACCCTGTTCAGAGTGGCCACTGGCTGCGTATTATGTGCCAGTTTCTCTGTTAATGTGAGTGGTTTCCTCAAGCCCTTCCCCCAACTGGTGTTGTCGAGGTGACGGTGCACAAAGTGTAATGTCTTTATCTCTCCCCTCCTAGGTATAATCGTGAAGGAGCCCACGTCTCTGGAAGAGGAGATAAAGCAGATGAGGCGGAATGGGAGCAACAGAGCCCTGGACAGTCGGGAGGAGTTTGAAATGTCTGATATCTTCTACTTCTGCAGGAAGGGCGTGGAGACCATCGTGGACGACGAGGTCACCAAGCGGTTCTCCGCTGAGGAGCTGGAGTCTTGGAACTTGATGACAAGGACAAACAATAATTTTCAGTACATCAGCCTCCGCCTGACTATCCTCTGGGGTTTGGGTGTTTTTGTCCGCTACTGCTTTTTACTGCCGCTGAGGTAAGCACAGAGTTGTCGTGTCAGGATTACTCGGTGAGACCTTGCCCGTGCAGTGTCTCGTTTCTCCTCCATCTGCAATGTTGTGAGCAGAAAACCGTGTGGAATCTCCTGCGGACTCTTTGGATTCCGACTCCAGATGTTTCTGGGTAGTTTTGGGCTCAGTGCTGTCTCCCAGATTAATGTTATCTCTTTGTCTTTCTCATAGAGAGGAGAGAAATATCTCAAAATCTCTGCAGCTGTACAGAATCTGAGTTGGGCCTCATTTGGAATATTGTGTTTAATTCTGGGTTGCCACGTTATCAGAAGGATGTGGATGCTTTGGACGGGGTACAGAAGAGGTTTACCAGGATGTTGCCTGGTCTGGAGGGCACTAGCTATGAGGAGAGGTTGGATGAACTCAGTTTGTTCTCACTGGAACAGTGAAGGTTGACGGGGTGACCTGTTAGAAATTTACAAGATTTGAGTGGCATGGACAGACTGGATAGTCAGATGCTCTTTCCTAGGGGAGAAAAGTCAAGTATTAGGGGACATGGGTTTTAAGGTGCGTGGGGAAAAGTTTAGAGGAGATGTGCGAGGCAAGTTTTTTAGAGGGTTGAGAATGTTCGGAAGGCGCTGCCCGGGGAAGTGGTGGCACCGGACACGATAGCGGCATTTAAGGGGCAACTGGAAGGATATGTGAATAGGATGGGAATGGAAGGATATGGACTCTGTAAATGCAGACGGTTTTAGTTTAGGCAGGCATGATGATTGGCTCAGGCTTGGAGGGCCTGTTCCTGTGCTGTACTGTCCTTTGTTCTTTGAAAGGTTGCTTGGGGGGTAGCAGGCCTGGTTGTGATGCCTGTCGTGGTGGAACAGCTCACTGCTCCCAGTTTTGTCCACTCCCTTTCTCTAGGTACCCGTGGGTGTGGCTTTCTGGGTTGTAAGGTGCTCCCAGGCCTTGAGAAGCATTATAACAACATTGGTGGGCGTGCATTAATATCCCAGCAATGGAGACATCTTGTCCTGAGATTGATCGTAAGAAGACACCATTGCAGGTCATGGCCCATTTATCTCCAAATTTGCAGACGATACAAAGTTGGGTGTGAGGGTGAGCTGTGAGGAGGATACAGAGATGCTTCAGCGTGATTTAGACAGGCTGTGTATGTGGGTACAATGCATGGCAGTGCAGTATAATGTGGATAAATGTGAGGTTATCGACTTTGGTAGCAGTGATAGGAACGCAGATTATTATTTGAATGGGTATAAATCGAGAGAGGTGGATACCCAATGAGTCATCGTGCATCAGTTGGTGAAAGTGAGCGCGCAGGTACAGCAGGCAGTAAAGAAGGCAAATGCTATGTTGGCCTTCATAGCGAGAGGATTTGAGTACAGGGATAGGGATGTTTTGCTGCAATTATACAGGGTGTTGTGAGGCTAGACCTGGAGTATTGTGTGGAGTTTTGGTCTCCTTATCTGAGGAAGGATGCCCTTGCTGTAGAGGGAGTACAGTGGAGGTTTACCAGGCTGATTCCTGGGGTGGCAGGTCTGTCATATGAGGAGAGACTAAGTCGGTTAGGATTATATTCACTGGAGTTCAGAAGAGTGAGAGGGGATCTCAGAAACTTATAAAATTCTAACAGGGTTAGACAGGGTAGATTCAGAAAGAAAGTTCCCGATGGTGGGGGGAGTACAGAACTAGGGGGTCATAGTTTGAGAATAAGGGGTAAACCTTTTAAAACCGAGGTGAGGGGAAATTTCTTCACCCAGAGGGTGGTGAATGTGTGGAATTCACTCCCACAGAAAGTAGTTGAGGCCAAAACGTTGTCTGATTTCATGAAGAAAGTAGATATAGCTCTTGGAGCTAAAGGGACCAAGAGGAGGAAGGGAAGGAATTGGGATATTGAATTTGATGATCAGCCATGATCAAGAGGAATGGCGGAACAGGCTCGAATGGTCTCCTCCTGTTTCTAGTTTCTGTGTTAGATTGCACAGTCTAAATAGAGAAAAGCAGTGTGCCAATTGCTCTTGGCACCCAGTGTTTCAGCAGACAGTGAAGGACAAGGATACCCCTTCGTTGAGTGTTTTAAAAAAGCCATTGACTTGAGTTGGAATGAGTTCAGGGTCCCTTTCGCAATTATGAAGTGTAATATTTCAAATGTGTTCCAGTAACAGGACACAGAACAGCATTTTTTTAATGTCCTGTGTGTCCTTGAGTGAAGGAGAGGCAAGTGTTGGGATTGGGAAATCAAACTTCACATTGTGACACCATATTATCAACATTGCAGTGAGGCTGCGGCGCTCAGTGTAAACCCTGGAGTGGATACTGAGATACACTGGCACAAAGTCTAAAAACAAAATGACAACTGCAAGGATGATCTGAGGGAGGAAGTGAGTGCGGGCATCATGATTCCTATAAATGCACATACTGTGTGGTGGTTGGGGGGGGGGCGCGTGGTGAAGAGAGTAGAGAGCATGGAGGAGAGAAGAGCTTGGATAAGACTTTCAGCAACAGACAGCCTGAGGCAGGGCCACTAGCTGACAGCGTCACAGCCTTTTGATGGCGAGGATGGTGTGGCAATCTTAGCTCACGTCTAATAAGGTGACAAAGTTCTGGTTGCTTTCATTTGATTTACTTATTATTACTACATGTATTAGCACACAGTGAAGAGTACTGTTTCCAGCGCGCTTTACAGACAAAGCATACCCTTCAGAGAGAAGGAAAGACGAGAGTGCAGAATGTAGTGTAACAGTCATAGCTAGTGTACAGAGAAAGACCAACTTAATGTGAGGTAGATTCACTCAAAAGTCTGATGGCAGCAGGGAAGAAGCTGTTTTTGAGTTGGTTGGTTCGTGACCTCAGACTTTTGTATCTTTTTCCCGACGGAAGAAGTTGGAAGAGAGAATGTCCAGGGTGCGTGGGGTCCTTGATTATGCTGGCTGCTTTTCTGAGGCAGTGGGAAGTGTAGACAGGGCCAATGGATGGGAGACTGGTTTGAGTGATGGACTGGGCGTCGTTCACAGCTGGAACTCGTAACCAGAATTCAGCTGAAGACCGTGCACAGTGTTGAGTGTTCCTTTCTACCCTATCATCAATTTTACACAAGGTGTTCTTTGTGTTTGTCATGGTCACTTCTGTCGATGGACTTGATGTCCCTCATAGTTTGGAGCGCATCTTTACTTCCAACATCAGAGTCATTGAATTATCAAATCTACAGTGCAGAAGGAGGCCATTTGGCCCATCGAGCCTGCACCAACAACAATCCCACCAATTGACCTGGAAGTGGCAGCAATAGACTACGTACTAGACAGTTTGACCTCCAACCTGTTTATCCTGTGTTCCCGGTTTTGAAAGTTGCACCTTTGCGGAACAGGAGTGTGACATGGACCAAGTATCACAGAATCCCTACGATGCAGAAAGAGGTCATTCAGCCCATCGAGCCTGCACTGACTCTGCCTGGTAGTCATGATGTGGAGATGCTGGCGTTGGACTGGAATAAAACAGAAAGAAATCCCACAACTCCAGCTTAAAGTCCAACAGGTTTATTTGTAGCAAAAACTGCAAGCTTTCGGAACAGGCTGCCCTTCGTCAGGTAGCTTTTGCTACATATAAACTTGTTGGACTTTAAGCTGGTGTTCTGGGATTTCTTTCTGTCTGGCAGAGTATCTTAGCCATGCCCTCTCCCTGTCCCGGTAACCCCCCACACATTTACCATGATTAATTACCAATCTGCTGCTAAAGTTTTTTTTTCCAAAAGGAGTGTCACATAGAATCACACTGCGCAGAAGAGGCCCTTCGGCCCATTGAGTCTGCACCGACACATTAGAGACACCTGAACTCCCACCTAATCCCAGCACTTGACCCATAATCCTGAATGTGATGATATGCCTAGTGCTCATCCAGGTACTTTTTCAAGGATGTCAGGCAGCACATTCCAGACCCTCACCACCCTCTGGGGAAAAAGGTTTTTCTTCACATCTCCCTAAACCTCTTGTCCCTCACCTATCTCCCCTCATGGCTGACCTTTCAACTAAGGGGAACAGCTGCTCCTTATCCCCTCTGTCCATGCCCCTCATAATCTTGTGCACCACAAATGGGTTGTCCTTCAGTCTTCTCTGCTCCAACAAAAACAACCCAGCCTCTCTCTCGTCATAACTTAAATGTCCCATGTTTCTTCAGAAGGAACTCTTCAAATGCAGATCATGAAAATACAACAAAACTTACTCCAACTTAGAAATCAAAAAAAAGGATTTAATAAAGAAACTTTATTACTCCAAACTTGGGACCTCGCCCTGGGCCACTCCAGGCTCCACACAGTTCCAAGCAGGTTCTTATTTATAGTGAGTTAGCTGACCATCACATCACTCTGTAATTGGTTCCATGGTTTACTGGGTCAGCTGACCCTTACAGTTTGTCACCCTTGGTCACATGACATCCAATACAAAGTTGTCAGCGGTGACATTCTAACACACTGTCCCAGGCAGCATCCCGGTGAATCTCTTCTGCATCCCCTTCCAGTGCGATCACATCTTTCCTATAATTCATGGGCTCTGAAAGGAGTTTAGTTTCAATTCCTGCTGGTATACTGTCGGCTTACGTTGGGTTAACTCGCGGGCAGACAAGCCATTAGGAAATAATAATAAGTTGCAATACAAAGAGATACATCCCAGTTCACGCATGTATTTATCTAGCTGGTGAACAAATAGTCTAATCTCCTTTGCTCACCTTGTTTCCACATCGCTTCAATCCACTCATGTTGACTGAATTTCCCCACCAACCCTGGTAAAGAATTCTGCAACCTCACAGCTGATTGAAGACCTTTTTCCACCCTCTTGGGAGACGATGGCCTCGTGTATCACCGCTAGACTATTAATCCAACTAATGTTCTGGGGACCCAGGTTTGAATCCCATCACCGCAGTTCGTGGATTTTGAATTATAAGAACATAAGAAATAGGAGCAGGAGTAGGCCATCTAGCCCTTCGAGCCTGCCCCGCCATTCAATAAGATCATGGCTGATCTGTCGTGGCTCATCAATAAAAAAAATCTGGAATTAAGAATCTACTGATGACCATGATTGTCGGAAAAACTCATCTGGTTCCTTTCGGGAAGGAAATCCTTACCCGGTCTGGCCTACATGTGACACTAGACTATGAATCCAGAAACTCAGCTCATGTTCTGGGGACCCCAGTTCGAATCCTGTCACAGCAGATGGTAAAATTTGAATTCAATAAAAATAACATCTGGAATCCCCAAAGGTAGGGGAGTCTAAAACTAGAGGGCGTAGGTTTAAAGTGAGAGGGGAGAGATACAAAAGGGTCCAGAGGGGCAATTATTTCACAGAGGGCGATGAGTGTCTGGAACAAGCTGCCAGAGTTAGAGGCGGGTACAATTTTATCTTTTAAAAAGCATTTAGATAGTTACATGGGTACAGTGGGTATAGAGGGATATGGGCCAAATGTGGGCAACTGGGATTAGTTTAGGGGTTTTAAAAAAAGGGGGCAGCATGGACAAGTTGGGCCGAATGGCCTGTTTGCATGCTGTAAACCTCTATGACTCTATAATAAAGATGACCATGAAACCATGTCGATTGTCGAAAAAATGTGTCTGGTTCACCAATATCCTTTAGGGAAGGAAATCTGCCTTCCTTACCTGCTCTGGCCTACATGCGACTCCAGAGCCACAGCAATGTGGTTGACTCTCAGCTGCCCTTGGGCAATTAGGGATGGGCAATAAATGCTGGTCCAGCCAGTGATGCCCATGTCCCATGAATGAATTAGAAAAAAAGAACTCTGCCAACTAATGAATGTTCATTCAGGTCTGCGTGGACACATATGAAACACCTGAACTCCCAACCTAATCCTATCTATGACGTGCCAAGTGCTCATCCAGGTACTTGTTAAAGGAAGTGAGGCAACCTGCGTCTACCACCCTCCCAAGCAGCGCATTCCAGATCGTCACCCCTTCTGCCAAACCCTCAGGCACTGGCACCATTCCCTGTGAGGCGTGAGCAGACTTGTGTGTCTGAAGGTATTCTGCTTGCTCCCTGCCTCCTTGCGAGATAGTTTCAACACTAATCAGCTACTTCCCATAATCTCAATGAGATTTAAACTGACTGGTCATTGATACAGTGACTGATTACTAGGCTCTGAGAGCTGAATGAAGTGGCTCCTTTAACCTTAAAAAGCTACGCTGAGATGACGAGTATAAGACTTCAGATGATTCGGATGTTGTTCTTGTGACAGATTATTATTTGAATGGGTGTAAATTGAGAGAGGTGGATACCCAGCGAGACCTTGGAGTCCTCGTGCATCAGTCACTGAAAGTAGGCACGCAGGTACAGCAGGCAATGAAGAAAGAAAATGATATGTTGGCCTTCATAGCGAGAGGATCTGAGTATAGGGACAGGGATGTTTTGCTGCAGTTGTACAGGGCGTTGGTGAGACCACATCTGGAGTATTGTGTGCAGTTTTGGTGTCCTTATCTGAGGAAGGATGTCCTTGCTGTAGAGGGAGTACAGTGAAGGTTTACCAGGCTGATTCCTGGGGTGGCAGGTCTGTCATATGAGGAGAGACTAAGACAGTTAGGATTATATTCACTGGAGTTTAAGAGACTGAGGGGGGGGATCTCATAGAAACTTATAAAATTCTAACAGGGTTAGACAGGGTAGATTCAGAAAGAATGTTCCTGATGGTGAGGGAGTTCAGAACTTGGGGATCATAGTTTGAGGATGAGGGGTAAACCTGAGGTGAGGAGAAATTTCTTCACCCAGAGGGTGGTGAATGTGTGCAATTCACTCCCACGGAAAGTAGTTGAGGCCAAAATGTGTGATTTCAAGAAGAAATTAGATCTAGCTCTTGGGGCTAAAGGGATCGAGGGATATGGGAATTGGGCGGGGGGGGTGGGGAGGGGGATCAGGATATTGAATTTGATGATCAGCCATGATCAAAATGAATGGTGGAGCAGGTTCCAAGGGCCGAACGGCCTTCTCCTGCTTCTAGTTTCCACGTGTGACGGTATTACTGAGTCAGGGCTCAGTGTTCAGGGTGTGTGCCAGGAGTGTGACCACCGGCTGATCTCTGGCTCTCTGAAACTGCTTTAATGTTTTTCTCCTCCTCGGGCTGTTTCCCACATAGCAGCTGGCTGGCGAATCACCAGGTGACCTTTCTGTGTGTGCATGTGCATGCGCGCCAGTCAGCTAGTGATAGTGGACCCATATTGTCACTGCAAGTGCCCGAGCTCTCTGTGTTGGAATTATAGACTGCCTTGCCTCGACACACTGACTCCTCCGGACAAACAACTGCTGGTTACAAATAGCATCTCCAGTCCAGTCCCTTCTCACCAGAAATAAAATCATAGAATAGCATAGGTCTGAATGAAGGATACCATTCAGCCCATCAGCTCTTTCGGAGAGCTATCCCTCACTGCCTTACGGAATAAAATCATAGAATCCCTGCAGTGCAGAAGGAGGCCATTCGGCCCATCAATTCTGCATTGACAACAATCCCACCCAGGCCCTATCCCTGTAACCTCCACATATTTACCCTAGCTGGTCCCCTTAACCCTAAGGGGCAATTTAGCGTGGCCAATCCACCTCACCTGCACGTCTTTTGCACTGCGAGGAAACTGGAGCGTGTGAAGGAAACCCGTGCAGACATGGGGAGAACATGCAGACTCTGCACAGACGACAACCCGAGGTGGGAATCAAACCTGGGTCCCTGGCGCTGTGCGGCAGCAGTGAACATAAGAACATAAGAAATAGGAGCATGAGTAGGCCATCCAGCCCCTCGAGCCTGCCCCGCCATTCAATAAGATCATGGCTGATCTGTCGTGTCTCAGTTCCACATTCCCGCCCTCTCCCCGTAACCCTTAATCCCCTTGCCTATCAAAAACCCATCAACCCGGGTCTTAAAAATATTTAGCAAGGCAGCCTCCACCACCTCAACGGGCAGAGAATTCCAGAGATTCACCACCCTTTGAGTGAAGAAGTTCCTCCTCAACTCTGTTCTAAACTGCCCCCCCCACCCCCCCCCCCCCTTTATCTTGAGGCTGTGCCCCCTAGTCCTACTGTCCTTTCTGAGTGGGAAGAGTCTCTCCACCTCTATCCTATCCATCCCATTCATCATCTTATACGTCTCAATGAGATCTCCCCTCATCCTTCTAAACTCTAACGAGTACAAGCCTAATTTATTCAGCCTCTCCTCATAGCTCAACCCCCTCAACTCCGGTATCAGCCTAGTAAACCTCCTCTGCACTCCCTCCAAGGCCAAAGTATCCTTGCGCAGGTGCGGCGCCCAAAACTGCACACAGTACTCCAGCTGCGGCCTCACCAATGCCCTATACAGCCGCAGCAAGACCTCCCTACTTTTATATTCAATCCCCCTCGCTATGAAGGCCAGCATCCCATTCGCCTTCCTGACCACCTGCTGCACCTGCAAGCTGGGTTTTTGCGACTCATGCTAACCAGTGTGCTGCCCTGATTTTGATTAGCACTGAATCCATCAAAAGGAAGAGTGAATTGGAAACATCTTTTGACCCTTCGTGAGGCCAATGTGGGTTTTTTTTTTAAAAAGAGCAGGAATGATAACGTGGAAACTGCAGGGAATGAATGGGAGATAGAAGGTTCTGAAAACAGTGCTGTCTTCTCCCGATTGGTTTGCTGTCTCCTTGGAGTTTATATGAAGCCTGTGTTGGAAAAGGATTGTTGTAAACTGCATTAAATCCTAATTGTGTGATATTCTTGTTGTGTCTGTAGGGTTACCCTGGCAATCACTGGAATCAGCTTGTTGGTAATCGGGACGACCATGGTGGGATATTTGCCAAATGGCTGGTGAGTGCTGTCTCTGCTAGAACCAGGTAGAGGGCTCTTGTTCATCCCTCTAGATCCACCTTTCCCACTGCCGCATCCTCACTGACGATGTCCACTCGGACTGAGCTCCAATTGCAGAGCTCTGATCCCTAGCCGGGGTGGCCATTCCTCGCAAAGGAAGTCCAGGGCGATATTTCAACTGAGCCGCGGCCAAATCCTGTCCTCATCTGATGTCCAGGGACTTGGTTTCGTTATGTCCCCTCCTCATTGCTGCAAATGCGCACATTCCAGCAGATTACTGGACTGTGTAGCTGAGGGCACTTGTACCCAACTGGTATTGTCAACCTGAACCTTAATACCATAGCAATTACACACCGTCTTGCAATGAAACATCTGATGGCTGCAGTCAGCTGAGTCATGCTTCCCTCAGTTCTCCCCACAGATATATTTGTGCTTTCCTTATCATAATTCAGGCAGAAGGTCAATGCTTCCAAGTTGGTGCAGTCAGGAGTGTGCTGGAGGGAGTGCTACACAAGTGATGTACTGAAGATCCTTTGACTGTTTGTTATTTCGTAGAATCACTGAATCCCTACAATGCAGAAGGAGACCTGTCGGCCCATTGGGTCTGCACCGACCACAATCCCATCCAGGACCTATCCCCGTAACCCCATATATTTACCCTGCCGGTCCCCTGACACTAAGGGACAATTTAACACGGTCAGGCCACCTAACCTGCACATCTTTTGGACTGTGGGAGGAAACCGAAGCATCCAGAGGAAACAGGGAGAGCGTGCAGACTCCGCATAGACAGTTACCCATGCCGGGAATCGAACCCGGATCCCTGGTGCTGTGAGGCAGTAGTGCTGACCACTGTGCCGCCTGTTGAGGGTGTCTATAAGATTTATGAGCAGGCTCTGTTTGGTCAAACCTGTGCCAGATTGAGTGGGAATAGGGGGAGGTTTGGAAATGGTAGTCTTCAGTTTCTCCTCCAGTATTCAGCGGTGCACTTAGCAGTGGGAGCTCTGGCTGGTTTCTGTTTGCTCTCCTGTGTGAAGGGACAGCGAGACCCATTGTAATCCTCACACTGAACTCTGCTGATGTAGACTGACATTCAGTGTGGCATTCTGAACAGTTCCACTGGGGGTTTTGTCCATTTTATTTCATTCTTTTATGTGCACTGTGTCTTCTGTTTGCCTCGCCATTGACTGAAGTTTGGCAGTGTTTCTGCTCCCTTTGTCCAGGTTGAAAGACTTTCTCAGCAAGCACATACACTTGATGTGTTACCGGATTTGTGTGCGGGCACTGACAGCAATCATTCACTATCATGACAGGTGTGTAACATGCTGCTTCTCTATCCCAGAACCTGGCATCATGGCTTTTATATGACAGCTATCGGTCTTGTTTGAAGCACGTTCTGTTGTTTGGGACAGTCTGTAAATTAGGAAAGTTGTTTAAATGGCACTGTCTCCGTCCCTGCCTCAGTGCAGTTCCTGTGCAGCCAACAGGAACACTGAATGCACAGGCAGCATTTTCAACATGAACCGCCACTCCACTGCCACCCGCCCACTCACCCACCCACTCACTCACCAACCCTTCTCCTGATCCTCTTACTCCCTTCCCCTCTCTCTCCTCTCTCCTTCCCTCCCCCTCACTCACTCACACACACTGTGTTCCCTTCTCCTGATCCCCTCACCTACTTGCTCACTCACCATTCCTTCTCTTGATCCCCTCCCACACTCACACTGTTTCTCACCATTTCCTTCTCCCGATCCCTGCACTCACTCAGCATCCGCCCCTCCTGACAGTCTCCCTCTCCTCACTCACTCACTCACTCAGCATTCTCATCTCCCCACTCATTCACCCCCCGCCCCCATTGTTTGCCTCTCCCCATCCCCCACTCACTCAAGTCGTCCTCACCTGATCACTCCTTCATTTACTCACTCACTGTTCCCGTATCCTGATTCCCTCACTCACTCGTACCCCTTCACAGCTTTCTGCTTGCTGCCCTGTGAGCTGGGCCTCTGGAGAGTGGGGAGCGAGCAGGAGAGTGTATGGGAGAGGGGGGAGCGAGCAGGAGTGTGTATGGGAGAGGGAGGGACCGAGCAGGAGAGTGTATGGGGGTGGGGCGCGAGCAGGAGTGTGTACGGGAGAGGGGGAAGCGAGCAGGAGTGTGTACGGGAGAGGGGGAAGCGAGCAGGAGTGTGTACGGGAGAGGGGGAAGCGAGCAGGAGTGTGTATGGGGGGTGGGGGGGGTGCATGAGCAGGAGTGTGTATGGGGGGTGGGGGGGGTGCATGAGCAGGAGTGTGTATGGGGGGTCGGGGGGGGCGCGAGCAGGAGTGTGTATGGGGGGTGGGGCGCGAGCAGGAGTGTGTACGGGAGGGGGGGGGAGCGAGCAGGAGTGTGTATGGGAGAAAGGGGGGAGCGAGCAGGAGAGTGTATGGGGGGTGGGGGGGGCGCGAGCAGGAGTGTGTATGGGAGAGTGGATGGGGAGGAG
>NC_137357.1:6637457-6817457 GCF_965287045.1 Carcharhinus amblyrhynchos
CCTCGATTAGATTCCAGTCTGTAACTCACTCCCGGGTATCTGTTATTCTATATATAAACCACCCTGAACCCCTCGATTAGATTCCAGTCTGAAACTCACTCCCGGGTATCTGTTATTCTATATATAAACCACCTCGAACCCCTCGATTAGATTCCAGTCTGTAACTCACTCCCGGGTATCTGTTATTCTGTATATAAACCACCCCGAACCCCTCGATTCGATTCCAGTCTGTAACTCTCTCCCGGGTATCTGTTATTCTATGTATAAACCACCCCGAACCCCTCGATTAGATTCCAGTCTGTAACTCACTCCCGGGTATCTGTTATTCTATATATAAACCACCCTGAACCCCTCGATTAGATTCCAGTCTGTAACTCACTCCCGGGTATCTGTTATTCTATATATAAACCACCCCGAACCCCTCGATTAGATTCCAGTCTGTAACTCACTCCCGGGTATCTGTTATTCTATATATAAACCACCCTGAACCCCTCGATTAGATTCCAGTCTGTAATTCACTCCCGGGTATCTGTTATTCTCTGAACTTGGGTCACTGGGTTACATATTCTCCTTGTATCTGTGTGGGTTTCCTCCGGGTGCTCCGGTTTCCTCCCACAGTGCAAAGGTGTGCTGGTTAGGTGGATTGGGTAAATGTGTGCAGGGTTGTGAAGATACAAAGAACAAAGAACAGTACTGCACAGGAACAGGCCCTTCGGCCCTCCAAGCCTGCACCGATCATGTTGTCCCATCCAGACCAACCGCCTCTATCCCGCTATCCCCCACCTGTTCATGTCTCTATCCAGATAAGCCTTAAATATCACTAACATATCTACCTCAACCACCTCGGTCGGCAGTGCAATCCAGGACCCCACCACCCTCTGTGTAAAAAACTTCCCCCGCACATCTCCACTGAATCTTTCCCTCTTTATCCTCAACTCGTGTCCCCTTGTAATGGTCATTACTGCCCTGGGAAAAAGCTTCACCTTATCTACACCCCCCATAATTTTATAAACGTCTATTGGGTCTGAGGAGAGGCTGAATAAACTAGGCTTGTACTCATTAGAGTTTAGAAGAATGAGGGGAGATCTCATTGAGACGTATAAGATGATGAATGGGATGGATAGGATAGAGGTGGAGAGACTCTTCCCGCTCAAAAAAGACAATAGGACTAGGGGGCACAGCCTCAAGATAAAGGGGGGGCGGTTCAGAACGGAGTTGAGGAGGAACTTCTTCACTCAAAGGGTGGTGAATCTCTGGAATCCTCTGCCCGTTGAGGTGGTGGAGGCTACCTCGCTAAATATTTTTAAGAAGCGGGTTGATGGGTTTTTGATAAGAGAGGGGATTAAGGGTTATGGGGAGAGGGCGGGAAAGTGGAACTGAGCAGCGACAGATCAGCCATGATCTTACTGAATGGCAGGGCAGGCTCGAAGGGCTAGATGGCCTACTCCTGCTCCTATTTCTTATGTTCTTATGTCACACCCTCAGCCTCTGTCTTTCCAGGGAGAACAATCCCAGTTTATTCAATCTCTCCTCATACCCAATACAGGCAACATCCTGATCACCCTTTTCTGTATTCCCTCCAAAGCCTCCATGTCCTTCCAGTGCAGTAGAGGGAAAGGCCTGGGAGGGATAGTCTTTGATATTGATAGGCTGAATGGCCTCATCCTGCACTGTCAGGATGCTATGGAAATTTGTGTCGCTTGCCCTTATATTTTAACCCTTTTGGCGCTGGAATCAGTCTGGTGAATCCACACAGGGCCCTCTGAGGCCTACAGTGTGGGTGTTAGCTCTGCACCATATCAGAACACCGCTGAGGCGTTCTGTGCCCACACGATGGGAGAACGGGCCCAGAGATCTGACTGAGCTCAGGGCTATCGGTTCTTGCGCTCAGTATCAAGCCCCACGTCCTCACTCAGGCTGGAGGCCGCCCCACCAGCAGCAAGGCAACAACGCGAATGGAAAACGTGCCTCTGGCGAATGGGGATCTTCACACTGCGGGAGCCGATCGGGAATGGTGATTCCCCTCACACACTCCTCCATTTCCTCCAGATGAAAAACGGCAACACAGAAACTCAAAGCAGGAGTAGGCCATTTGGCCCTTCAAGGCTGCTCCACCATTCATTTTGATCATGGTTGATCATCCAATCCAATATCCGGATCTCCTCCTTCCTCCCAGACCCCTCGATCCCTTTAGCTCCAAGAGCGGAATCTAATTTCTTCTTGAAATCACACAGCATTTTGGCCTCAACTACTTTCTGTGGGAGTGAATTCCACACATTCCCCACCCTCTGGGTGAAGACATTTCTCCTCACCTCAGTCCGAACAGAAATCATAGAATCTCTGCACTGCATTAGGAGGCCATTCGGCCCATCAAGTCTGCACCGACCACAATCCCACCCAGGCCCTATCCCTGTAACCCCACATATTTACCCCTCTAACCTATCTATCCCAGGAGACCAAGGGGCAATTCAGCATGGCCAGTGCACCCAATCTGCACATCTTTGGGCTGTGGGAGGAAACCGAAGCACACAGAGGAAACCCACGCAGGCACAGGGAGAATGTGCAGACTCCACACAGACAGTGACCCAAGCCGGGAATCGAACCCAGGACCCTGGCACTGTGAGGCAGCAGCGCTAACCCACGGTGTCACCCTCAGGCGACTCCTTACCCTCAAAACTATGAAGAAAGTTATCTCAGATTACAATGGGATCTTGATCAATTGGGCCAGTGGGCTGATGAATGACGGATGGAGTTTAATTTAGATAAATGTGAGGTGATGCATTTTGGTAGATCGAACCAGGGCAGGACTTACTCAGTTAATGGTAGGGTGTTGGGGAGGGTTACAGAACAAAGAGATCTAGGGGTACAGGTTCATAGCTCCTTGAAAGTGGAGTCACAGGTGGACAGAATGGTGAAGAAGGCATTCGGCATGCTTGGTTTCATTGGTCAGAACATTGAATACAGGAGTTGGGACGTCTTATTGAAGTTGTAAAACCATACTTGGAATACTGTGTACAGTTCTGGTCACCCTATTATAGAAAGGATATTATTAAACTAGAAAGAGTGCAGAAAAGATTGACTAGGGTGCTACCAGGATTTGATGGATTGAGTTATAAGGAGAGGCCAGATAGACTTTTTTCTCTGGAGTGTAGGAGGCTGAGGGGTGATCTCATCGAAGTCTATAAAATAATGAGGGGCACAGATCAGCTAGATAGTCAATCTCTTTTCCCAAAGGTAGGGGAGTCTAAAACTAGCGGGCACAGGTTTAAGGTGAGAGGGGAGAGATACAGAAGGGTCCAGAGGGGCAATTTTTACACACAGAGGGTGGTGAGTGTCTGGAACGAGCTGCCAGAGGGAGTTGTAGAGGTGGGTACAATTTTGTATTTTAAAAAGCATTGAGACAGTTACATGGGTAAGATGGGTATAGAGGGATATGGGCCAAATGTGGGCAGTTGGGACAAGCTTAGTGGCAAAAACTGGGCGGAATGGACAAATTGGGCCGAAGGGCCTGTTTCCATGCTGTAAACCTCTATGATAAAAGGTTGCCTTGCAAACAAACAAGCCTTGTACCTGCCGGATCTCTTATTGCAGTAATAATAATACGCCTTTGCATGAAAATTAGTTGCGGTGGGAACTGTTCAAAATGTCATATGCAAAGATTCATGCAAATATGAGTTTGGTATCACAGGCTTTATTCAACTGCAGAATTCAAACAGGAGGGAAGTGGTAGAGTGTTGCGTTCAATTCTGATTACAGGAAGGATGTGGAGGCTTTGGAGAGGGTGCAGAAGAGGTTTACCGGGGTGCTGCCTGGATTGGAGGGTATGAGCTATCAGGAGAGGCTGGACAAAGTAGGGTTGTTTCCTCTGGAGCGGCGGAGGCTTGGGGGAGACCTGATAGAAATCTGTAAGATTATGAGGGGCAGAGATAGGGTTGACGGTCAGAATCTTTTCCCCAGAGTTGAAATGTCCAATACTAGCGGGCATGCACTTCAGGCAACAGGGGGAAGATTTAGAGGAGATGTGAGGGGCAAGTTTGGCACAATTAGATGGGCTGAAGGGCCTGATCCTCTGTGGTGTTCTTGCTAAAATGGGAATAGCAAGTATGGAATCATGAACAAATAGTTATTCCAAGTCAGCCACGGGTCAGAACCGGTTTAGGTGGATTGAATGGACAGAGTGTTGGGTGCAGAGGTGAGAAAGTGAGTCCCAGATGAGATGAGGGAACATTAGTTCAGGCAGCCAATTGTTCTGATCCTAGGGGGATGGGCACAATCGATCGTTCCACCCCAAAAGGGAAATTGGAAAAGACTCCAAGGGGCATAAGACATTGGCCACCTTGACGGTGAAGGAACAGTGGTGTGGGCCGAATGGCCTCCTTGTCTGCTGCAGCATTCAATGAGTGGGTGTCGCTGGGGGAGTGCAGCATTTATTGCCCATCCCTCGTTGGCCCTTTTCGAGGAGGCAGTGAGCTGCCATCTTGAATCGCTGAAGTCCATGTAGGTTAGCATTCATGTCAAGAGGGCTAGAATACAAGAGCAGGGGTGTATTCCTGAGGCTGTATAAAGACCCCATTTGGAGAATTGTGAGCAGTTTTGGCCCCGTATCTGAGGAAGGATGTGCCGGCCTTGTAAAGGGTCCAGTGGAGGTTCACAAGAATGATCCCTGGAATGAAGAGCTTGTCGTATGAGGAACAGTTGAGGACTCTGGGTCTGTACTCGTTGGAGTTTAGAAGGATGAGGGGGGATCTTATTGAAACTTACAGGACACTGTGAGGCCTGCATAGAGTGGACATGGAGAGGATGTTTCCACTGGTAGGAAAAACTAGACCCAGAGGGCACAACCTCAGGCTAAAGGGACGATCCTTTAAAACAGAGATGGGGAGGAATTTCTTCAGCCAGAGAGTGGGGAATCTGTGGAACTTTGCTGCAGAAGGCTGTGGAGGCCGGGTCATTGAGTGTCTATAAGACAGAGATAGATCGGTTCTTGGTTAATAAGGGGATCAGGGGAAAAGGCAGGAGAATGGGGATGAGAAAAATATCAGCCATGATTGAATGGTGGAGCAGATTCGATGGGCCGAGTGGCCTCATTTTACTTTATAGGACGGGTATCGAGAGAAATGGGCCAAACGTGGGCAATTGGGAGGGGCTTAGTGGTTTAAAAAAAGGACAGCATGGACAAGTTGGGCCAAAGGGCCTGTTTCCATGCTGTAAATCTCTATGACTCAGCCCTCCAAGTCTGCACTGACCCTGCTACCCGTCCGGGGACCATATCCGTCTATTCCCATCTTATTCATGGATTTGTCCAGACGCCCCTTAAAACTCACCATTGTATCCGCTTCCACTCCCTCCCTCAGCAGCGAGTTCCACGCACCCACCACCCTCTGTGGAAAAAATCTGCCTCGTATATTTCCTTTAAACCTTGCCCCTCGCACCTTAAACTTACCTGGTAATTGACTCTTCCACCCTGGAAAGAAGCTCTGACTATCCACTCTGTCATAATCTTGTAGACTTCTATCAGGTCGCCCCTCAACTTCTGTCGTTCCAGTGAGAACAAACCAAGTTTGTCCAGCCTCTCCTCATAGCTAATGTCCTCCATACCAGGCAGCATCCTGCTAAATCTTTCCTGTACCCTCTCCAAAGCTCCCACATCCTTCTGGTAGTGAGGCGACCAGAATTGAACACTATATTCCCAGTGCAGCCTAACTAAGGTTCTATAAAGCTGCACATGACTTGCCAATTTTTAAACTGAATCCCTCGGCTGATGAAGGCAAGCCTGCCATATGCCTTCTTGGCTACCTTCTCCACCTGCATTGCCATTTTCAGTGACCTGTGTACCTGTACACTCAGATCCCTCTGCCTATCAATACTCTGAAGGGTTCTGCCATTTACTGTATATTTCCCATCTCTTCCAAACCTCCCAAAAGCAGCCTCCAAAACTGGTTTCTTTTTGACAGATGGGTATCGTAGGAAGGCTCATCGTGTTAATGGCACAGTGCAAATCTCTGTTGCTGTGACCATGAATGCCTGAGCAGACTCAAGAATAACGTGCAGCATTTGAAAAGGAGGGAAGGAATGGTAAAGGGATGAGTTGCGAGGGGGCTGGGTGGAGCTAATTCTCAAAGAGCTGGCACCCACATAATGGGCTGAATGGCCTCTTTGGGTGGTACTTCCCATGCTGACACTATAATTCAGAAAGCCCACCAACGCCTCTACTTTCTCAGGAGACTGAGGAAATTTGGCAAGTCCAATACGACTCTCACCAACTTTTCCAGACGCACCATAGAAAGCATTCCTTCTGGTTGTATCACAGCTTGGTCTGGGCTCCTGCTCTGCCCAAGACCACAAGGAACTACAAAGGGTCGTGAATGTAGCCTAGTCCATCACTCAAACCAGCCTCCCATCCATTGACTCCGTCTACACTTCCTGCTGCCTCAGAAAAGCAGCCAGCATAATTAAGAACTCCACACATCCCGGACATTCTCTCTTCCGCCTTCTTCCATTGGGAAAAAGATACAGAAGTCTGAGGTCACGTACCAACCGACTCAAGAACAGCTTCTTCCATGCTGTTGTCAGACTTTTGAATGGACCTACCTCACACTAAGGTGATCTTTCTCTACACCCTAGCTGTGACTGTAACACTACATTCCGCACCCTCTCCTTTCCTTCTCTATGAACGGTATGCTTTGTCTGAGTAGCGCACAAGAAACAATACTTCTCACTCTACGTTAATACATGTGACAATAATAAATCAAATGAAAAATCAGCTCCCAAGCCTGGTGTCTGTGGAGAACTGAATGCCGACTCTGCAAACCAAAATCATTTCCACTGTTACACAGCTCCGACATTCAGGAATATAACATGTCATAGAATCCCTGCAGTGCAGGAGGGGTCCATTGAGTCTGCATCGACCATAATCCCCCCCAGGCCCTATCCCCATAACCCCATATATTTACCCTATTAATTCCCCAGAAACTAGGGGCAATTTAGCATGGCCAATCCACCTATCCTGTACATCTTTGGACACTAAGGGACAATTTAGCATGGCCAATCCACCTAACCTGCACATCTTTGGACACTAAGGGACAATTTAGCATGGCCAATCCACCTAACCTGCACATCTTTGGACACTAAGGGACAATTTAGCATGGCCAATCCACCTATCCTGCACATCTTTGGACACTAAGGGACAATTTAGCATGGCCAATCCACCTATCCTGTACATCTTTGGACACTAAGGGACAATTTAGCATGGCCAATCCACCTATCCTGCACATCTTTGGACACTAAGGGACAGTTTAGCATGGCCAATCCACCTAACCTGCACATCTTTGGGACACTAAGGGGCAATTTAGCATGGCCAATCCACCTAACCTACACATCTTTGGACACTAAGGGACAATTTAGCATGGCCAATCCACCTAACTTACACATCTTTGGACACTAAGGGACAATTTAGCATGGCCAATCCACCTATCCTGCACATCTTTGGACACTACGGGGCAATTTAGCATGGCCAATCCACCTATCCTGCACATCTTTGGACACTAAGGGGCAATTTACCATGGTCAATCCACCTAACCTGCACATCTTTGGAGTGTGGGAGGAAACCAGAGCACCTGGAGGAAACCCACGCAGACACAGGGGGAATGTGCAGATGCCACACAGTGACCCAAGGAAATTGAACCCGGGCCTCTGGCGCTGTGAGGCTAACGACTGTGCCACTGTGCCCATCCTTTCCAAAAGTGAAAAGAAAGAGAGAAATTGGGTGACCTCAGAGTGGTGGTGTCACACACCACGCCGATATTACTGAGAGGGAACCTGAGACACCAGTTCATGCTGGTGTCTGGTTTAGTTTTTGAAGTATTGTGAGGAGTCACGTAAAACCCACTCAAGATCTTGTCCAGTCGTTATGTAAAGAATGATTGAGGAATATTTATTAATTTTCAAGAAAAGAGAAAACACAAAACAAAAAGGACTACAATATTCCCAGGCACTGAAGTATAGTAATAACTCACAGCTCAGTTTATGGAGAAATTATCTCCTTGTTCCAAAATATATCCACGATCCCTGAACTCACAAAGACATTCCCATTCCCAAACAACATGTAAATGACCCAACTCGGCAAGTCAAATCCAGCTTATAGTTACCACACAGTACAGGGCTGATGACCAAGCCTGGGAAATGTCTCTTCCTGTTCTAGTGAAGATATTTAAACTGTCTTTACAAAGGTTTCCTTCAACGCCTTGTCAACATACTTGACCAGAAACTCAACTGGACCGATCGCATAATCACTGTGTCTCCCAGAGCAGGTCAGAGGCTGGGAATCCTGCGGAGAGTAACTCACCTCCTGACTCCCCCAGAGCCTGTCCACCATCTCCAAGGCACAAGTCAGGAATGTGATGGAATACTCCCCACTTGCCTGGATGGGGGCAGCTCCAACAACACTCAAGAAGCTCGACACCATCCAGGACAAAGCAGCCCCGCTTGATGTGAGTGGAGACAGCATTAAGCACAGGTTAAAGAGATGTGTATTGTCCCCAGACACTAAGTGAGATGTTGCAAGCCCAGGCAAGTCATGGGGGTTACAAATAGTGTGACATGAACCCAACATCCCAGTTGAGGGATATCTGGAGACATCCCTCCTGTGCCTCAGCTGGACCAGATACTGAGCAAGACGACAGCTCAGTGACTATCACTGTTTGCTGTGCAGACACATGGATTTGGGCCGGTGTCTGTGGGAGTTTGCGCATTCTCCCCGTGCTTGCGTGGGTTTTCTCCGGGTGCTCCGGTTTCCTCCCACACCCCAAAGATGCGCTGTTAGGCTGATTGGCAGGAATAAATTGTCCCTAAATCAGTTTCCCTCAATGTGGATGGCCATAAAACATTAGATCAGGGTCACGGGTGGAGTGGGGGACTGGTGGTGTTGGGATGGCGGTGCGGGCTCGTTGGGCCGAAGGGCCTGTTTCCCGGGCTGTTTCTGATCTTTGTTCTTTGTAATACGCATCTCTTTCATCTGTGCTTAACGCTATCTCCACTCACATTGTCTGCACCTTTAAGACTTGATTAGCTGTAAAGACTCACATTCTAATCAGTATTCTGTAAACTGAGTGTGTGCCTTTATATGTCCTGGTTGTGATCAGAACTCCCACTCACCTGACAAAGGGGCAAAGCCCTGAAAGCTAGTGGCGTTTGCTACCAAATAAACCTGTTGGACTTTAACCTGGTGTTGTGAGACTTCTTACTGTGTTTATCCCAGTCTAACGCCGGCATCTCCGCACCATCCCAGTACATGTGACAATAATAAATCAGCGTAGAATAATACAACATAGAAGAGGCCCTTCGGCCCATCGAGTCTGCACCAACACATTAGAAACACCTCAACTCCCACCTAATCCCTTCTGCTCGCACTTGGCCCAGAGCCCTGAATGTTACAGTGTGCAACTGACTCTAAAGGGACAACAAAGGAGAGCAACAAATGTCATAGAATTATAGCATTCCTACTGTGCAAAAGGAGGCCATTGGGCCCATCGAGTCTGTACCAACCACAATCCTCCCCAGGCCCTATCCCCATAACCCCACGTATTTACCCTGCTCATCTCCCTGACACTGGGGTCAATTTAGCCTGGCCAATCCACCTAACCTGCACATCTTTGGGGAAAACCAGAGGAAACCCACACAGACACGGGAGGAAGGTGCAGTCTCCACACAGATAGTGACCAGAGGCTGGAATTGAACCCGGCTCCCTGGCACTTAGAGGCAGCAGTGCTAACCACTGTGCCACCTTGGCAATGAGGCCCACATCCCATGAATGAGAAAAAGACCCAATGCCAACCCTTCCAGTCATTCGCCCTCACTGACTGTGTGCATCCATTCTAACATATTACATGTTAACATCACTGCCTTCAGTCCCCTTGGCCTCAGCTCACTCACTTACCTTTCAAACCAATTTCTTCATCCAGCCTTCACCCACCAGCTTGGCTTCCTCTGGCCAAGTAACTCCACAATGGTTTACTCCATGTTGAGTGAGTGTCATTGATGCATGTGACATTTTACCCATCTCATTCCCTTCACAGCCCCATACACTCGATGCCAGACATCGAGACATTTTTCAGGCATTCCCCTCACGTCGCAGGACATGCTTACCTAAGGTTTTTCGCAGATCCTCGCATTGACTGATTTGAGGAAACCGTAGGATCTCCTTCCACTTTTTGCTTCTTCCTTTCCGTTTCCCGCCCCCACCTAGAGGTCGAAAGGCAAAGAAAACGTGTTTAGATCGGGGTGCGTTAGTAAAGAACATGCTTTTAGTTTCACCAGTGTGGCTTGGGCGAGTGTGGCCCAGGAGGGCATTTACACAAACATAAACGTGTCCTTTTACAGACACAAGTGTGCCTTGGCAGAGTTGGTCCAGGAGGTGATGGTGTCAAGAAAAGGGACGAAACGGTCAAATTTAGTTGGTCAGGTTGCTGCCGAGAGTAGCTGGCAGCCTTGTGACCTCAAATGGACAAATTAGTCTCAACACCAGTTGTGGGAAGCTTAATTTTTGTTTATTAGTGTCACAAATAAGGCTTACATCAACAGTGCAATGAAGTAACTGTGAAAACCTCCTAGGGTCAAGTGCATCAAGTCTGCATCTATTGGCCTTACTAAATTGCCCCTTAGTGTCCAAAGCTGTGCAGGTTAGGGGGATTGGCCATGCTAAATTGTCCCTTAGTGTCCAAAGCTGTGCAGGTTAGGTGGATTGGCCATGCTAAATTGTCCCTTAGTGTCCAAAGCTGTGCAGGTTAGGTGGATTGGCCATGCTAAATTGCTCCTTAGTGTCCAAAGATGTGCAGGTTAGGTGGATTGGCCATGCTAAATTGTCCCTTAGTGTCCAAAGGTGTGTAGGTTAGGTGGATTGGCCATGCTAAATTGTCCCTTAGTGTCCAAAGATGTGTAGGTTAGGTGGATTGGCCATGCTAAATTGTCCCTTAGTGTCCAAAGATGTGCAGGTTAGGTGGATTGGCCATGCTAAATTGCCCCTTAGTGTCCAAAGATGTGCAGGTTAGGGGGATTGGCCATGCTAAATTGTCCCTTAGTGTCCAAAGATGTGTAGGTTAGATGGATTGGCCATGCTAAATTGCCCCTTAGTGTCCAAAGCTGTGCAGGTTAGGTGGATTGGCCATGCTAAATTGTCCCTTAGTGTCCAAAGATGTGTAGGTTAGGTGGATTGGCCATGCTAAATTGTCCCTTAGTGTCCAAAGGTGTGTAGGTTAGGTGGATTGGCCATGCTAAATTGTCCCTTAGTGTCCAAAGATGTGTAGGTTAGGTGGATTGGCCATGCTAAATTGCCCCTTAGTGTCCAAAGATGTGCAGGTTAGGTGGATTGGCCATGCTAAATTGTCTCTTCGTGTCCAAACATATGCAGGTTAGGCTGGATTGGCCATGCTAAATTGTCCCTTAGTGTCCAAAGATGTGTAGGTTAGGTGGATTGGCCATGCTAAATTGTCCCTTAGTGTCCAAAGATGTGTAGGTTAGGTGGATTGGCCATGCTAAATTGTCCCTTAGTGTCCAAAGATGTGCAGGTTAGGTGGATTGGCCATGCTAAATTGTCTCTTCGTGTCCAAACATATGCAGGTTAGGCTGGATTGGCCATGCTAAATTGTCCCTTAGTGTCCAAAGATGTGTAGGTTAGGTGGATTGGCCATGCTAAATGTGCAGGGTTAAGGGAAAAGGCAGAAGGGTGTGCCTGGGAGGGATGTTCTGGTGGAGCGTCAGGATGGACACAATGCGCCAAATGGTCTCTTTCTGCACTGTAGGGGTTCAAAGAACCTTACGAGAGAGAGAGAGAGAGAGGGGAGCAGAGGATGCTTCCAGGAAGGGAGAGATGATGACTGGAGGGATGAATGCGAGGGTGGGTTGTTATCTTTGTTCCAGAGGCTGAGGGGAGATTGTCACGAGACGTTTAAAAATCTGAGGGGTGGGGCAGAGAAGAGCGAGCCCCCTAAGCAGAGAGCTCAATAAGTCACATGGAATCATAGAAAGATTACAGCACTGAAGGAGACCATCAGGTCAGAGCTGGCCTGATCACCACCCTGTCCACTCTCAAGGAGCTACGAACCTGTAACCCTCGATCTCTACTTTCTCTAACTCTCCCTAATGTCCTCCCGTGAACTGGGCTTCATCAAGGTCCAGTGTTCAGGAAGGTAACAAGACTTGTGGCCGAGCACTCTGTTATCTGATTGTGGTTTTTATCATCGAGGGGAGCACTGTACTTCGCAACATGCTGGTTCGAACCAAAGTAGACCGCTGTGTGTATTTGTTGTGGGTGAATTCACACTGTTGTGGAGAGAATTAAACTTACTGCAAGCTAACTTTGAGCACGGTTAAAGCAGCGAGAGCAATGCCCCGAGTCCTGCCTCTTCCCCTGTAAACCTGCACGTTTTGACCCCTGCGGGTCCTGATCCGATTCCCTCCTGAAAGCCTCCAGCGCACTCTCAGGCTGCACTCTCCACACACTAACCACTCGCTGGGTGGAGAAGCTGCTCCTCGTGTTGCCGTTGCTTCTTTTACCAATCACTTCAAGGCTGCGCCCGCTGGCTCTCAATCCTTAGAATCAAAGAACCCTCACACTGCAGAAGGAGGCCATTTGGCCCATCGAACCGTCAGTGACCACAATCCCACTCAGGCCCTAACCCCATAACCCCATGCATTTACCCTGCTCATCCCCCTGACACAATTTAGCATGGCCAATCCACCTAACCTGCACATCTTTGGACACTCAGGGACAATTTATCATGGCCAATCCACCTAACCTGCACATCTTTGGACACTAAGGGACAATTTAGCATGGCCAATCCACCTAACCTGCACATCTTTGGACACGAAGGGACAATTTATCATGGCCAATCCACCTAACCTGCACATCTTTGGACACTAAGGGACAATTTAGCATGGCCAATCCTGCTAACCTACACATCTTTGGACACTAAGGGACAATTTAGCATGGCCAATCCACCTAACCTACACATCTTCCACCAATGGGAACAGTTTCTCCCAATCTCCCCTGCCCCAGACCCCTCACGATCAAATTTGCTCCAAACAATCTCCTCTCCAAGGAGGGCAGTCCCGGAGACTCCAGGCCATCCATGTGTCTCAAGACCCCATCCCTGGGACCAGTCTTGACAATGCTTTATCCACCAGAAAAATCATTGGCAGAACTCTGATGGAACAGGCGGTCAAATCACATGGAATCAGTCCCAAAATACTCGGTGAAAAGTTACTTTGGGTGAACTCGCAGTGAAACGTGCTTTAACCGTGCTCAAAGTGAGCTTGTAGTAAGCTTAATTCTCTCCACAACAATGTGAATTCACCCACAACAAATACACACAGCGGTCTACTTTGGTTCTAACCAGCATGTTGCTAAGTACAGTGCTCCCCTCGATGATAAAAACCACAATCAGATAACAGAGTGCTCGGCCACAAGTCTTGTTACCTTCCTGAACACTGGACCTTGACGAAGCCCAGTTCGCGGGAGGACACTGGGGAGAGTTACGAAATAGAGATACCTAGGGGTACAGGTTCATAGCTCCTTGAAAGTGGAGTCACAGGTGGACAGGGTGGTGAAGAAGGCATCTGGCATGCTTGGTTCCATCGATGAGAACACTGAATACAGGAGTTGGGATGTCTTGTTGAAGTTGTAAAACCACACTTGGAATACTGTGTACAGTTCTGGTCACCCTATTACAGAAAGGATATTATTAAACTAGAAAGAGCGCAGAAAAGATTTACTGGGATGCTCCCGGGACTTGACGGATTGAGTTATAAGACGAGGTTGGATAGACTGAGACTTTTTCCCTGGAGCGTAGGAGGCTGAGGGGTGATCTTATCGAGGTCTATAAAATAATGAGGGGCACAGATCAGCTAGATAGTCAATATCTTTTCCCAAAGGTAGGGGAGTCTAAAACTAGAGGGCATAGATTTAAGGTGAGAGGGGAAAGATACAGAAGTGTCCAGAGGGGCTATTTTGTTCACACAGAGGGTGGTGAGTGTCTGGAACGAGCTGCCAGAGGTAGTAGTAGAGACAGGTACAATTTTGTCTTTTTAAAAAGCATTTAGACAGTTAGATGGGGAGGATGGGTATAGAGGGATATGGGCCAAATGTGGGCAATTGGAACTAACTTAGTTGTTTAAAAGAAAGGGTGGCATGGACAAGGTGGGCCGAAGGGCCTGTTTCCCCATGCTGTAAACCTCTATGATTCTAAGCAACATTGACCAACAAGACTGATACGCAAAGTGCAGTTTTCAGGAAGTAATTCCAAATAATATCTCCTCAAAGTGGGATGGACACCCACACTATAATAGGTGATCTTTTCCCCAAATACTAATTCACAGTGGACCTATTATTGACCCAATAAACATCTTCTGTGCAACTATTAATCCGATAATCCCAACATTCATTGTAAATATCTCAAATCAGTCTGCAATCTAGCTTTGGTTAAATTCTCAAAGTTCTGAGAATGAAGCCCAGTCCATCAGGCAAACCAGCCTCCCATCCACTGACTCTGTCTACACTTCCCGCTGCCTTGGGAAAAGCAGCCAGCAAAACCAAGGACCCCACGCACCCCGGACATTCTCTCTCCCGCCTTCTTCCGTCAGGAAAAAGATACAGAAGTCTGAGGTCCCATACCAACTGACTCGAGAACAGCTTCTTCCCTGCTGCCATCAGACTTTTGAATGGATTTATCTTGCATTCTGGTCTTTCTCTGCACCCTAGCTATGACTGTAACACTGTATATTGTAACCTCTCCTTTCCTTCTCTATGAACGGTATGCTTTGTCTGTATAGCGTGCAAGAAAGAATACTTTTCACTGCATCCTAGTACATGTGACAATAATAAATCAAATCACCTAATCTCACACACTATAGGACTTAAGGGAAGATTACTTTAACGTTTGATGGCTATCCGTACATTCTTTCCAAATGCTATATTTGTGAAGCTGACACTCTCGAACAATAACAAGGAGCGATCTTTCCTCTGCAGGGTTTATCCAGCTTGCAATTTGTGCCCTTTGTATAAGAACCACAACTGCATCCTTTCTTTTTCATCAGGTCAGAGAACCCCTCCAGCGCAGAAGAGGCCATCTGATTCATCAAACCTGCACCAACTCACGGGCAGAGTATCTTACCCAAGCCCCCCCCACCCACTCTATCCCCACAAACCCAGACATTTCCATGGCCAATCTACCTAACATGCCAGCTTTGGACACTAAAGGGCAATTTAGCATGGTCAATCCCCATAACTTGCATGTCTTTAACGTGAAGGGGAAATTTAGCATGGCAAATCTGCCTAACCTGCACATCTTTGGAGTGTGGGAGGAAACCGGAGCACCCGGAGGAAACCCACGCAGACACGGGGACAATGTGCAGACTCACACACACACACACACACACACACACACACACACACACACACACACACACACACACACAGTGACCCGAGCTGGGAATCGAACTCGGGTCCCGGGCGCTGTGAGGCAGCAATGCTAACCACTGTGTCATCAAATTATTATTAGAATAAGTTTGTGTACACTTTGAGCTTTAATCACCTTATTTAGACTTCTGCACAAAAACAAAAGACTCCAATTCTCACGCGATGAGGGAATGTTTGCTGAGCAGATCCTTAACATGGGGCGGCGCGGGGGCACAGTGAGTTAGCTCTGCTGCCTCACAGCACCAGGGACCCAGGTTCAATCCCCGGCTTGGGTCACTGTCTGTGCGGGGTTTGCGCATTCTCCCCGTGTCTGCGTGGGTTTTCTCCCACAGTCTGAAAGACGTGCTAAATTCTCCCTCAGTGTACCCCAACAGGCGCCAGAGTGTGGCGATTTTCACAACAACTTCATTGCACTGTTAACCGATGAAGGAGCGACGTGCCAAAAGCTCGTGCTACCAAATAAACCTGCTGGACTATAACCTGGTGCTGTGAGACTCCTTCCAATGTAAGCCTAACTTGTGACACGAATGAACCAACTTTCCCTGCATCCTCCTCCTCACACTGCTGACCTGCACTTCTCTTTACGTGTAGCCTGGTACATCCGAGGTGGGGGGGGGGGGGTACATGACTCAGCTTTGAACCAGAGCTCCATGGTGATGCTGCCAAACAAGTCTCCAAGCTTAGTCTGCCCCGCTCACAGAGTGAACGAACGGACCTGTCGACTTGGAAAGCAACCTTTCCACCCAGCGTTCATCCAAGGCTGCCCGCTCCCCGTCACCTCATCGGAAGCAGGAAGCGATCGCAGCCGATAGCTACCACTTTCCCACTGGCTTCCTTCTGCTTTTTAACCCGATCTCAGCCGCTTCCTCCAGGTTGGAGGGTGCCGTTCCCCCCCCCCCCCCCCGCCCCGCATCACCCCCGCCCCCACCCCATTCAGGTTTCGACAAGGGAGTTGACGTTGAAACGAGGTTTTGCCCAGGGGGAGGCCCCACTCCTTCCCACGCAGATTAACTGAGGCACTGCGTCTCTCGGTTTGTTAAACCGTCGCAGAATGTGGGGGTGTGTGTGTGTTTTTTTTCAACATGTCAGAATGACTGGGGACAGCAAGGATGGGGGGGGGGGGGGGGGGGGGGCTGCAGTTCAAGGGTCTTAATTCAGCGTTTTGTGAAGTTGAGTAGAATTTGGTGTTGGTAAGATGAGTAAAACAAAGTGAAAAGGTCTAAGCATTGCAAAGTCCCTTTAATAAAGTTGTGTTTTTTCTAAGCAAAAGTAACACGTGCATATAGCGCCAGTACACAGACCGAAACATTGTATTGAATCATAGAACCCGACTGTACAGAAAGAGGCCATTCGGCCCATCGAGTCTGCACCGAACACAATCCCACCCAGGCCCTACACCCATATCCCTGCATATTACACCCACTAATCCCCCTAACCTACACATCCCCGGACACTAAGGGGCAATTTCTTAGCATGGTCAATCAACCTAACCCGCACATCTTTGGAGGAAACCGGAGCAGCCGGAGGAAACCCACGCAGACACGAGGAGAATGTGCAAACTCCACACAGACAGTGACCCGAGCCGGGAATCGAACCCAGGTCCCTGGAGCTGTGAAGCAGCAGTGCTAACCATTGTGCTACCGTGCCGCCCAAACGGCAGGGTTGCCTTGGTGTGGAGATGCTGGCTTTGGACTGGGATAGGCATAGTAAGAGGTCTCACAACACCAGGTTAAAGTCCAACAGATTTATTTAATAGCATGAGCTTTCGGAGCGCTGCTCCTTCATCAGGTGAGTCTTGGTAACAGGCACCTGGAGGTTTTGAATTTCGCCAATCAAATTTGAATCAGGCGCTTGGCTACCAGCAACCTATTAGATTTGAAATTGACGTTCTGAAGACCTGAGAACCAAGCATATCACTATGGATGTGTCACTATGGATGGTATAAAAGAGCTGACAGTGGGACAAAAAGGAGCAGAAAGAAAGTCACTGCCCTCTGGCACAGCTCATAGCTTTTAGCTCAAGGCCTCAGTTGAACACCAAAGTTACCGGACAGAAGAAACCAACAGAGAAGACCCGAAGATTCCAGAAGACGCCAAACCTGGTTGTAATTTGGAGAGTGACTAAAAATTCTATTCTTTCGTTAACAAGTGAGAATTGTGTTTACCTAAGCAGCATTCCATTAGAATCGTGTTTCATTCAGTTTGTTAATCGTTGAGTTAACCAGTTCACTGCTGATTAGATAAGTAAAGTGTTACCTGTTGAGCTTACAGAGAGAATCTCAGGTAGTTATTTTGATTGAACCACTGGGAGTTACTGAAGCACCGATATCCCCCCTTCTCACGCTCACTTTAACAGATTATGATTCGAGGGACTCCTCTGAGTGGTGAGGTGTTGACTCTCAAGGTGGGATCAACCTCTGCTTCGTAACAAGTTTTACTTTGGGGAAATGCCAGTCACAAGCTGGCATGATGGCACTGCTGCCTCACAGCGCCAGTGAACTGGGTTCAATTCCGGCCTTGTGTGACTGTCCATAGGGAATTCTTTTTATGTATTCGTGGCATGGGTGTCGCTGGCTGGTCCAGCATTTATTATCCATCCCTAATTACCCAAGGGCAGTTGAGAGTCAGCCACATTGCTGTGGCTCTGGAGTCACGTGTAGGCCAGAGCGGGTAAGGACGGCAGATTTCCTTCCCTAAAGGACGTTCGTGAATCAGATGGATTTTTCTGACAATTGACAATGGCTCCTGCTCTGTCCAAGAAAAGAAAAGGGGTTGTGAATATAGCCCAATCCGTCACACAAACCAGCCTCCCATCCACTGACTCTGTCTACACTTCCTCAGGAAAGGCAGCCGACATAATTAAAGGCCCCACACATTGTGGGCATTCTCTCTTCCACCATCTTCCATCGGGAAAAAGATATAAAAGTCAAAGGACGCAGACCAACCGACTCAAGAACAGCTTCTTCCCTGCTGCCATCAGACTTTTGAATGGACCTACCTCGCATTAAGTTGATCTTTCTCTACACCCTAGCTATGACTGTAACACAACATGTTGCACTGTCTCCTTTCCTTCTCCCTTCTGTAATCTATGAACAGTATGCTTTGTCTGTCTAGTACAGAAGAAACAATACTTTTCACTGTATCCCAGTACACGTGACAATAATAAATCAAACAATACTTTTCACTGTATCCCAGTACACGTGACAATAATAAATCAAACAATACTTTACACTGTATCCCAGTACATGTGACAATAATAAATCAAACAATACTTTTCATTGTATCCCAGTACACGTGACAATAATAAATCAAACAATACTTTTCACTGTATCCCAATACACGTGACAATAATAAATCAAACAATACTTTTCACTGTATCCCAATGTGACAATAATAAATCAAACAATACTTTTCACTGTATCCCAGTACACGTGACAATAATAAATCAAACAATACTTTTCACTGTATCCCAGTACACGTGACAATAATAAATCAAACAATACTTTTCACTGTATCCCAATACACGTGACAATAATAAATCAAACAATACTTTTCACTGTATCCCAATACGTGTGACAATAATAAATCAAACAATACTTTTCACTGTATCCCAATACGTGTGACAATAATAAATCAAATCAATGGTTTCATGGTCATCAGTAGATTCTTAATTCCAGATTTTTTTTATTGAATTCAAATTCCACCATCTGCCGTGGTGGGATTTGAACCCAGGTTCCCAGAACATCAGTTGAGTTTCTAGACTTGGTCAAGTTGGGACATAGCAACAGAAAAGCCTTGAGAGAGGGTTCAGATAAAGATGCTTGAGAATGGGGCCAGGGATGAGGGACTCGAGTGAGGAGGGTAGATAGCTGGTTTCCTTCGAGAAGACGGGAGATTTGATGGTGGGATTACGGGGGAAAGAGATGGTGGTGTAATGGTATTGTCACGGGATTAGTAATCCAGGGGCCCAGGTTCAAATCCAACTGCAGCAATTAGAGTTTGGGTAAAAAAACAAGACGGTTAAAGCTGGTCTCATGTGGTGAGGGAGCATTTACTGAGGGGTTTCACCCAGATGCTGAACATGGGGTGGCACGCTGGCACAGCGGTTAGCACTGCTGCCTCACAGAGCCAGGGATCCGGGTTCGAATCCCGGCTCGGGTCACTGTCTGTGCAGGGTTTGCACGTTCTTCCTTTGTTTGCGTGGGTTTCCTCCAGAGGATTCAGTTTCCACCTAAGATGTGTGGATTAGGTGGATTGGCCGTGCTAAATTGCCCCTTGTCAGGGAGATTAGCAGGATAGTGAACCTGGTGGAATTGTTAATGCAGATTTGATGGGCCGAATGGCCTCCTTCTGCCCTGTTGGGACTCTATGATTCTGAAATGATTTGACGTTTCAGTGACGGGAGGGATTTGGGAAGGGGAGTTGGGAGAGCCGGGACTGGGAGCAGGACAGCACTTTGAAACACAGCGCGGCCAATCTCTTCATGGCTGCCTCTAGTTCCTGGCGCGCTGCCCTGTTTGTTGAGTGACCATTTCCCTGACGCGGCGCTGTTGATAAACAAGCAAAGCCGGCAGAGACAGGATCCTATCGGTGTATAAACACAGCCTCGTCCACAACCCATCAGCATCAACCTCTAACCACATTCCAAGCCCAAACTCCAACCAGCCTCCCTCCCACACCAACCATCGGTTCACTGGGAGCTAAATCCCAGGGCCACCTCGCTCTCAGAGGTCAAAGAGCAAGCAGTGCGGACAAGTTTGGGTGGGAGCTGAGGCACAGCAAGCGGTCGCTCGGACACCTGCAGAGAAAGCCGGTTCCATTCTCGAGCCCACCACACGGTGAGTCAACACGGCAAACACCACCAGCTTTCTGGCTTTTTACCCTGGCGAAATCGGGGCATCATTCTGAGTAGGCCCCATTCTTACTACAAGGGCCTAGCCCACGAGACAATAGGAGACTAAGGAAATTTGGCATGTCCGCTACAACTCTCACCAAGGTTCACAGGTGCATCATAGAAAGCATCCTTTCTGGTTGTATCACAGCTTGGTATGGGCTCCTGCTCTGCCCAAGACCGCAAGGAGCTATAAAAAGTCATGAAGGATTTATGTATAGTGATCTCCAAGAGCGGCAGCGTGTTTGCAATGAGTTCTGAAATATCTTCTTCAATGGGGGAGCTCTTCCCCCCCTCCTCAACTGAATCCCCCACGATCAATGTCCTACGGCGGGGGGGGGGGGAGGTGGAGGGTACCGTTACCCAGAAATGGGCTGGATCCAGCTGTATGAATACAGTGGCTGACAGAGGCTGGGAATCCTGCGGAGAGTAACTCACCTCCTGACTCCCCCATACCCTGTCCACCATCCACAAGGCACAAGTCTTGCCTTGCACAAGCGGGCGGCACAGCGGGTTGGCACTGCTGCCTCACAGCACCAGGGACCTGGGTTCGATTCCCGGCTCGGGTCACTGCCTGTGCTGGCTCTGCACGTTCTCCCCGTGTCTGCGTGGGTTTCCTCCGGGTGCTCCGCTTTCCTCCCACACTCCAAAGATGTGCGGGTTGGTTGGATTGGCCGTGCTGAATTACCCCTCAGTGTCCTGAGATGAGGGATTAGCGGGTGAACGTGCAGGGATATGTGGGGTAGGGCCTGGGCGGGATTGTGGTCGGTGCAGACTCGACGGGCCGAGTACTGTCGGGTTTCTATGATTTTTATGATTCTCTTCCCAAGGGTATTCCGAGATTCCTCCCGATCCCCCTTCCAGCTCACTTGAGCGCGGCCAAAACAACCTCAAACAGGCAGGAAATGCTTTCTCTCAGGAAAATATGCTTCCAGTAAACAGTCCGCACATTACCTCGCCGCTCTGGGGGTCAGTGCATTCGGAAGGGAAGGGCCAGGAATCGCAGGAACTAAACGCCCATTCCAGGCTGTATCGTTCCAGCGCCAACCAAAGGAACTGACTCTGTCTACACTTCCCACTGCCTCAGCCAGCATAACCAAGGACCCCCACACACCCCAGACATTCTCTCTTCCATCGGGAAAAAGATACAAAACTCTGGGGTCACGTACCAACCAACTCAAGAGCAGCTTCTTCCCTGCTGCCGTCTGACTTTCCCATGGCCCTACCTTGCATTTAGTAGATCTTCCTCCACACCCCAGCTCTGACTATAACACTGCACCCTCTTCCCCTCCTTCTCCCCTGTGTACTCTATGAATAGTATGCTCTGTATCACATGCAAGAAGCAATACTTTTCACTGCATCCCAACACATGTGCCAATAATAAATCGAAGCAAATATTAAGCTGATCTTTCTCTGCACCCCAGCTGTGACTGTAACACTGCACTCTGCACCCTCTCCTTTCCTTCCTCCCCCATGTGCTCCCTGTGCAGTGTACTTCATATACAGAAACATGGAAGATAGGAGCAGGAGGAGGCCATTCAGCCCTTCGAGCCTGCTCCGCCATTCATCCCCATCATGGCTGATCATCCAACTCAATAGCCTAATCCTGCTTTCTCCCCATAACCTTTGATCCCGTTCACCCCAAGTGCTATATCCAGCCGCCTCTTGAATACATTCAATGTTTTGGCATCAACTACTTCCCGTGGGAATGAATTCCACAGGCTCACCGGGTGGAGAAATGTCTCCTCATCTCCGTCTAAATGGTCTACCCCGAATCCTCAGACTGTGACCCCTGGTTCTGGGATTCCCCCACCATCGGGAACATCCTCCCTGCATCTACCCTGTCCATTCCTGTTAGAATTTTATAAATCTCTATGAGATCCCTCCCTCATTTGTCTGAACTCCAGCAAAAACAATCCTAATCTGGTCAATCTCTCCCCGTACATTTATTTATTAGTTGCAAGTAAGGCTTACATTAACACTGCAATGAAGTTACTGTGAAGTTCCCCCAGTCGCCTGTTTGAGTCAATGCACCTAACTTAACCAGCACGTCTTTCAGACTGTGGGAGGAAACCTGAGCACCCGGAGGAAACCCACGCAGACACGGGGAGAATGTGCAGGCTCTGCACAGACAGTGACCCGAGCCGGGAATCGAACCCGGGTCCCTGGTGCTGTGAGGCAGCAGTGCTAACCCACTGTGCTGCCCCATACATCAAGCCTGCCGTTACCGGAATCAGTCTGGTAAACCTTCTGTATGAACGGTATGCTTTGTCTGTATGGTTTTCACTGTATCCCAATCCCTGACAGTAATAAATCAAATCAAATCAGCATTTCTAAGAAACAGGGAGAAACATAGCCGAGGATCAGGAAGAAAGCCAAGGTAACTGGGAGAGGACGCAGAGTCAAGGAAGGCCGACTCAAGGCAACACCAGGTCAGGGCAGGAGTTACATGGCCACAGGATCAGGCTTCCTGGGAAGGGTGTATTGAGCGAGGAGCAGAGGAAAAGCCAGTCGGACTCCGGCTCCACTCCCCTCATTACTCCGTGACGATACAAATACTGTACAGGTAGCCAAGAGAACTGCTGAGCAGGCTGCCAAAGCGGGGATAGTGTCGGAAATCTCACAACAGACAGTGCTCAGGAGCAGGGCTGCCAAGTCAGAATGGGATTCGATATTGCCTGCTATTGCTGTGAACGGTAGCCAGACCCATATCTCCCCGGGTGTGCGCACAGCGGAATACATTGCCCCGTTCTCCAATCTGTGCCAGGATTCAACACTGTATCTCTCTCTCTCACACACAGACACACACACACACCCCTCTCACTGTCTCACTCACTGTCACACACCCCTCTCAATCACTGTCACACACACACACACATGTAGCTTTCTCTCTATCTGTGTTAGTGTGGGCTGAATGCTGCTCAGTGCAGTGTGGGCTGTGGGAGATATTGATCACTGATTCCCGAAGCCAGGAAGGCTGCCAGAGATATCCCAAAGTGCCGAATTTCCTCGCCCAGCAGTGACACAGGCAGAGTGGAATGTGGGAGTTTGTGTTCAGAGCAGGAACAAAACCCACATTCCCCACTCTGCTTATCCGTCCCCAGAGAGAATATCCGGCAATAATCTCTGATTGGAACAGGCTGCCAACAAAAACACATTTACTCAGACACAGGAAGTGTTTACACCACCACCCCCCTTCCACAATCTACCCAACCTCGAGGCTTACTCACAACCTCAGAGCTCCCAGCACAATTCCCAAGTTAGCGGATGGCAGGAAAGCTGTTCAGCGTTGCAATCCGGGAAGAGGGCACGGGAAAAACTCCCAACACAGCGAGAGCTCTCACAACACCAGGTTCAAGGCTTCAAGCTCTAACCTGGTGTCGTGAGACTTCTGACTGTGTTTACCCCAGTCCAACACCGGCACCTCCAGACAGGCAGACAGTGGGGTGGGCAGAGAGACAGCAGATGAAGTTTGATGCGGATAAGTGGATGCAGTCTGGGAGGACAACGGGACACAAAACTTAACAGGGGTGCAGCAGCAGAGAAAGCTGGGGGTTCGTGAGAGTGTTGGGGGGGGGGGGGCGCGGGCAGTGGGAGAGCGCACAGGAGGGAAGGGGGAAAAGGGGGGGGGGGCTCAAAAAGTGGGGCAAGCCGGGGGGGGGGGGGTCAGCCAGGGAGGAGGGGAAGGGGGAGTGAGGTCCGCAAAAAAGTGGGGGGCAGCCATGGGGGGGGGGGGGGAAAAGGGGGAGGAGTGAGGTCCGCAAAAAAAAGGGGGGGCCGCCATGGGGGGAGGGAAAAGGGGTGGAAGCGGGAGGACTGAGGTCCGCACAAAGTGTGGGGCAGCTGGGGGGGAGGGAAAAGAGGGGGGGAAAGGGGAGGAATGAGGTCTGCAAAAAGTGGGGGGGGGGTCAGGGGCCACAAACAGGGAGGAGCCGGTGGGGCATCAGGAAAAAGGGGAGTGCGGAGGGGGGGGTTTCACAAAACGGTGGCAGGACAACTGGAGAGACAGCAGTTAATAAAGCCTATCCAATATTCTGGGCTTTATTCATTGGGGCACAGAGTACAAGAGGAAGGAGGTTATACTCAACTTACACAAGACACTAGCTAGATCTCAGCTGGAAGACAGTTTGGGCCATCCCACTAGCGGAAGGATGTGAACACAGTGGACAGAGCACAGAAGAGATTCACAAGGAGGTTTCCAGCGATGGGAAACGACAGTTATGAGGATAGATTTGGAGAGGCTGGGGACTGTTCTCCGAGGAGAGACTAAGAGAAGATTTAATGGAGATGTGTGTAATCGTGAGGGGGCCGGACAGAGAAACTGTTCCCCCTCGTAATAGGATGGAGAACGAGAGGGACACAGATTGAAAGTGATAAAAAGGTGGCAAAGTGAAGTGAGAAGAACCTTCTTCACACAGCGAGTGGGTGGGCTCTGTCAGGAAGTGGAGGCAGGCTCAATCAAGGGGTTTGAGATGATTATTTGAATAGAAACCATGAGCAGGGAGATGGGGAAATGGAACCGACTCAGAATGCCCGTTCGGAGAGCCAGTACAGACTCAATGGGCCAAATGGCCTCCTTCTGCAGCCCAGCAATTCTGTGATGGAAATGGATCATTCATTCCACGCACCAACTCTGAGCACCTTCAGCTTATTCTATTGATGGGGTGGTGGGTTATCCCCGGTGGCGAGCTATTAACCACAATTCCACAGGTATACGCTTATTTATCAGTGTCGCAAGTAAGGCTTGCATTAACACTGCAATGAAGTTACTGCAAAAATCCCCTAGTTGCCACACTCCTGTTTGGGGTTACACTGAGGGAGAATTTAGCACCTAACCAGCCCGCCTTACAGACTGTGGGAGGAGATAGGAGGACCCGGAGGAAACCCACGCAGACATGGGGAGAATGTGCAGACTCGGCACAGTGACCCATGGCTGGGAATTGAACTGTGGAGGTAACAGCGTTAACCACTGTGCCCACCCACGGTGTCGGGTACCCCTGCTTTCCCCTGCAGTGTCCAGCTGGTCTAAACTCCCCTCCACAGTCACCCAACACAGATTGCAATGGGAAACCTTGTCTGTCATCAGCAAACCCCCCCCCCCCACCCCAACACCCGGGATTCACTCCCTTCGTATCACTCCTTGGGAACTTGTCCCAGTGCATTCCTTCACCAGTGGAGGGCTGTTTGGACGGTTACAGAGGTTGAGACGTGGCAAGCCATTTGCACAGAGCGAACTCTCTGGAACTGAAATGAGATTACCATCTGTTGGCTGAAATACACAGTGAACTGTGGGAATCCACATTCTTGCCTCCTGTCCCTGTTTACAATCGGACTGCACAGGGGTTTGGAGATGGCCCAGTGGGTTAGCGCTGCTGTCTCACAGCACCAGGGACCCGGGTTCGATTCCCAGCTTGGGTTGCTGTGTGTGTTCTCTCCGTGTCTGTGTGCGTTTCCTCCGGGTGCTCCTGTTCCCTCCCACTGTCCAAAGATGTGCAGGTTAGGTGGATTGGCCATGCTAAATTGTCCCTTAGTGTCCAAAGATGTGTAGGTTAGGTGGATTGGCCATGCTAAATTGTCCCTTAGTGTCCAAAGATGTGTAGGTTAGGTGGATTGGCCATGCTAAATTGTCCCTTAGTGTCCAAAGATGTGTAGGTTAGGTGGATTGGCCATGCTAAATCGTCCCTTAGTGTCCAAAGATGTGCAGGTTAGGTGGATTGGCCATGCTAAATTGTCCGTTAGTGTCCAAAGATGTGCAGGTTAGGTGGATTGGCCATGCTAAATTGCCCCTTAGTGTCCAAAGATGTGCAGGTTAGGTGGATTGGCCATGCTAAATTGCCCCTTAGTGTCCAAAGATGTGTAGGTTCGGTGGATTGGCCATGCTAAATTGCCCCCTAGCGTCCAAAGATGTGTAGGTTAGGTGGATTGGCCATGCTAAATTGCCCCTTAGTGTCCAAAGATGTGCAGGTTCGGTGGATTGGCCATGCTAAATTGCCCCTTAGTGTCCAAAGATGTGTAGGTTGGTGTGGTGGGGGGGGATTGACCATGCTAAATTAGTCCATTAGTATCCAAAGATGTTCAGGTTAGACTGGCTGGCCACGCTAATTTGCCCCTTCGTGTCAGGGGTGTTAGTAGGGTAAATAAGTAAGGTTTTGGGGATAAGGCCTGGGTGAGATTGTGTCAATATAGGCTCAATGGGCCGAATGGCCTCCTTTTGCGCTGTAGGGATTCAATGATTTGCAATGGGTCAGACTTGCCCTCGGCTACACCTCACTCTCCCTGCATTTGAATCGCACCTTCTTGTTCAGTTTTACATGCTGCTGTCTTGTTTCGGAGAGACAGTAGAATGGGGAAGAGTCGATAGGCTGATCTGCCCACATGGGCTCTGGTGCTGGTGATATAGTTGTACTGAAAAAGGTGTGGTTCTCAGAGGTAACATTGCAATGTGTGGATTTTACTTGGTCCTCACATTACAACATTAGGGATTTTTGCTTAGCTGCTACATTGAGGGGAATGAGAAGTAGTAGTGTGACTGATATTCCACTTCTCACACATACCCCAGAAAGGCTCACCAATAAATTGCAGACTGCTATCCATAAAGCTCTCCCTTGGCACTCCAGGTAAAGAACTGAGAGAGTGCGTGACAGTTATCCATGCCTGATCATCACAAGTAATTTGATTTGATTTATTATTGTCACATGTATTAACACACAGTGTTGTTTCTTGCGCACTATACCAACAAAGCATACCATTCATAGAGAAGCAAACAAGAGGGTGCAGAATGTAGTATTACAGCTATAGCTTGGGTGTAGCGAAAGGTCAGCTGAGTGCAAGCTAAGTCCATTCAAAAGTCTAACGGCAGCAGGGAAGAAACTCTTCTTGAGTCAGTTGGTACGTGAACTCAGACTTTTGTATCTTTGCCCAACGGAAGAGAGAATGTCTGGGGTGTGTGGGGTCCTTAATTATGCTGGCTGCTTTGCCAAGGCAGAGGGAAGTGTAAACAGAGTTAATGGATGGGAGGCTGGTTTGAGTGATGGATTGGGCTACATTCACAACCCTGTGTAGTTCCTTGATGTCTTGGGCAGAACAGGAGCCCATACCAAGCTGTGATACAACCAGAAAGAATTCTTTCTATGGTGTATCTGTAAAAGTTGGTGAGAGTCAGAGTGGACATGTCAAATTTCCTTGGCTTCCTGAGAAAGTGGAAGCGTTGGTGAGCTACAGTGTCAGCATGGGGTGGGTGGGGGGGGGGTGGGGAGGACCAGGACAGGTTGTTGGTGATCCGGACACCTAAAAACTTCAAGCTCTGGACCATTTCTGCTTTGTCTGCATTGATGTAGACAGAATAATGGGGTACTTGGTAACGTCTTCAACAGTGAAGCCAGTGCAATGGACATGGAAGAGGTTGGATTGGATTTTGGTTGGAGGATGGGAGAAAGTGTGTGGAGTAAGCAGTATTATTGTGCTTACTTGGCACATTCTCTTTGCTTGTCCCGAGCTTTGTGACACTGGCTCCAATAGCATGGTTCATTCTCGGCCAATAGACTGTCCGTGTCCCTCATAATCTTGAACACCTCAATCAGGTCACCCCCCTCAGTCTGCTCTGCCCCAGAGAAAACAACCCAAGCCTATCCAACCTCTCTTCAGGACTGAAACGGTCCATCCCAGGCAGTGTCCTGGTGAATCTCCTCTGCATCCGTCCAGTGCCATCACATCCTTCCTATAATGTGGTGACCAGAACTGTACACAGTACTCCAGCTGTGGCCTCACCAAAGTTCTATCCAACTCCAACACGACCTCTCTGCTTTTGTAATCTATACCCTGATTGATAAAGATGAGTGTGACATATGCCTTTTTCACCATTCTATTCACCTGCCTTTACGCCATCAGACATCTGTAATCAAACTCGTCAAGATCCCTTTGTTGCACAGAACTTCCCATAGGAAGTATCATAGGATACTTCCTTGTCAAATTACTCTTTCCAAAGTGTACCACCTCACACTTTTCAGGGTTGAATTCCATCTGCCACTTATCCGTCCATTTGACCATCTCGTCTATATCTTCCTGTAACCCAAGACACTCAACCTCACTGTTAACCATCCGACCAATTTTTGTGTCATCAACAAACTTACTCATCACACAGACCCAGCTCATCGGCAACGGGGGGAATCACACAGACCCAGCTCATCGGCAACGGGGGGAATCACACAGACCCAGCTCATCGGCAATGGGGGGGAATCACACAGACCCAGCTCATCGGCAATGGGGGGAATCACACAGACCCAGCTCATCGGCAACGGGGGGAATCACACAGACCCAGCTCATCGGCAATGGGGGGAATCACACAGACCCAGCTCATCGGCAACGGGGGGAATCACACAGACCCAGCTCATCGGCAACGGGGGGAATCACACAGACCCAGCTCATCGGCAATGGGGGGAATCACACAGACCCAGCTCATCGGCAATGGGGGGAATCACACAGACCCAGCTCATCGGCAACGGGGGGAATCACACAGACCCAGCTCATCGGCAACGGGGGGAGTCACACAGACCCAGCTCATCGGCAACGGGGGGAATCACACAGATCCAGCTCATCGGCAACGGGGGGAATCACACAGACCCAGCTCATCGGCAATGGGGGAAATCACACAGACCCAGCTCATCGGCAACGGGGGGAATCACACAGACCCAGCTCATCGGCAACGGGGGAAATCACACAGACCCAGCTCATCGGCAACGGGGGGAATCACACAGACCCAGTTCAGAAGGAGCCTGAGACTCCAAAAGCTAGTGCCAAATAAACCTGTTGGACTTGAACCTGGTGTTGTGAGACCCCTTACTGGCCAGTCACTAAAGCAGCCATCTGTCACCACCCTCTCTTTCCTACTGTGAAGCCAATTATGAATCCATCTTGTCAGACCACCCTGTATCCGAGGCGCATTGGTCTCAATAAGTCTACCTTGTGGGACTTGGTCAAAGGCTTTGCTGAAATCCATATAAACTACATCAACCACACGACCCTCACCCACACACTTGGTTACATGCTCAAAATATTCAATCAAATTTATTAGGCGTGACTTCCTCTGATGATCCCTGATCAAACCTTGCCTCTTTAAGTGGAGATAGATTCTCTCCTTCAGAATCTTCTCCAGGAGCTTCCCAACCACAGATGTGAGACTCACTGGTCTGCAATTCCCTGGTTGGTCTCTACAACCTTTCCTGGTGTCCCAAGATGTGTAGGTTAGGGGGAATTACATGAGGTTACAAGGCCCTGGGTGGGATTGTGGCCTCCTTCTGCACTGTAGGGATTCTGATTAAAAGGGGTTGGGATGGATGACCGCCCACTGCCTGGATCTTTTAATGGCCAGATTGCTAAGTGCCAATCTACAAAGCAGTCCTCCTCGTTCCCCCTCCCCTGCAGCATCAGGTACAGAGCTGTGCGCGTGTGCTCTGTTCAAAGCAGCACTGAAACCAAGACTCGATCACACTTCCCTTCTCCCGCTGCTGTGTGGGTTTCCCTTATTGGTAGATGACAGCAGGAATATCTGAGTGACCATGCCACATGCGTTGGAGGACATCCAGGTGAAAAAGCAGCCCTGTTCTCACCAACAGCTCCATCCACAAAAGGTGGCCAAGTGCCTGGAGACACTGGGAAATGAAGGAGCTGACACCTCATCCTTAACAAACGGGCTTCAAAGTGAATTCCAACACGCTGACTGGGAAACTAAATTGTTGCCTCTGCTTGCATGAAACGATAATGGATCCCGTCAGAGGAGGAACCGGTTGAGTGAGTTTTTCCACTGATAACATCCTGTCAGCGGTGGGAATTGTGCAATGCTTTCATTGTTTATTCACAGCAGAAACTCCACGAAGGAGCCACTCAGATTCCTGTCACCCTGTCGATTCTGGAGCCAAATGTGGGCAACTGGGACTAGCTGGGAGGGCACCAGGGTCAGCATGATTCGGTTGGGCCGAAGGGCCTGTGTCTCCATGCTCTAAACCTCCAATACTTTCTCAGGAGGGGAAGGAAATTCGACACGTCAGCTACGACTCTCACCAACTTTTCCAGATGCCACACAGAAAGCATTCTTTCTGGTTGTATCACAGCTTGGTCTGGGCTCCTGCTCTGCCCAAGACTGCAAGGAACTACAAAGGGTCACGAATGTAGCCCAGTCCCATCACACAGACCAGCCTCCCATCCACTGACTCTGTCTACACTTCCCACTGCCTTGGAAAAGCAGCCAGTATAATTAAGGACCCCCACACCCCGGACATTCTCTCTTCCGCCTTCTTCCCTCAGGAAAAGGGATACAAAAATCTGAGGTCACGTACCAACTGACTCAAGAAAAGCTTCTTCCCTGCTTTTCACGCTTTTGAATGGATCTACCCCACATTCAGCTGATCTTTCTCTGCACCCCAGCTATGACTACATTCTGCACTCTCTCTCCTTTCTTTCTCTACGAACGGTATGCTTTGTCTGTGTAGCGCGCAAGAAACAATATTTTTGTCTGTGCGCTAATACATGTGACAATAATAAATCAAATCAAAACCCATTTCAGTGTTTAGTATGTTCCAGAAGAGGAATAAAATAGAAATCTGTGTCAAGCAAAAGACTAAACCCTTAAACAAAAGCCTTCACAAGGTTAGCTTCTGGTAGATATGACTGAGAAAAAGTCTGGAATTAACAATCTACTGATGACCGTGAGACCATTGTGGGAAAACCCCATCTGGTTCACTAATGTCCTTTAGGGAAGGAAATCTGCCATCCTTACCCAGTCTGGCCTACATGTGACTCCTGAGACACAGCAACGTGGATGACTCTCAACTGCCCCCCCAAGGGAAACCAGAGATGGGCAATAAATACTGGCCCAGGCAGTGACACCCATGTCCCGTGAATGAATTTAAAAAACGTAAATAACTCCGGAATAGAATCCGGGGAACAATAATGGTGACCACAGAATAGTCGGAAAGCAGGGGGGAAGATCCATCAGTCTTATCAGAGGTTGTTCTCTCTTCGGCAGAAGAATATCTGTCATCCTTACCCAGTCTGGTTAATGCGAGACTCCTACTCTCTGACATGGTCGATATAGCATCATAAGGGCAGAGAAGGCCCTTCAGCCCATCGAGTCTGCATTGCCAATAACTGGAGGCACACTCATCCCCCTTTCCAGCACCAGGCCCATATCATTGAATGTTCCCATGTTTCAACTGCTCATTGAGGGCGGCACAGTGGTTGGCACTGCTGCCTCACAGCGCCAGGAACCCAGGTTCGATTCCCGGCCTTGGGTCACTGTCTGTGCGGAGTCTGCGCATTCTCCCTGTGTCTGCGTGGGTTTCCTCTGGGGGCTCCGGTTTCCTCCCACAGTCCCAAAGATGTCCTGGTTAGGTGCTAAATTCTCCCTCAGTGTACACCGAACAGGAGTGTGACAATTAGGGGACTTTCACAGTAACTTCATTGCAGTGTTAATGCAAGCCAACTTGTAATTAATAAATAAACTTTATTTATTGCCCATCCCTAGTTGCCCCTGGAGGGCAGCTGAGCGAAAACCACATTGGTGTGGCTCTGGAGTCACATGTAGGCCAGACCGGGTAAGGACGGCAGATTTCCTTCCCTAAAGGGAACCAGATGAGGTTTTTCCGAGAATGGGTCATCAGTAGGTTCTTAATTCCAGATATTCTTTTATTGAATTCAAATTCCCACCGACTGACGTGGCAGGATTGGAACCTGGGTCCCAGAATGAGGGTGGGGGTCATTGCGAGGAGGCAAGTCAGGTGGGCAGGACTGAGAGACAGTCTAAGGGCGGTCGCTGCAGGAATCAGAGGTAAGAAGTCTCACCGCACCAGGTTAAAGTCCAACTGGTTTACTCGTAGCAAAAGCCACCAGCTTTCGGAACTGGCTGTTCCTTCATCTGGTGGCTGGGAGTTCTGATCACAAACAGGGCATGTATAACGACACAAAGGCATTTTACATGAATAATGATTGGAATGTCAATCTTTACAGCTAACCAAGTCTTAAAGGTACAGACAATGTGAGTGGAGAGAGTGTTAAGCACAGGTTAGAGAGATGTGTATTGTCTCCAGGCAGGAAAGTTAGTGAGATTTTGCAAGTTGTTGCGGGGTGTGGGAGGGTGGGGTGGTTACAGATAGTGTGACATGAGAATTGGAGGGAACCACAGCATCTCATGAGCTTTCTGAATAGTCTAACAGTTTTCAAGCAAGTCCTTCACAGCAGACAGAGGGGTCAAGAATATTTGGAGGGTCAGTTGTGGTGTGAGCAGGCAGCAAACGTCCCCAGAATTGGGAAACTGTCGGGGCTTAATTGGGCAGAAGTGTCTTGTTTCCAAGAAAGGGCCTCCATCGCCTTGCCAGTGGAGAGGAATGACACAACACTTGAACTATCCAGTATCGGGACTTGTAAAACGGCGCAGTTGAAAGAGAAATAAATTCAAGCTTTGGAATAGCAGCCAGGAGCAGCAGACCGCGGAGTGCCAAAACAACTTGGGAATCTGCAGCTGTGTCCAAGTCAAATACCGGCCCACATATTTAACAACAAATAAAAGCAGGAGAGGCGGCAGCACGTTAACAGAAAAGCTCAAAGGGTCACCTCCTCCCATGTGGCAGCCTCTCTTACCCCAAGATCAATCACCCGGCTTGCCATAGTCATCCCAACCCATTTCTCACCGAGGTTCCGGGCAAACAGCCCAGCTCCCGCCTGCCCGGAAGCCTCATGTCTTCCCCTACGTGTTTATAGGATTCCTGTAGTGCAGGAAAGGCCATTGGGCCCATCGAGTCTGCACTGACTCTCTGAAAGAGCATCCGACCCACACTCCACTCCCCAACTAATTCAAGCAACCTCAGACACTAAGGGACAATTTAGCATGGCCAATCCACCTAACCTACACATCTTTGGACACTAAGGGACAATTTAGCATGGCCAATCCCCCTAACCTACACATCCCGTGGGAGGAAACTCACATAGACATGGGGGGAATGTGCAAGCCTTACATAGACAGAGACCCAAGGCCGGAATTGAACCCAGGTCCTTGGCGCTGAGGCAGCTAACCACTGTGCGCCCCAACACATTGTATCAAGATGGGAGCGAAGGTGGAGCTGAATGGGTCCTCCCAAAGCCATCAAGGGGTGTTGTGATGTTGATTTGATTTATTATTGTCACGTGTACTGGGATACAATGAAAAGTATTGTTTGATTTATTGTCACATGTACTGGGATACAGTGAAAAGTATTGTTTGATTTATTATTGTCACGTGTATTGGGATACAGTGAAAAGTATTGTTTGATTTATTATTGTCACGCGTATTGGGATACAGTGAAAAGTATTGTTTGATTTATTATTGTCACATGTATTGGGATACAGTGAAAAGTATTGTTTGATTTATTGTCACATGTACTGGGATACAGTGAAAAGTATTGTTTGATTTATTATTGTCACTTGTATTGGGATACAGTGAAAAGTATTGTTTGATTTATTATTGTCACGTGTATTGGGATACAGTGAAAAGTATTGTTTGATTTATTATTGTCACGTGTATTGGGATACAGTGAAAAGTATTGTTTGATTTATTATTGTCACGCGTATTGGGATACAGTGAAAAGTATTGTTTGATTTATTATTGTCACATGTATTGGGATACAGTGAAAAGTATTGTTTGATTTATTGTCACATGTACTGGGATACAGTGAAAAGTATTGTTTGATTTATTATTGTCACGTGTATTGGGATACAGTGAAAAGTATTGTTTGATTTATTATTGTCACGTGTACTGGGATACAGTGAAAAGTATTGTTTGATTTATTATTGTCACATGTACTGGGATACAGTGAAAAGTATTGTTTGATTTATTATTGTCACATGTACTGGGATACAGTGAAAAGTATTGTTTGATTTATTATTGTCACATGTACTGGGATACAGTGAAAAGTATTGTTTGATTTATTATTGTCACATGTACTGGGATACAGTGAAAAGGATTGTTTCTTGCACAGACAAAGCATACTGTTCATAGAGAAGGAAAGGAGAGAGTGCAGAATGTAGTGTTACAGTCATAGCTAAGGTATAGACAAAGACCAACTTTATACAAGGTAAGTCCATTCAAAAGTCTGACAGCAGCAGGGAAGAAGCTTTTCTTGAGTCGGTTGGTACGTGACCTCAGACTTTTGTATCTTTTTCCCAATGGAAGAAGGTGGAAGAGAGAATGTCCGGGGTGCGTGGGGTCCTTGACACGGCTGGCTGCTTTTCTACATGAAACCATTGTCGATTGTCAGAAAAACCCATCTGGTTCATGAACGTCCCTTTGGGGAAGGAAATCTGCCGTCCTTACCCCGGTCTGGCCTACATGTGACTCTAGAGCCACAGCAATGTGGTTGACTCTCAACTGCCCTCCAAGGGCAACTAGGGATGGGCAATAAATGCTGGCCCAGCCAGCGATGCCCATGTCCCATGCATGAATTAAAATAAAATTCTCTGGAAATATCACCATGCTTTTCCCATGCACTCTCCTTATCAAAGCTTCTCACATCATCCTCTCCGCAAAGATAAACAGCAGAGGCTCTGAGACTTCCAGGGAACTAAGATTTTAAAAAGTCAGGGTATTCCATTAAACTACATTAACTCCTCACTGTCCGTGTCCTGGCAAATCCAAAAGCTCTGAGGGTCAGCTTTGAGTCTGAGCGATACCCAGAGGGGTCTGACAGAGGCTGGGAGTGATAGCGGCCACTTTAGCCCGTCTGTCCTTTTTACTGGTAGCTTCTGTCAGCTGAGGGGAGGGAGGGGTCAGGAATGTGTTAAGTGTCACCAACAATTTCGGATCCCGCAGCACTTCACGACTCAACTGCGTACCCACCAGAGAATTTCTTTCTCTCGCTCTCCCCCCCCTCCTCCCCGGGGCCATTCTTCATGGGAACAAGAGCATCACACTCATCGGAGACACCGAGGCCAATGCTCCAGAGGCCAAGGGTTCAAATCCCACCGCTTCAACTCAAACTTAAAGCGGTTACTAAATCCGGAATCGGAAAAATAGAAACTCCAGTCGCAGCGATTGGCTTGGGAGGTGGTGGTGGGGGTGGGGGTGTGGGTGTGGGGAGGTGGTGGTGGGGGTGGGCGGAGGTTTAAAAAAACCCCATCTGGTTGGCTCGCGTCCTTTTTTTAGGGAAGGAAATCTGTCGCCCTTATCGCGGTCTGGCCTTTGTGGGAGACTCCAGGATCCGCACAGCAGTGTGCCGTCACCACCCTGGGAAGTGGCTAGGCGTGACACTCCACTCTCAAGGCAAAGAGGTATCACCAAGCTGGGGGGGGGGGTAAATAGGTCCATTCAAACGTCTGACAGCAGCAGGGGAGAAGCTGTACTGGAGTCGGTCAGGACGTGACCTCAGGCTTTTGTATCTTTTTCCCCCCGATGGAAGAGAGAACGTCCGGGGTGCGTGGGGGTCCTCGATTGTAGATATAGAATCCCGACAGTGCAGAAGGAGGTCATTCGGCCCATCGAGTCTGCACCAACCACAATCCTACCAAGACCCTAATCCTCTCATATTTACCCTACTAATCCCCTGACACTAAGGGGCAATTTAACACAGCCAATCCGCCTAACCCGCACATCTGTCCACTGTGGGAGGAAACGGGAGCACCCGGAGGAAACCCATGCAGACACAGGGAGAATGTACAAACTCCATACAGTGACCCGAGGTCAGATTTGAACCTGGGTCCCTGGCGCTGTGAGGCAACAGTGCTAACCACTGTGTCACCTCATTACGCTGGCTGCTTTTCTATTGATAACCATGAAACTATTGCCAATTGTCAGAAAATCCCATCTGGGTCACGAATGTCCTTTGGGGAAGGAAATCTGCCATCCTTACCTGGTCTGGCCTACATGTGACTCCACAGCCACAGCAACGTGGTTGACTTTCAACTGCCCTCAACACCAATGTCCCAGAAATAAATAAACTAAATGCCAGTGACACCCAGGTCCTGTGACATGGGGTGGCACAGTGGTTAGCACTGCTGCCTCACAGTGCCAGGGACCCAGGTTCAATTCCCGGCTTGGGTCACTGTCTGTGTGGAGTCTGCACATTCTCCCCGTGTCTGTGTGGGTTTCCTCCAACAGTCCGAAAGACATGCTGATTAGGTGCATTGACCTGAACAGGTACCCGGAGTGTGGCGACTGGGGAAATTTCACAGTAACTTCATTGCAGTGTTAATGTGAGCCTTGCTTGTGACTAATAAACAAACTTTTGCACGTGGGCATGTGTAGCAGGAGTTGGGTGGGAGGGAGGGGGTGGAAATTGCAAGGTGGGGGAGGGTGAGGGAAGTCTACTTCCGGGTGTTCACACTCAAACACGAGCCAGCAAGAAGGAACAGGCAGTAGTCAAGCTTGACTTTGCTTCCTGGAGGGTTAAGGAGAAGACAGCTGAACCTCCTCACTTTGGATAAACCGGTTTCTGAGCCTGAAGGGAGTGTCTCACTGCGCAGGACAAACTGAAACTCTGGAATTCACAAGCCGGCGGAGAGCTCTATCCCATGGGAGCTCCGGCAACCGCAGAAGCGAGGCACTTGGCCATTTTTACAGCCCACTCAACTTCATTCCACCACATCTGTACCATCCTAAAAATGCTTCCGGAGCCCTGAAGCTCAGGCCACACTTGATGGATTGGCAAACAATTTCGAGGCGGAGTAGAGGAGTGAGATAGAGAATCAACTGGTGCGGCAACAATGATCTCTCCCTCAATGTCAACAGGACGAAGGAGATTGCCATCGATTTCAGGAAGTGTAAAGCAGAACATGCCCCTGGCTACATCAATGGGGATGAAGTAGAAAGGGTCGAGAGCTTCAAGTTTTTAGGTGTCCAGATCACCAACAACCTGTCCTGGTCCCCCCCATGCCAACACTATAGTTAAGAAAGCCCACCAATGCCTCTACTTTCTCAGACTCAGGAAATTTGGCATGTCAGCTATGACTCTCACCAACTTTTACAGATGCCCCCAGAGACAGCATTCTTTTTGGTTGTATCACAGCCTTGGTATGGGCTCCTGCTCTGCCCAAGGCTGCAAGGAACTACAAAGTGTTGTGAACATAGCCCAGTCCATCACGCAAACCACTCATTGACTCTGTCAACACTTCCCGCTGCCTTGGCAAAGCAGCCAGCATAAGTAAGCACCTCACACACCCCGGACATTCTCCCTTCCTCCTTCTTCACTCATGGAAAATGATACAAAAGTCTGAGGTCACATACCAACCGACTCAAGAACAGCCTCTTCCCCGCTGCTGTCGTACTTTTGGAACGGACCTACCTCAGATTAAGTTGACCTTTCTCCACACTCCAGCTATGACCGAAACACTACAATCTGGACCCTCTCTTTTCCTTAACCTCTGTGTACTCTATGAATGGTATGCTTCATCTGCATAGCGCACAAGAAACAATACTTTTCACTGCATTCCAAAATCTGTGACAATAATAAATGACTGATGGATTGTCTCACCTTTGAATCTTTTATTTAACTGTGATTGTGGATCACCTCGTACTTTAGGGGGAGGTGGTAGTCCAGTGGTATTGTCACTGGACCAGCAATCCAGAGCCCCAGGGTGGCGTTCTGGGGACATGGGCTCAAATCCCGCCACAGAAGACGCTGGAATTTGATCTTTAAATAGAATATGTGGAATTGAGGATCTACTGATGACCATGAAACCAAAGCCCATCTGGTTCCTTTCGGGAAGAAAATCTGCTGTCCTGACCCGGTCTGGCCTACACGCGACTCCAGAGCCACAGCAACATGGTTGACTCTCAACTGCCCTCCAAGGGATGGGCAATAAATGCTGGCCCAATAAACCTTTCCTCAGCCAGCCTCCCTCCCTCCGAGGCCTAACAGCTAGGCCCGGATCCAAGCACGCAACAGGTGAATAGGCCCAATCTCGGCAGCTAAAGCTCAAATGTCACCCCAGGGACGGGACGTCGCAGGATCCTATTGTGTCTCAGACTCAGGCTTCCCTCACACAGCTCGCACACGTTGCCAGCCCAGCAATCGCCAGCAGCTAATGAAAACAAACAGCTCGCATTCCTGGTGGGAAAGACGATCCGAGATCAAACGGAACAGCGAGCCCCTGCGAGTGGTGGAAAAAAATTCCTTCTCAATCCCATTTCCACGGGCTCTGGGTGGAACACGGCTCCATCAACACGGCGAGGTTGACGTTCCAACTGTGAGAAACTGCCACAGGTCCGTGACTACCTTAACGTTTGAAGAGTGGACAACCTCACTAGCACAGGCTTCCGAGGGAGACAGGGCCTTACTGAGCAAGGCCCAGCCTGGGCCCCATCCGCCCAGACAGACCCGGCCCAGGCCCCATCTGCCCAGCCCCCAAGCCGGGCCGAGGGCCTGTCCGCCCAGCTGTGCCCAAGCCCAGGCCCATTTGCCCAGCCGGGCCCGAAATGCAGGCCCCCCCCCCCCCCCCCCAACCCACCACCAAGCCGGGCCCAACCCTCCCCCCCATCCTCCCGCCAAGTCAAGCTCGACCCAGGGGAAGGTAATACCGGAGAGAGAGGATGGCGAGTGTTGGCAATGGAATCCACTGGGAGCATGCCATGGCAGCAGCCAGCCGTGCCGGAGACATTGGCGGACATGATGGGGGCATCACTGATTCCTACAGTGCAGGAGGCCATTCGGCCCATTGAGTTTGCACTGACTACAATCTCACCCTGGTGCTATCCCCATCACCCCATGCGATTACCCGAGCTAGTCCTCCTGACACTAAGGGGCAATTCACATGGCCAATCCATCCAACCAGCACGTCTCTCAGACTGGGGGAGGAAACAGGAGCAGCCGGAGGAAACCCACGCAGACACGGGGAGAATGTGCAGACTCCACACAGACAGTGACCCAAGCCGGGAATTGAACCTGGGTCCCTGGCGCTGCGAGGCAGCAGTGCTAACCCACTGTGCCAGCCTGATTGGCGGTCGGGCTCAAAAAGGTCCATTGGAAACCATTCAAGCTCTTCCCCTTCACAACTTGGGGAAGAGTTGGAAAACAACGAGGCCAGCTGGGTAACAACAAGCAAATGGGAATGCAGGCTCCATTCGGTACACTGTGGGATTGGAACCCCAGTAGAGGCCAGCAGAGCCTATTCATCACAACCGCCCAAAGATGTGTAGGTTAGGTGGATTGGCCATGCTAAATTGCCCCTTAGTGTCCAAAGATGTGTAGGTTAGGTGGATTGGCCATGCTAAATTGTCCCTTAGTGTCCAAAGATGTGTAGGTTAGGTGGATTGGCCATGCTAAATTGTCCCTTAGTGTCCAAAGATGTGCAGGTTAGGTGGATTGGCCATGCTAAATTGCCCCTTAGTGTCCAAAGATGTGCAGGTTAGGTGGATTGGCCATGCTAAATTGTCCCTTAATGTCCAAAGATGTGTAGGTTAGGTGGATTGGCCATGCTAAATTGTCCCTTAGTGTCCAAAGATGTGCAGGTTAGGTGGATTGGCCATGCTAAATTGCCCCTTAGTGTCCAAAGATGTGCAGGTTAGGTGGATTGGCCATGCTAAATTGTCCCTTAATGTCCAAAGATGTGTAGGTTAGGTGGATTGGCCATGCTAAATTGTCCCTTAGTGTCCAAAGATGTGCAGGTTAGGTGGATTGGCCATGCTAAATTGCCCCTTAGTGTCCAAAGATGTGCAGGTTAGGTGGATTGGCCATGCTAAATTGTCCCTTAGTGTCCAAAGATGTGCAGGTTAGGTGGATTGGCCATGTTAAATTGCCCCTTAGTGTCCAAAGATGTGTAGGTTAGGTGGATTGGCCATGCTAAATTGTCCCTTAGTGTCCAAAGATGTGCAGGTTAGGTGGATTGGCCATGTTAAATTGCCCCTTAGTGTCCAAAGATGTGTAGGTTAGGTGGATTGGCCATGCTAAATTGTCCCTTAGTGTCCAAAGATGTGTAGGTTAGGTGGATTGGCCATGCTAAATTGTCCCTTAGTGTCCAAAGATGTGCGGGTTAGGGGGATTGGCCATGCTAAATTGCCCCTTAGTGTCCAAAGATGTGTAGGTTAGGTGGATTGGCCATGCTAAATTGTCCCTTAGTGTCCAAAGATGTGCAAGTTGAAATGATTGGTGGAAAAATGTGTGGAGATTGTGGTCGGTACAGACTGGATGGGCTGAATAGCCTCCTTCTGACCATGGGGATTCTATGACCTGTTTGGGCATCGGGACAAGTGCTCACCCCTTGGATAGAGGAACAGGGCCTCGCAGTCGCAGTGAGCCTCGATATGCTTCCACGTTGAGTGGGTTAATGATGGGAACACTGGGTTAGTCCAGGCTTGGGGGGGGGGGGGCGCGGTGGGAGGTGTGGCTGTGCGGTGAAGGTGGTACACGCCAGGTTGTTTTTGGTAAGGTAGGCAGCGCAGATGCAGGTAGGGAGGTGGCAGCCTCTGGTCTTGGCAAGGTGGGCCCTGGGTCAAAAGAGAGTCAAACAGGCAGCAGAGGGAACCAAGGGCTGGGAAGGGAGCGGATGGTTCCTGAGAAAATTCCCAATTGTCTGCAATGTGACGTCAAGACAATCACAACATAGTGGGGAGGGGCGAGTGTGGGATGACAGTGTGGGGTCTTTGAGTGTACATTTTGATTTATTATTGTCACACGGAATACAGTGAGAAGTATTGTTTCTTGCGCTCTATACAGACAAAGCATACCGTTCGTAGAGAAGGAATGGAGAGGGTGCGGAATGTAGTGTTACAGCCATGGTTAGGGTGCGGAGAAAGACCTTAGTGAAAGGTAAGTCCATTCACAAGTCTGACAGCAGCAGGGAAGAAGCTGTTACTCAAGTACATGGCCTCAGACTTTTGTATCTTTTTCCCGATGGAAGGTGGTGGAAGAGATAATGTCCGGGGTGCGTGATCGAAATGAATGGCTGAGCAGGTTCGAAGGGCTGAATGGCCTACTCCTGCTCCTCGTTTGTGTGTTTCTAAACAACCCACCAAGAACAGAAAACCATCCCCTCAGTTCAGATGCTTGTTGTCCCTTGTAACAAGTCTCATTAGATTGAGAATCACGCCAACTTCCTCAATAGGTGTGGCAGCCGAGATTCCCAGCTAATCTCCCAGTGACTTACACACAGCCAAACCCGCAACCCCGAGCATTGGCTGAGTGGAAGACATTGATGAGATATTAGGGGGGGCTGACGTCACGCAGGAGGAAAAGAAAACACACCCAAACAAAACTTTGGTATCCCAGTCAACAGAGTGGTATCCCTGTGTGCTTCTGTACGCACAGTAGGGCAACGTGGTGGCACGGTGGGTTAGCACTGCTGCCTCACAGGGCCAGGGACCTGGGTTCGATTCCCGGATTGGGCCACTGTCTGTGTGGGGTTGCCCCGCGTCTGCATGGGTTTCCTCCGGGAGCTCCGGCTTCCTCCTGCAGTCCGAAACACATGCTGGTTCGGTACTACATTCTCCCTCAGTGTAACCCGAACAGGCGGCAGAGTGTGGTGACTAGGGGATTTTCACGGTAGCTTCATTGCAGCGTTAATGTAAGCCTACTTGTCACACTAATAAATGGAATCGTCGAGTCTGACAGTGCAGGAGGACATTTGGCCCATTGAGTCTAGACCACAATCCCACCCAGGCCCTATTCCCCATAAACCTACAATATTTACCCCAGCTCGTTCCCCTGACACAAAGGGGCAATTCAGCATGGCCAATCAACCTTACCTGCACATCTTGGGACTATGGGAGGAAACCGGAGCACCTGAAGGAAACCCACACAGACATGGGGAGAATGTGCAGACTCTGCACAGACAGTGACCCAAGGCAGGAATCGAACCCGGGTCCCTGGTGCTGTGAGGCAGCAGCGCTAACCACTGTGCCACCCATTAAATTAAACTCTTAACTGCTGAAATGCACTCAACTGGACCCTCCACAGGGTCACGCACAGGGATTGGAAGTGACAGCCTGAAGTTTTTTTAAAAAATTTATTATTGTCACAAGTAGGCTTACATTAACACTGAAATGAAGTTACTGTGAAATTCCCCTAGTCGCTGCACTCCGGTGCCTGTTCGGGTTACACTGAGGGAGAATTTAGCACCGAACCAGCACGTCTGTCAGACTGTGGGAGGAAACCGGAGCACCCCCATGCAGACACGGGGAGAACATGCAAACTCCACACAGACAGTGATCCGAGCCGGGAATCGAACCCGGGTCCCTGGCACTGAGAGGCAGCAGTGCTAACCAGTATGAAATGTATGAGATTCTGAGGGGGCTGGATATGGTACATGCAAACAAATAAGGAGGGGCACAAGAGGTGGAGGGGTGCAGAGATAAGAGGGACAAATGAGTGGGTCCCTGCTGTGAGGCAGCAGTGCTAACCCACTGTGCCACCCCTGTCCAAAGGCACCCATTGCAAAATGGGACACACACACACACACACACACACACACACACACACACACACACACACACACACACACAGTAGGGTGTGAGGGGATTGTTCTGGAACGGCAACTGGTGTTCCCGCAGAGAGCCAAACTGGTCTCTGCACCATCAGTGATGGGTGAAGGGATTGTGTTTGTCTACACAAGGCACAGGGCTGACGGGCACAACAGACTGGATGGCTGGCTAAGTGGGGGTGACAGAGGGACATAGACAACAGCAGATCCATTTGGGAAGACATGCCTTCTCAGTGGCAGGGCGGCACGGTGGCACAGTGGGTTAGCACTGCTGCCTCACAGCACCAGGGACCCGGGTTCGATTCCCGGCTCGGGTCACTGTCTGTGTGGAGTCTGCACGTTCTCCCCGTGTCTGCGTGGGTTTCCTCCGGGTATTGTCTCTGTTCTCTTTCCAGCAAAGGTGGTACAGAGGTGACTGAACAGAGATTCAGAATGTTCCTGATGGTGGGGGAATCCAGAACTAGGGGGTCACAGCTTGAGGCTAAGGGGTCAACCCTTCAGAACCTACTCCTGCTTCCAGCTCAGAACAAAGAAAATCTATAGCACAGGAACAGGCCATTCGGCCCTCCGGCCCTCCAAGCCTACACCAACCACGCTGTTTCTACATTGTGCAAACGCTGAGAGATTTGGACAAAGGGAAGCCAGGAGGTTTGGGAGTGAGAGGTTACCAATGGACGATAATCTCTAAAAGAACTGGAGGTTAGACAGAAGAGAGAAAAACGTATGGAAATCTGTTTCCTGGTCGATGCATGGTCATTAATAATGTCAGAGAGCTAGGAGGAATGCACTGGGCAGAATGGCTCTCCCGGACTGTACTGGTGGAGACAGCGTGGACAATGAGAATGGGAGGCACATTTTAACACACACCCCTGAGAATATGGCCATTTTATTCAGGTGCCACACACACCTGCATCTGCAGGAACTTACTTCTCTTTTAAACCATAAGCGTAAAGGGGAAATGGGAGAAAGACTGGCCATCTAGATATTTTTATCACATACTTTGCCCTTTCCTGATGCGTGTTAACAGCCCATGAAGCAGTGACAAACACAAGAAACAGAAGCAGGAGTAGGCCACTAGGCCCTTCGAGCCTGTCCCATAAGACACAGGAGCAGAATGAGGCCACTCGGCCCATCGAGTCTGCCCCACCATTCAATCATGGCTGATACTTTTCTCATCCCCATTCTCCTGACTTTTCCCCTGATCCCCTTATTAACCAAGAACCGATCTATCTCTGTCTTAAAGACACTCAATGACCCGCCCTCCACAGCCTTCTGGGGCAAAGAGTTCCACAGATTCCCCACTCTCTGGCTGAAGAAATCCCTCCCCATCTCTGTTTTAAAGGATCGTCCCTTTAGCCTGAGGTTGTGCCCTCTGGTTCTTGTCATTCAGTACAATCATGGTTGATTTACGCTGGCCTCAACTCCTTTTCTGTGCCATTCCCCCTCTACTCCTCGATCCGTCAAATATTTTATCCACCTCCGCTTCAAATACTTTGAATGATCCAGCCTCGGAGGGGCAGAGAACTCCAGAGAGTCACCACCCTCTGCGAGGGGAAATTTCTACACAGCTCAGTTTTAAATAGTCGGCTCTTTATCATGTGGCTATGTCCCCTTGTTCGAGATTCTCTCACTGGTGTAAACATCTCACCACCTACCTTGTCAAGCTCCTTCAGCATCTAATATGTTTAAATAAGGTCACCCCTCACTCTTCTAAACTCCAAGGAGTACAGACCCAGACTATTTACTCTCTCTTTCATCCCAGGAATTAGCCTGGTGAAACTCCTTTGGACTCCCTCCAATGTGAATATATCCTTTATTAGGTAAGGGGACCAAAACTGTACACACTATTCCAGGTGAGGCCTCACCAATATCCTATACAATTGTAACAAAACTTCCCTATTTTTAAACTCCAACCCTTTCGCAATAAAGGCCAAAATGCCATTTGCCTTCGTAACTACTTGTTTGCTCAGTTACCTAATCTATCCAGGATCACAACATCCTCACCACGACACACCCTTCCACCTATCTTTGTATCATCAGCAAATTTGGAAACCTGACATTCTGTTCCTTCCTCCAGGTCATTAATATAAATAGTGAACAATTGTGCACCAAGATCTGATCCCTGCAGTATTCCACTGGTTACAGCTTTCCACTCTGAAAAGGACCCATTTATTCCAACTCTCTGTTCTCTATGCGACAACCCGTTTTTAATCCACGCTAACACACTTACTCCAATGCCATAGGCTTTTCCTTTGAGCACCAGCCTCTTATGCGGTACCTCGTCAAATGGCTTTTACAAATCTAAAGACACCACATCCCCTCTATCTCCTCTCTCTGTTACATCCTCAAAGAATTCAAGCAAATTTGTCAAACGTGATTTACCTTTCATGAAACCACAGTAACTATTTATTAGTGTCACAAGTCGGCTAACATTAACACTGCAGTGAAGTTTCTGTGGAAATCGCCACACTCTAGCACCTGTTCGGGTACACTAAGGGAGAATTTAGCACCTAACCAGCACATCTTTCAGACTGTGGGAGGAAACTGGAGCACCAGGAGGAAACCCACACAGACATGAGGAGAACATGCAGACTCCGCACAGGCGGTGACCCAATCTGGGAATCGAACCCTGGTCTCTGGCACTGTGGGGCAGCAACGCAAACCGCTGTGCTACTGTGCCAGAGGTGCCAACTAGGTTTTATTACATGCAGCTTTTCTGAATGATGATTAGCTATTTCCTCTTTGATTATCGTCTCCTGCGGCTGGTCAATAGTAGATGTTTAACTAAATGGCTTATCGTTCGCTGTTTTCTGCTTTTCTCCCTTTTTAAGCAAGGGAGTCACACTGGATGCTTTCTAACCTTCTGGTACCTTCCCAAAATCTAGCAAGTCACAACAAGTTGACTTTCTTTGTAGCCACTTCCACTAAAACCGGCGTGTGCAGTTCATCTGGTCCTGGTCACTTGTCCACATTGCGCTCTGAGTTTCTCTCATACTTTATCTCTCGTGATTGGGGTTATTGAACATTCTGCCAATGTTATTCGACATCAACCCATCCGATATCTTAGAGATATTTATTCCATTGCGAAGATGCAAAAAAAATCTCCCTCCTCACCTCTGTTTGAAAAGGTTTACCCCTTATCCTCAAACAACGACCCCTCATTCTGGATTCCCCCATCATTGAGTATGTTCCCCTCGCTCTCCACAGACACCGCTATACATTTGGTATAATTAGTGTCTTGAGGGTTGGAGGTGGGTTGGGGTGGGGGAGACAGAGACCCTTTACACTTGTCCCACAGCAGAGTCTGGTTCTAGGGCAGTCAGGATCGATCTCAATAGAGGGATGAACCAGGCTCAAGATTCTGAATAGAATGGGGGCCTCAGCTGAACACCTCATCTGAAAGGTAGCAGCTCTGACAGTGCAGCACTCCCTCGGTGCTGCCTCATTCTGATTACAAAACCTGTTCCTGGAAGGCTGAATGCAAAACCGAGTGGGGTTGGACCACATCAATGGCTGAGGCTCAAAACTCCAAAGTACATTCCAACTCGACAGAATAGGGAATGAACAAGATTCCGGAACAAATACACCACAGGCAGGCAAAAAGGGAACAAAACCGCCTCCAGCCACATTGGCTTGGGTGGCACACTGGTTAGCACTGCTGCCTCACAGGGACCCGGGTTCGATTCCCGGCTCGGGTCACTGTCTGTGTGGAGTTTGCACGTTCTCCCCGTGTCTGCGTGAGTTTCCTCCAGGTGCTCTGGTTTCCTCCCACAGTCCGAAAGATGAAAGAACATTACAGCACAGGGACAGGCCCTCTGGCCCTCCAAGCCTGCACCAATCATCCTGCCCAACTGAACTAAACCCCCTACCTTTCCGGGAACCATATCCCTCTATTCCCATCCTATTCATTTTGTCAAGCTGCTCCTTACAAGTCACAATCGTATCCGCTTCCACTGCCTCCCCCGGCAATGAGTTCCAAGCCTCTGTGTCAAAAAAAATCTGCCTCGTACATCTCCTTTAAACCTTGCCCCTTAAACCTGTGCCCCCCCCCGGTAATCGAACAGAACTAAAAAGTGCTGGGTAATGGGATTAGAATATTCTTTCATGGTAAAGCTTTAAAGTTTCAAGTTTATTTGTTAGTCACAAGTGGGCTTACATTAACACTGCAATGAAATTACTGTGAAAATCCCCTTGTTGCCTCATTCAGGCACTTGTTTGGGTTATACTGAGGGAGAATTTAGCGCCTAACCAGCACGACTGTGGGAGGAAACCAGAGCACCCGGAGGAAACCCAGGCAGACACGGGGAGAACATGCAGACGCCGCACAGACGCTGACAAGGCTAGTATTCTATCATAGAATCCCAAGAGTGCAGATGGAGACCATTCGGCCCATTGCACCTGCACCTACAACAATCCCTGCAGGTGCATCGGCCATGCTAAACTCTCCCTCAGTGTCCCCAAACAGGCGCCAGAGTGTGGCAACTAGGGGGATTTTCATGCTAACTTCATTGCAGTGTTAGTGTAAAGGTACTTGCGACACTGATAAATAAACTTGGATCAAAAACAAGATACTGCGGATGCCGGAATCGGAAACAAAAACAGAATGTGCTGGGAAATCTTAACAGGTCTGACAGCATCCGTGAGGAGAGAAGAGAGCTCATATTTCTGGGTGACCCTTCGTCAGGGCTGAGAGTGAATAAATAGACTTAAACTGGCTGGGTCAGAGTGGCTGAATATTTGACAGACTGAGGTTACACCTTAATTGGAAGTTCACTGGCGAGATCCCAGAAAGTTCTGAACTCCTGCTGACTTTAATCCCAATCCTTTTGACCCAACCTAGTAATGGAAGTTAAAAGTAAAGTTTATTAGTGTCACAAGTAAGGCTTACGTTAACACCGCAATGAAGTTACTGTGGAAAAACCGCCCTCGTCGCCACACTCTGGCACCTGTTCGGGTTACACTGAGGGAGAATTTAGCACCTAACCCGCATGTCTTTCGGACTGTAGGAGGAAACAGGAGCACCCGCAGGAAACCCAGGCAGACACGGGGAGAATGTGCAGACTCTGCATAGACAGTGACCCAAGCTGGGAATCGAACCCTGGCGATGTGAGGCAGCAGTGCCAACCCACTGTGCCACCCGCTAATGCATGCACACACAACATAAACACAAGTCTCCAAAAAGAGAGAGAGCAAAAACAGCATTGACAATTTAGCAACACAGGATAAGGACTTGAAACTATCCAACTGGCTACATATGTTTCTGGTGAGGCTTACTGACTCCCACTAGCACTCACTCTCTCGGAATGTCACTGCTGCAGGAACCACAATGTGAAGGAATCCTTCGCACACATACACACACTCCCCACACAAAAATAATTAACAAAAGAAAAATCCAAGAGCGACATGACAAAACAGGAAAGAAGAACTGTCAGTGACATAAACCACAGCAACCTCTTGTCACACTCTCACATACACACACAGCTATATTTCCGGCTTCACACGGCTGCTTTCACAGTGTGGGGAAGTGGCTATCTCCCACCACCCGGCCCCCCCCCACCCTCCCTCTCTTGCCAAATACAGGAGGTGGAGGGGAACCTCTTGGCTTCTCTCTCCCAACCCCTCACCCATCCCACCCCAAATCCCCCTTTTAGCTAAAACTTTTAAAAATATCAAAAAGAGTGGGGAGGCAGAGTAGCGCTTTTTCTTACCTTCTCTCGCCTTCAGCAACACGGTGTTGGCGACGATGTTCTCTAGTTCCATTTGGGGTGGTTACTGTTGGCTGGGGGGGGGGGTGGTTGGTGAAAGGGGAAGGGGTGAGGGATGGGGATGGGGAGGTGGGGGGGTGGCGGTAGAAGTTGCCCAGATGCAGGGTCTGAAGCCAGCAGCACTCTCTCACACACACACACACTCAGTGAGTAAGGCAGGGGGAGCCCAGCGTGTCAATTTCCGCAGGGAATCCCCAGGCTCCGAACACAATGTATCCACTCCGCGTTCCAATTGTCATTTCCCCCTTTTTGGATACACAACGTTCCACGCCGGGAGGAGGGGCGGGGCCTTCGTCCCCCCTGCTGACGTCAATCCCTCTTGCGTCATTCCCGCCCCCACAGACATTCCGCCCATTCATAAGACTCCGCTCCGTGCAAGAGTTGCATTTCCATGGCGCCTCTTCACTTCTCCTGCAACCAGCCAAATGAAACTGGCAAATGCACCGGTTGCAAAATTTATTCCCCCGCCCTCACCACACATTAGGCCATTCAGCCCATCCATTATGCTGCTGCCCCCTCGCAGCGCCAGGGACCCACGTTAGATTCCCAGCCTCAGGTCACAGTCTGTGTGGAATCTGCACGGTTTCCCCACCCCACCGTGTCTGCAAGGGCTTCCTCCGGGTGCTCTGCTTTCCTCCCACGCTCCAAAGATGTGTAGGTCAGGTAGATTGGCCGTGCTAAATTTCTCCTTCGTGTCCAAAGATGTGTAGGTTAGGTGGATTGGCCACACTAAATCGCCCCTTAGTTTCCAAAGAAGTAGTGCATTGGCTATGCTAAGTTGCCTCTTAGTGACCAAAGATGAGCCGGTTAAGTGGATTGGCCACCATGCTAAATTCTCCCTCTGTATGTGAACAGGCACTGGAATGTGGTGACTAGGGCATTTTCACAGTAACTTCATTGCAGTGTTAGTGTAAGCCTACTTGTGTCACTAATCAATAACAACTTTAAAATCGATTGCCTGGTGCCATACACGTGCTCTGACGTTTGACAAACTCGGCAATTCTCCCCACACACCTCTCGCTTCCCCAAGTGCAAGCTTCTCCTCTTGTGATGGACTCTCTCTCTGAGGGGCCTCATGCACCCAAGAGAATTCTATCCTTAATCAGACATCTTTTAGCTGCCTGAATTCACATGCTTCTGAAAGCTACGTTGCTGAAGTCACAGACAGCTCAACAGTTTCCTGTTCACCTTGAGCTCTAGTGCTGAATACATAGCATTCATATGTAACATACAGTCAGGGTTCTAAAGCGCTCAAACTCTTTCTGCTGTTTTGATTTCTTTGCTCGTCCCTGCCTGCAGGGTTAGAACTGTGGCTCCTCTCACTGGTTCCAGCCCATCCAATTAAGTCTGTTGGAAGCTCGTAGTTTTGCTGTTGGAAGTGGGGAATATTGCCTGCTCTGACACACGTCACCATTCATCTCCACTGGACTGGAAAGGTTAGCGGTGTGTTCACTCACCTGCTTTTTTTATTTTTGGCGACTTTGAGACGTTTGTTTCTCTTTGCCCTTGTTTTCAACCTCTGTGTGCACCTTTCTGATCCACATCCGCTGTGCGGAACTTGAAAAATCTACCCCATCTCCACATCCACGCCAGTTTGTTTCATGTTGAAGGACAGTCGAGTTTCTCAGTGTTTTCTCACTGGTCGGTCTGGACTGTTTTGATCTGAAATGGCAGCCTCCAGCGCCTCGTGGCAGAGGTCACTTGCCTACAGATAGGGGCAGGCAGTACTACTGCCTTTTAAAACCCAAACACACCTTTGTCTTAGGCAGCACAGAAAAGATGTGGAAAAGATTAATCCACCCTACATAACTGTATTCCTTCAGCCCTGCCAACCTCAAGAGGTTGTTACTATTTATTTATTTATTTATTAATTAGTGTCACAAGTAGGTTAACTTTGAAAATCCCAGTCACCTCACTCCAACACCTGTTCAGGTACACCGAGGGAGAATTCAGCATGGTCAATCCACCTAACCTGCACATCTTTGGAAAATAAGGACAATTCAGCATTGCCTTATTCCTTCAGAAGGAACTCTTCAAACGCAGGTAATGAAAATACAACAAAAAACTTACTCCAACTTAGAAATCAAAGAAAGGGTTTAACAAAGAAACTTCATTACTCCAAACTTGGGGCCTTGCCCTGGGCCACTCCAAGCTCTCCACAATTCAATATAGTTCCTTATTTAGGACATCACTCTGTGATTGGTTCCATGGGTTACTGGGTCAGCTGACCCTTACATCTTTTCCCATTGGTCACATTATATCCAATACAAAGTTGTCACTGGTCACATTCTAACACACCTAACCCGCACATCTTTGGACACTAAGGGACAATTCAGCACGGCCAATCCACTTAACCTGCATGTCTTTCGGACTGAGGCGGGGGGGGGGAAAACCAGAGCACGCGTAGGAAACCCACGCAGACACGGGGAGAATGTGCAGACTCTGCACAGGCAATGACCCGAGCTGGGAATCGAACCCGGCTCCCTGACGCTGTGAGGCAGCAGTGCTGACCACTGCCACTGTGCTGTCCATGACTGTTATTACTATACTGACCATTCCCCCGTCCCACCCCACAGAAAAGGGATTGCCTGAGATCAGCGAGGGAACGAACGATCTAAGGACTGCTTCCAGTTCCTCCCAGTTTTGTACAGAATCTTGACAGTGTGATTTTATACAAGGACAGTGTCTTTCTCGATACAAGACCTCGGAATTCTTTGACAGGATGGTAGTGATGGATAAATCTTCAGCACATCCCCCACCCCCCTTCTCCATTTCGCAATGGTTATATCAGAGCCCAGTGTGCGTGACCCTGAAGGAAGTGGAGGCCTTCAGGGAAGGAGAGACCAAGGGAGGTGAACAGTTCTTGTCCTGAGGTCCTGGGAAAGAATGCGAGGCTGTGACAAGTTGATTTGAACACAGTGGGGCTCGCTGTTAGGGCGAGAGTTACCCTGCCAATACAAGCTGAAAAAGCAGCACCGATCAAATATATATAAAAAAAACGGACCACACTTGTGTCTGCCGGGACACTTCCTCAGGGGAGATCAAAACATTCCCCATTTCCAGCGGAATTCTGATTCAGAGCAGAGGGCAAACACAGAAAGACTTCATCTTGAGAGGAGGAAGGAGGCAACAGGAACAAGATTTTCCTCATATTCTGCAGATGTAACAGAAACATGGAAGGTGGGAGCAGGAGCAGGAGCAGGAGCAGGCCCCCCCCAATTCATCACCATCATGGCTGATCATCCAACTCAATAGCCTAATTCTACTTTCTCCCCATAACCTTTGATCCCATTCACCCCAAGTGCTATATCCAGCCGCCTTCTGAATACATTCAATGTTTTGGCATCGACGACTTCCCGTGGGAATGAATTCCACAGGCTCACCGGGCGAAGAAATGTCTCCCCCGAATCCTCAGACTGTGACCCCTGGTTCTGGACTCCCCCACCCTCAGGAACATCCTCCCTGCATCTACCCTGTCTAGACCTGTTAGAGACTTAGAAAATCCTATGAGATTTTCCCTTATTCAGCGGGACGCCAGCAAAAACAATCCTAACCTAGTCAATCTCTCCTCCTACGTCAGTCCCACCGTTCCCAGGTACAAGGGTTCAAAGGGAGAAGTGGACAGGGGAAGGTATTAAAGACTCAGTCAGATTTTCAGTGTCAGGGAGATGAGGCCAATTTGAATAACGGATAATGCCAAGTGTTTGCCTCTTGAGATCAGGGACGTACGGACAACTACATCCAGTGACAGACACATTACGATATTTGGAAGCAAAAGAAATTGGCACCAGAAATCCCACTACGACAGATGGTGGAATTTGAATTCAATAAAAAAAAACTGGAATTGAGAATCTACTGTTGGCATTGTCAGTTGGCGGAAAAACCCAACTGGGTCAGTAATGTTCTTTAGGGAAGGAAAGCTGCCGTCCTTACGTGATCTGGCCAACATGCGACACCAGAACCACACCAACGTGGTTGACTCTCAACGGCCCTCAGGCAACTCGTGATAGGCAATAAATGCTTTTGGTTTGATTTATTATTGTCACATGTATTTGTATACAGTGAAAAGTATTGTTTCTTGCACACTCTGCAGACAAAGCATACCATAGATATAGAGAGGGTGCAGAATGTAGTGTTACAGTCATAGCTAGGGTGTAGAGAAAGATCAACTTAATGTGAGGTAGGTCCATTCAAAAGTCTGACAGCAGCAGGGAAGAAGCTGTTCTTGAGTCGGTTGGTACGTGACCTCAGATTTTTGCATCTTTTTCCCGATGGAAGAAGGTGGAAGAGAGAATGTCCGGGATGTGTGGGGGTCCTTGATTATACTGGCTGCTTTTCCTGAGGCAGTGGGAAGTGTAGACAGGGTCAATGGATGGGAGGCTGGTTTGCCAGTTAGTGATGCGCAGGTCCCAGAAATGGCTTAGACAAAACAAACATAGATGCAAAGATTTTTAAGTGTTATTTAGGAACAGGAGATGGCCACTCAGCCCCTCAAGTCTGTTCCATCATTGAGATGTGGACTAGACAGGGTCTCGTTCAACCTCATTTATTTGTCTTGGTGCCACATTCCTCATTCTAACCCCAGCAAGTATCTCTTCAACTCTAAGTTTTTTCAACTGGCCATGTTCTTTTAATAAAAGGGTGGCGGGGGAGTGTTCCACATTTGCAGACATCTGTACGTATGGTAAACACTTTGGATTTTATTGCTAAATGTAGCCTAGTCCATCATTCAAATCTACCTCCCATCCATTGACTCTGTCGACACTTCCCGCTGCCTCAGGAAAGCAGCCAGGGTAACTAAGGACCGCCTGCACCCCGGACATTCTCTCTTCCACCTTCTTCTGTAAGGAAAAAGATACAAAAGTCTGAGGACATGCACCAAATGATTCAAGAATAGCTTTTTCCCTGCTACCGTCAGACTTTTGAATAGACCGACCTCACATTAGCTGATATTTCTCTACACTTTGGCTTTGACTGTAACACTACATTCTGCACTCTCTCAGAGAATCCCTGCAGTGCAGAGGGCCATTCAGCCCATCGAGTCTGCACCGAGTACAATCCTGCCCAGGGCCCACTCCCTTAATCCGACATAATTCTAATCCTGCTAATCCCTTGAAATTAGGGGCAATTTAGCGCAGCCAATCAACCTAACCTGTGCATCTTTGGACTGAGGGGGAACCGGAGCACCTGAAGGAAACCCACACAGACACAGGGAGAACATACAGTTGCCGCACAGACAGTGACCCAAGTTGGGAATCGAACCCAGGTCCCTGGTGCTGTGAGGCAGCAGTGATATACGTTGTGCCACCTTCCTTTCCTTCTCCTCTATGTACTCTATGAACGGTATGCTTTGTCCGTATAGCATGGAAGAAACAATACTTTTCACTGCATCCCAAAATATCCGACAATAATAAATCAAATATTAAGTTGATCTTTCTCCACACCCTAGCTATGACTGTAATACCATATTCTGCACCCTCTCCTTTCCTTCCCTATGAATGGTATGCTTTGTCTGTACAGTGCACAAGAAACAATACTTCCCATTGCATCCCAAAACATGTGACAATAATAAATGAAATCAAATCAGGATGGGCTTGTCTTTGTAAAAGATTGTAAGCAGTTGTTCTGGGCTCCCGCACCTCCAAGGGAAATTATTTCTCTCTATTTGTTCCATTAAAAGGAAGGTGATATTTTAAACCTCCACAACACCAGTCCAAATGGCCGGCCTTGGAAAACCTGACATCTTCTGGGGACAAAGGCAGGGGAAGGATAAACTCTGGATTGATTCCCTTATTCCCACAGAATTGTTATGTTCACACATCCATTGACGCACGTGGAACATGGCAACCAAATTCAATTGGATGTCCCGGTTTGTGGTTACGTACCATCTGCAGCAACGCGCCAAAGTTCCTCCCACGATCTTGAGGGACTCGTCTCAGTAACTGTGCCTGTGATCACCATAATGGATATTGAAACCCATGTGGTTTAGGGAAGGAAATCTGCCATCCTTACCCAGGCTGGCCTGTTTGTGACTCCACAGCCACAGCAACGTGGTGGCCTCTTTCCTGCCCCTCTGAAATGGACGAGTAAGCCAAACAATTCAAGGGCAATTAGGGATGGGCGATGTTATATATTTAAATGGTTTTGTGATTGCTCTCAGAGCCAGTCACATGATTCAATGATGATGTCATTGGGGTGTTTCACAGGCTCTTGTTCAATTTCATTTTCTACTCTTGAAGGACAACAGCACCTCAATAAACCACTTGATGTTATTTTGAATCTACGCATGCAAACCATCCATGTAAAACCCACAACGCTTCACATAAATAGGACATTATACACTCAGTGGCAGCAGTGTGTACAAGATGCACTGCAGCAACTCATCCTTAGACAGCACCTGCCAAACGATCTCCACCGTCTAGAAGGAGAAGGGCAGCAGATACATGGGGAACATCACCATCTGCAAGGTTCCCCTCTAAACCACTCACCATCCTGACTTGGACATATACTGGCCATTCCTTCACTGTCTGGGTCAAAATCCTGGAATTCCCTCCCTAACCGCACCATGGGTGTCCCTCCATCACATGGACTGTAGCTGGTTCAAAGGGGCAGCTCAGCCACCACCACCTCAAGGGGCAATTAGGGATGGGCAGTAAAACATGGCCTAGCCAGCGACACCCACAGTGAATAAAAAACATTAGCGCTCCTCAAAATAATTGCATTCGCAAAACCTCACCAGGCTCCACGTTCTGAGTGCATGATGATGCACTGGGACAGTGAATTATTGCTGAATGCGCAACCTGTTGGGCTTGTAATGTGGAAGGGAACACATACATCCACTGGAGATAGCAGGGGTAAGTTTTTCACTCAGAGGGTGGTGAGTGAGTGGTGGAGGCAGACTCGATAGGGTCTTTTCAGAGACTTCTGGATGAATACATGGGACTTAGTAAGATTGAGGGTTACAGGTAAGCCTAGTAGGGAAGGATATCATCAGCGCAACTTGTGGGCCGAAGGGCCTGTTTGTGCTGTAGTTTCTTTTTCTATGTTCCTCTGGCACTCTCCATCACCTCAGCACATCCCAGTGAAACACTGGGGATGTCATTGCTATTTATGTAGGAGACATGCAGTTGTAACATCGTAACTCCTTACACACAGCATGGAAATGAATGACCAGCTGTATGTCTTAGAATCATCGAGTCCTTACAGAAGCAGGAGGCCATTCGGCCCATTGAGTCTACACTAAGTCTCTGACAGAGCATCTTACCCAGCCCCTCTCCACATAACCCCACACACTGACCATCGCCAATCCACCTAACCTCTATATATTGAGATACTAAGGGGCAATTTAGCATGGCCAATCCACCTAACCTACACATCTTTGGACACTAAGGGGCAATTTAGCATGGCCAATCTCCCTAACATACATGTTGAGTGTGGGAGGAAACCAGATTCTTTGAGGATGTGGGTATCGCTGCCTTAGGCAGCACTAATGTCCATCTCTAAATGTCCTTCCTTAATTGAGAGTCTCACGTGGCCATTGGAGTTGAGAGTCAACCACATTGCTGTGGCTCTGGAGTCACATGTAGGCCAGACCAGGCTAAGGATGGCAGATTTCCCTCCCTAAAAGACATAATTTGATTTATTGTCACATGTATTGGGATACAGTGAAGAGTATTGTTTCTTACGTGCGGTACAGATAAAGCATACCATTCATAGAGAAGGAAAGGAGAGAGAGTGCAGAATGTAGTATTACAGTCATACCTAGGATATAGAGAAAGACCAACTTAGTGCGAGGTAGGTCCATTCAAAAGGTAGCAGGGAAGAAGCTGTTCTTAACATAACATAAGAACTAGGAGCAGGAGTCAGCCATCTGACCCCTCGAGCCTGCTCCGATATTCAATAAGATCATGGCTGATCTTTTCATGCACTCAGCTCCACTTCCCCACCCGCTCACCATAACCCTTAATTCCTTTACTGTTCAAAAATTTATCTATCCTTGCCTTAAAAACATTCAATGAGGTAGCCTCAACTGCTTCACTGGGCAGGGAGTTCCACAGATTCACAACCCTTTGTGTGAAGAAGTTCCTCCTCAACTCGGTCCTAAATCTGCTCCCCCTTATTTTGAGGCCATGCCCCCCTAGTTCCAGTTTCACCCGCCAGTGGAAACAACTTCCCTGCTTCTATCTGATCTATTCCCTTCATAATCCTATATGTTTCTATAAGATCCCCCCTCACTCTTCTGAATTCCAATGAGTATAGCCCCAGTCTACTCAGTCTCTCCTCCTAAGCCGATCCTCTCAACTCCAGAATCAACCGAGTGAATGTCCTCTGCACCCCCTCCAGTGCCAGTATATCCTTTCTCAAGTAAGGAGACCAAAACTGTACCCAGTACTCCAGGTGTGGCCTCACCAGCACCTTATACAGCTGCAACATAACCTCACTGTTTTTAAACTCTATCCCTCTGGCAATGAATTCCATTTGCCTTCTTCATTACCCGCTGCACCTTGAGATTCCTGCACAAGGACACCCGGGTCCCTCTACACAGCAGCATGCTGCAATTTTTTACCGTTTAAATCATAGTCCATTTTGCTGTTATTCCTACCAAAATGGATGACCTCACATTTACTGACATTGTTACTCCATCCTGCCAGACCTTTGCCCGCTCACTTCGACTATCTATATCCTTTTATGGACCTTCAGCGTCCTCTGCACACTTTGCTGTCCCACTCATCTTAGTGTCATCTGCGAATTTTGACGCACTACACACTTGGCTCCCAGCTCCAAATTCATTTATGGAAATGACAAACAACTGCAGCGCCAACACTGATCCCTGAGGCACGACGCTCGTCACCGACTTCTTGAGTTGGTTGGTACGTGAACTTTTGCATCTTTTTCCGAAACAAAAAAGGTGGCGGAAGGGAAGAATGTGCGGGGCGCGTGGGGTCCTTAATTACGCTGGCTGCTTTGCCAAGGCAGCGGGAAGTGTAGACAGAGATGGGGGGGGGGCGCCGGTTTGCCTGATGGATTGGGCTACGTTCACAACCCTTTGTAGTTTGTGGCAATCTTGGGCAGAGCAGTGAACCAGATGGGCGTATTTTTAAAGATAAAAATCTTAATTACTGTTACTGAGACTGCCTTAATATCCCCGATGTAGAAATTAAATTTAAACTTCACCAGCACTGGGATTTGAACCCCCCGATGGACAAACACTGGGTATTGGAGGCTGCCGTGTTAATACCGTTGTGCACCCGGGCCCTCAACACCTCCTGAGGTTAATTATTATCGACACACAACGTTGGAGACAGTTTTGACTGCTCCACTTAACAACGATCAAAGACTCAGCCCTGGCTTGGCGAGACAAATCAGGAGGGAGTGGGATGGGAAACAGAAACAGATCGGAGATTACAATTTCCCAATAACACAACAGTCAAACCACAGATTCAGCGCTGGGGGAACGGTATCTTCCCATCACAACCTCCACCTCCCACTTCAGTGAAGCCAGGGCCTTCTCCTTCCCTGCTGAGAGACGAAAGCTCGACCCTGGGGTTGAGTCGATCGCCCTGGTTTCAAGTCGATTCCCCCGCAGTCTCATCTGCCAAAGCCAAGGCATGGACCTCCTTCCCAAATGCTCACCACTGCCACTTGGTGAGCAAGCCAAAGGCCCCATTCCTGGCCTCAGGCCCAAAATCCAGGCCTCGGGCACCAGTTTCCCCCTTCCAGGCCTCAATCCTCTGTCCAAGGCCCAGGCCTCAGGCCCTGGTTCAAACCCGATGCCAGTCCAAACCTCAGGCACCAGGACCCACTCCAGGCCTTGGGCCCCCAATCCGCAGTTCCAGGTCTCAGGCCTCAGGTCCTGGTCCAGGGTCTGTGCCAGTCCAGATCTCAGGTGCCTGGCTCCATTCGAGGCTTCAATCCTCAGTCCAAGACCCAGGCCTCCGTCACCAGGCCTCAGGGCCTGGTCCGAGCCTTGCATCCGTCCAGGCCTCAGGATTTTGGTGCCTTTCAGGTCTCAGTCCAAGATCCAGGCCTCAGGCCCCGATCCGAGCCCTACACCAGTCTAGGTCTGAGGCACGAGGCCATGTTCCAGGCCTCAGGCTCCAATCCTCTGTCCAAGACTCAGGCCTCGGTCTAGTCATCCGACTACACACGACTTGCTCCATCTTGGAGACCAGGGGACACAGCATTTCAGGAAAAACGGAAGGATCGAGCAACTGAAAACATGGATTTCACGATGTTTTCCTTCACAGTGAGGATGGCTGCCCGAGTTCTCAAACCCAGTTAGCCCCCAGTCAGAGGGGGTCAGGATAGAAGACAGGGCTTCAGGCAACCGCTGACAAGACTGTAAACACAAAACAGGATAAATAAGTGCTGAAGACCCACCATTCAACGGAGTGTGTATAAAAAAAAGGCAATAAAAGATAGGCAGAGGGTGCAGAAAGGGAGTGCGATAAGACAGGGTGTTATCATAGGCGTCAGTAAGTGAAATAATCTGCTGAGGGAACTTCCTACATCAGCCTGTTGGTCACCAAGTGTTCGGAGCAGATAGAAACACAAGGGGAGAGACAGATGATGCTGTCAACAAGGGGACAAAAAAAACAAACTTGGAGACAGTGTGCAAGACACACCCAATAAGATACTGAGAATGTCCACACAAAAAAACTCACCCCTCTGCTCCCCAAGTGGATGGATAGGCCAGGTCCTGTCTCCTTCCTCCCCCCCACCGATCCGGGTAACAGGCCCAAAGAGGGTGCCACCAACTCCTGCCCTCCACCGGATTGGTCCCTGCCTGCCAGAGGCCCGCGGTAGTTTCCTGTTGCCCTCGACAGCCACAGCTGACCAGCTAACTCTCCCATTCGGCACGCTGTAAAACCGATAGCCAACTTGTTTCCACATACCTTCCATGGCCATCAGGTCCTGAAGCGGGACTCGGACCTCAAGCTCCCGCCCCAGAGAGAGGGAACATGAGCCACTGCATCAAGGGACCGTTCCCCCCCACCTCCTCACTATTCCTGTGTTCAGACATGGGGAGGGTTGAAGGGGCTGGAGGAGGTTATAGAGATGGGGGAGGGTTGTAGGGGCTGGAGGAGGTTACAGAGATGGGGGAGGGTTGTAGGGACAGGAGGAGGTTACAGAGATGGGGGAGGGTTTGAGGGGGTGGAGGAGGCTACAGAGATGGGGGAGGGTTTGAGGGGGTGGAGGAGGCTACAGAGATGGGGGAGGGTTTGAGGGGGTGGAGGAGGTTACAGAGATGGGGGAGGGTTTGAGGGACCGGAGGAGGTTACAGAGATGGGGGAGGGTTTGAGGGGGTGGAGGAGGTTACAGAGATGGGGAGGGTTGTAGGGACTGGAGGAGGTTACAGAGATGGGGGAGGGTTGTAGGGACTGGAGGAGGTTACAGAGATGGGGGAGGGTTTGAGGGGGTGGAGGAGGTTACAGAGATGGGGGAGGGTTGTAGGGACTGGAGGAGGTTACAGAGATGGGGGAGGGTTGTAGGGACTGGAGGAGGTTACAGAGATGGGGGAGGGTTGTAGGGACTGGAGGAGGTTACAGAGATGGGGGAGGGTTTGAGGGGGTGGATTACCCCCTCCCTTGTTTGGGCTGCTGTGGTTCAGGTTTATCTCACTGAGAAACCAGAGAGAGAGTGTCAGCCTCAGTCTCTTACACAGACCCAGCGGGTGGATCTACACACACAGATTCCCCGATAGTGGACAGGAATCCCTACTGGACACAGCATTCCCTCAGCCTATCTGCAGGCTCTTCAAATATTCCAACTTACTCCACGTTAAACTTCTGATCTGCCTCTTCCAGCCCTAAACCTACCCACCCCGCCCCCCCCCCCCCACAACCACCACACCCTCCCCAATGTCTGACCCGCCCTAACATCTATCACACCCCCCCACCTCTGTAACCTCCTCCTCCAGCCCCCCCATCTCTGTAACCTCCCCCTCCAGCCCCCCCATCTCTGTAACCTCCCCCTCCAGCCCTCCCATCTCTGTAACCTCCCCCTCCGGCTCCTCCATCCCTCCCCATCTCTGTAACCTCCTCCTCCAGCCCCCCCATCTCTGTAACCTCCCCCTCCATCCCTCCCGACCTCTGTAACCTCCCCCTCCAGCCCTCCCATCTCTGTAACCTCCCCCTCCGGCTCCTCCATCCCTCCCCATCTCTGTAACCTCCTCCTCCAGCCCCCCCATCTCTGTAACCTCCCCCTCCATCCCTCCCGACCTCTGTAACCTCCCCCTCCACCCCTCCCCTATCTCTGTAACCTCCCCCTCCAGCCCCTCCACCCCTCCCGATCTCTGTAACCCCCTCCTCCCCTCCCTACCTCTGTAATCCCCTCCTCCAGCCCCCTGTAGAATGGTGCAGACACACCAATGCGTTGAGTTGGAAGTCAGTGCCTGTAAAGGCTTTGCTGAAAGGCAGGAAGGTGTTGGGGACACACAGGAATTCCGCTCCCAGACTGGAATGCTATGAAACGGGGAAACAAGGATCACCCTCAGGTAGGGAGGGCTCAAGTGGTTCATAGAACAAAGAACAGCACAGGAACAGGCCCTTCGGCCCTCCAAGCCTGCACCGATCATGTTGTCCCATCCAGACCAACTGCCTGTATCCCTCTATTCCCCACCTGTTCATGTCTCTATCCAGATAAGTCTTAAATATCACTAACATATCTACCTCAACCACCTCACTTGGCAGTGCATTCCAGACCCCACCACCCTCTGTGTAAAAAAACTTCCCCCTGCACATCTCCACTGAATCTTTCCCCCCTTATCCTAAACTCGTGCCCCCTGTAATTGTCATTTCTGCCCTGGGAAAAAGCTTCACCCTATCTACACCCCGCATAATTTTATAAAGGTCAATCGGGTCGCCCCCTCAGCCTCTGTCTTTCCAGGGAGAACAATCCCAGTTTATTCAATCTCTCCTCATACCTAATACAGGCAACATCCTGGTCACCCTTTTCTGTACTCTCTCCAAAGCCTCCAGCCACATCCTTCTGGTAGTGTGGTGACCAGAATTGGACACAGTATTCCAAATATAACTTGAACATAATTTGCCAGCTGTTATACTCGATGCCTCGCCCGATGAAGACAAGCATGCCCCATGCTCTCTTCACCACCTTTTCCACCTGTGCTGCTGTTTTTAAGGAACTGTGGACCTGTACTCCCAGATCTCACTGTGTGTCCAATGCTCCTGGTGGTTCTGCCATTTATTTCACAGCTCCCTCCCCTGGGTTGGATCTATCAAAACGCATCACCTCACATTTCACAAAATCCCTACAGTGCAGGAGGTGGCCATTTAGCCCATCCAGAGTCCCACACAGGCCCTATCCCCATGCATTCACCCTCACTCGTCCCCCGAACACCAAGGAGCAAGTTAGCACGGCCAATCCATCTAAGCTGCACATCTGTGGAGTGTGGGAGGAAACCGGAGCAAACCCACGCAGACCCGGGGAGAATGCGCAGACTCCACACAGACGGTGACCTGAGCCGGGAATCGAACCCGGGTCGCTGGCACTGTGAGGCAGCAGTGCTAACCACACTGATTAAATTCCATTTCTCCACCCAATCTCCATCACTATCCGCAACTCCGCCAATTTTACTATCTTCCACAAACTTGCCAAATCAGACCAGCTACATTTTCGGGCTCCGTCCATTTGTGGGCAACAGGTCAGTACAGTGAGAGCTCGCCAAGATGTCAACAGGACTCGGAATACCCAAATCCCTCTTCAACAAGGCAAACACAATTAGACACAGCACCATTCCAATCTGCAACAACGCATTACCTGACTGCGTTCCGATTATTCAGCGTGCAGTGTCAATCCCAACTCCCTGTGGCCCACTAAAACCTTCTTCAAACTGGAACTCCGTTAAAGGTTGGATGTGGTGGGGGTGACGGGGGTGTTTGTGCGGGCGAATTGAAGTTTCCCAATGTTTCGGAACAAACAAACACTCTCTTCCCCAGCGAGATCCCCCGGGGAGGAGGAGAACTGATGACAAAACCCTCAGGATGGCTTCGCTTGCTCAGAACAAACCACTTTAATTGGAGACTCACAAACCCCAAAAGGGGTAAACGCAGAAGGCGTCGCCAGGGCCCAGTACAATCGAGGCCTGAAACAAATATAAACAACGCACAAAACAAACAGGATCGCAAATCCGAAGGCTGTGCTGGTCCGCAGAGCTCCGTTCTACCCGAGGGCCAGGTGTGGTCAGTCTCTACCACCCACCTGGAGAAACAATACAGGGAGAGGCACAGCAATCCAACACGGCGGCCCATCCGACCAATACCACGTGGGAGCCTCAACCAGGCACTAACGGCGGCAACCCTTCCGGGGACACCAAAAAAAAAAGGAAAAGGCTGTGTTGGAATCAAAGGAGGGATGCGCGCACAAATCAGATCGAGTGAGGAGAATCCCTTGACAAAGTCATCCACGGAAGTCTCCATGACACCTCCCCCCTTCTATCGTCACAAGGGCCCCAGGCATCATTGGCAAAGGCCCACTCTCGGCTCCAGGAGAGGCCCACAAGACAGGTCCATTCGGGTGGGGGGGGCCTTCTCCACAACCGATTGCCCCATCGTCAAATAAAAAGACAGCTACGCTCATCCAAAGAGTAAGCATTTCCTTTCTGTGAGGGAGAGACAGAGAGAGAAAACACATCAGATTACAGGCCTCAGGCCAGTCGCAGCAGATACGCAGAGCTTGCCCACGTCTGGGTGGGGAAATAAGAGATGACCAACGGCTTTCAAAGGCCGTCCCCTATCGGATAAATCAAAAGACCCACCTATTGTTGGTACACTAATTCTCCCCACATTCATGGTGAATGCCAGTGTACCAGCCTCCATCTTTATTTTATTCATCCATGGGATGTGGGAGTCACAGCATTTATTACCCCGAGGGCATTTAAAAGTCAGCCACATTGCTGTGCCTCTGGAGCCACATGTAGGCCAGACCAGGTAAGGACGGCAGATTTCCTTCCCTAAAGGACATGAGTGAACCAGACGGGTTTTTCCGACAATGGTTTCATGGTCATCAGTAGATTCTTAATTCCAGATTTTGCTGTGATGGGATTCGAACCCAGCTCCCCGAACAGTACCCAGAGTCTCTGGAAACCAACACCTCGAGGCCATCCCCTCCCCATAATACCCATCGGTACCGGGGCTTCTGCCTTTGTGGAACCTGTTAATACGAGAGGCCATTCAGTACATCAGGTCTGCACCAACTCTCTGATAGAGAGTCTTTCTCAGGCCCTCACTCTATCCTCTATACATTCACCGTGGCCAATCCAACTAACCTGGACATCTTTGGAGTGTGGGAGGACACTGAAGCACCCGGAGGAAACCCACGCAGATACGGGGAAAACATTTATTGGGATCTTGATCAATTGGGCCAGTGGGCTGACGAATGGCAGAAGGAGTTTAATTTAGATAAATGTGAGGTGACACATTTTGGTAGATTGAACCAGGGCAGGACTTACTCAGTTAATGGTTGGGGCATTGGGGAGAGTTACAGAACAAAGAGATCGAGGGGCACAGGTTCATAGCTCCTTGAAAGTGGAGTCACAGGTGGACAGAGTGGTGAAGAAGGCATTCGGCATGCTTGGTTTCATTGGCCAGAACATTGAATACAGGAGTTGGGATGTCTTGTTGAAGTTGTACAAGACATTGGTGAGGCCATACTTGGAATTCTGTGTACAGTTCCAGTCACTCTATTATAGAAAGGATATTATTAAACTAGAAAGAGTGCAGAAAAGATTTACTAGGATGCTCCTGGGACTTGATGGTTTGAGTTAGAAGGAGAGGCTGGATAGACTGGGACTTTTTCCCCTGGAGCGTAGGAGGCTGAGGGGTGATCTTATCGAGGTCTATAAAATAATGAGGGGCAGAGATCAGTTAGATAGTCAATATCTTTTCCCAAAGGTAGGGAAGTCTAAAACTAGAGGGCATAGGTTTAAGGTGAGAGGGGAGAGATACAAAGGTGTCCAGAGGGGCAATTTTTTCACCCAGAGGGTGGTGAGTGTCTGGAACGAGCCGTCAGAGGCAGTAGTAGAGGTGGGTACAATTTTGTCTTTTAGAAAAGCATTTAGACAGCTATATGGGTACGATGGGTACAGAGGGATATGGGCCAAATGTGGGCAATTGGGACAAGCTTAGGTGTTTAAAAAAGTTCCAACAAGTTGGGCTGGAGGCCCTGTTTCCATGCTGTAAAGGTCTATGACTCTGAGATTGCTGTGGCTGTGGACATGTAGATCAGACTGGTATAGATTGGTGGATTGGCCATGATCAATTGCCCCTTAGTATCAGGGGAAGGAGCTATGGTAAATGCTTGAGTTTGAGAGGATAGGGCCTGGGTGGGATTGTGGTCGGTGCAGGCTCGATGGGTCGAATAGCCTCCTCCTGCACTCTCGGGATTGTGAGTCCGAGAAAAGTTCCAAACTCACTTCACTGGCAGGACGGTCGAGACTCCTGCTAATAATCATCCAGGGTGTCCACGTGGGGAAGGACAAGGCCACGTTCCTTGAAGACCCGAATCTTCAGCTTCTCGGCCTTGTCCCTGACCTCCTGCTCTGCCCGCAGCTCTTCCAGAATCTTCTCAATGGTCACCTGCTGTAAGGAGGATAAATTCTCCTTATCCAGATCCTGCAGAAAGGACAGTTCAGCGTCATTCCCCTGGGCATTCAACTCCCGATATTCCCAAGGGGAAAGGAAGCCTTGGAATCTCCCGGAATCCACGCCCCGAAGCTTCCTTCTCCCCAGAATTCCCAACGGATTAGACCCACCATCCAAAAGCAAGGCTGCAATCTCTTCCAATAAAGTCCAATAACTCCTTCATCCAAGTTCCATTCCAAGCCCCTCACTTGGATTTGAGCTTTTATTGTCTGGTCTTTTGGTTAGATAAGTACTCTCTTGCACACTATACAGACAAGACATACCGTTCATAGAGTACATCGCGGAGAAGAATCATAGAATGCTACAGTGCAGAAGGAGGCCATTTGGCCCATTGAGTCTGCATTGGCCAAAAGCCCATCCTGGCCCCCTCCCCTCTTCTACAAATTCCCCTGACATAAAGGGTCAATTTAGCATGGCCAATCCACCCAGTCTGCTCATCTTTGGACACTAGGTGCATTGGCCACGCTAAATTGTCCCTAACCTGCACATCTTTTGGACTGTGGGAGGAAGCCGGAGCACCCGAAGGAAACCCACGCAGACACGGGGAGAATGTGCAAACTCCGCACAGTTTTGATAAAGATGCTCTCTCACTAAATACTTTGCAACATCTTAGCAGTTGACTTAGCAGTCACCTCAGGCAGATCCAGAGTTATCGCTGCTGACACTCCCCCAGATTTGATCCCAAAAAGATCTCATCACGTCCCCTGTCAGGGGGCAGGTGGGTGGGAGGGAGACACACAAGGTTTTACCAAGCTGGTTCCTGGGATGGCAATCCCTCCCCATGTGTTTTGCTGCAGTTATACAGGGTGCTGGTGAGGCCACACCTGGAGTATCGTGGTCTCCTTATCTGAGGAAGGATGTCCTTGCTGTAGAGGGAGTACAGTGAAGGTTTACCAGGCTGATTCCTGGGATGGCAGGTCTGTCATATGAGGACAGACTATGACGGTTAGGATTATATTCACTGGAGTTTGGAAGAGTGAGAGGGGATCTCATAGAAACTTATAAAATTCTAACAGGGTTAGACAGGGTAGATTCAGAAAGGATGTTCCCGATGGTGGGGGAGTCCAGAACTAGGGGTCATAGTTTGAGGATAAGGGGTAAACCTTTCAGAACTGAGGTGAGGAGAAATTTCTTCACCCAGAGGGTGGTGAATGTGTGGAATTCACTCCCACAGAAAGTAGTGAGGCCAAAACGTTGCGTGATTTCAAGAAGAAATTAGATGGACTTCAGATGAATGGGGGAGGGGATCTCAGAGATTTATAAAATTCTAACAGGAATGGACAGGGTAGATGCAGGGAGGATGTTCCCGATGGTGGGGGTGTCCAGAACCAGGGGTCAGAGTCTGAGGATTCAGGGTAGACCATTTAGGACGCAGATGAGGAGACATTTCTTCACCCAGTGAGCCTGTGGAATTCATTCCCACAGGAAGTAGTTGATGCCAAAACATTGGATGTATTCAAGAGGCGGCTGGATATCGCACTTGGGGTGAATGGGATCAAAGGTTATGGGGAGAAAGCAGGATTAGGCTATTGAGTTGGATGATCAGCCATGATGGGGATGAATGGTGGAGCAGGCTCGAAGGGCTGAATGGCCTCCTCCTGCTCCTATCTTCTGTGTTTCCTCTGGAGGGAGAAGGGGGGGGGAAGGGGAAGTTGGGGAAGAAAGGGGTTCAGCTTCTCCCACACATTGAACACAGTTCGGTTTATTGGCCATGCTAAATTGACTCTGGTGTCAGGGGGATTAGCAGGGGAAATATGAGGGGGTGATGGGAAGAGAGCCTGGGTGGGACTGATGTCGGTGCAGACTCGATGGGCTGAATGGCTTCCTGCCCTGTAGGGATTCTGTGAACACAGTTTGCGGGGGACGATGGAATATACAACAGGCAGTTCAGCACCTTACAGAGCAGCATTCATCCTGTTTCTCCCCTTCCACCAGCACACCCCCCTCCCCATATCCCTCACTCCCTTTAGCCCCAAGAACTGTATCTAATTTCTTCTTAAAATCACACAACATTTTGGCCTCAGCTACTGTCTGTGGGAGTGAATTCCACACATTCCCCACCCTCTGGGTGAAGACATTTCTCCTTTCCCCTCAGTCCTGGTTTAATAACACGGCAATAAAAGATTCCTGGTGTCAGATTGGGAAAAGCATCCAGTATAATTAAGGATCCCACGCACCCCGGACATTCTCTCTTCCACCTTCTTCTGCTGTGAAAAAGATGCAAAAGTCTGAGGTCCCGTACCAACCGGCTCAAGAACAGCTTCTTCCCTGCTGCCGTCAGACTTTTGAATGGACCTACCTCGCATGAAGCTGATCTTTCTCCGCACCCTAGCAATGACTATAACATTACATTTTGCACTCTCTCCTTACGTATTTATCAGTGCCACAAGTCAGCTTACATTAACACTGCAATGAAGTTACTGTGAAAATCCCCTCGTCGCCACACTCCAGAACCTGTTTGGGTCCACCGAGGGAGAATTTAGCACCTAATCGGCTTTGGGCTGTGGGAGGAAACCAGAGCACCCGGAGGAAACCCACGCAGACATGGGGAGGACGTGCAGACTCCGCATAGACAGTGACCCAAGTCGGGAATCGAACCCGGGTCCCTGGCGCTGTGAGGCAGCAGTGCTAACCACTGTGCCACCATATAATCCTCAGTGATCAGTGCTGGGTCCACTGTTATTTGTCATTTATATTAATGATTTGGATGAGAATATCGGAGGCATGGTTAGTAAGTTTACAGGTGACACCAAGATTGGTGGCATAGTGGACGGTGAAGAAAGTTATCTCCAATTGCAATGGGATCTTGATCAATTGGGCCAGTGGGCTGACGAATGGCAGATGGAGTTTAATTTAGATAAATGTGAGGTGATACATTTTGGTAGATTGAATCAGGGCAGGACTTATTCAGTTAATGGTAGGGCATTGGGGAGAGTTACAGAACAAAGAGATCTTGGGGTACAGGTTCATAGCTCCTTGAAAGTGGAGTCACAGGTGGACAGAGTGGTGAAGAAGGCATTCAGCATGCTTGGTTTCATTGGTCAGAACATTGAATACAGGAGTTGGGACGTCTTGTTGAAGTTGTACAAGACATTGGTAAGGCCACACTTGGAATACTGTGTGCAGTTCTGGTCAACCTATTATAGAAAGGATATTATTAAACTAGAAAGAGCGCAGAAAAGATTTACTAGGATGTTACCAGGACTTGATGGATTGAGTTATAAGGAGAGGCTGGATAGACTGGGACATTTTTCTCTGGAATGTCGGAGACTGAGGGGGTGATCTTCTAGAGGTCTATAAAATGATGAGGGGCACAGATCAGCTAGATAGTCAATATCTTTTCCCAAAGGTAAGGGAGTCTAAAACTAGAGGGCACAGGTTTAAGGTGAGAGGGGTGAGATAAAAAAGGGTTCAGAGGGGCAATTTTTTCACACAGAGGGTGGTGAGTGTCTGGAACGAGTTGCCAGAGGTAGTAGTAGAGGCGAATATAATTTTATCTTTTAAAAAGCATTTAGACAGTTACATGGGTACGATGGGTATAGAGGGATGTGGGCAATTGGGGCTAGCTTAGGGGTTTAAAAAAAGGACAAGTTGGGCCGAAGGACCTGTTCCCATGTTGTAAACCTCTGTGACTGTATGTACTGTACGCTCTGTCTGTATAGCACGCAAGAAACAATACTCTTCACTGTATCCCAATACACGTGACAACAATAAATTAAATCCAATAAGGAGAGGGTTTACCCTCTGCGTCTAACCCTGTGAATCCAGTCTGAACACAACCTGCAAACTTACAATCTCCCCGAGCAGAACCACGTTCTCTCCCCGCACCACAAATATTCCCCGGGGAATATCTCCGTACTTCTTCCCCACGTGGATCCGTTCCAGCGTCTGATGGAGCACCAGATTGGCTACAAGTAAACGAACACAAACATCAGTTTAAACCATGCCAAAGAGCGCTGTCGAATTGTCACAACCCTCAGCGACACAGAGTCTGAGCCATGGTTGAACCCGTAGCCTTCACAGTCAGAGAGTCCTGTTTTTCATATAAATTATACCCTCTGATATTCCCGTACCACAACCTGAAGAGGTCCCCATCTTTCAGTGGGCTGCCCACTGATCTGAAGGGGCTGAATGGCCTCCTGAGCACAAGGGATTGCCCATGTCTGCTGCAGTATCAATCTACATTTGCGCAATAGTGACATTTTGACACTGGCATTGCTCAGAGATGTGCAAAGATTGCTTCACAACTCCTGGGAAATATCACTGCAATCGCAAGATGTTTGGACTCGCACCTCAAGCTTCTCGCAGCTTCTCTGACATCCAATTACTTCGCCCGATGTCCACACCCAGGCTTAACCAAACACAGATCAGTTACTAAACTCTCATGATCCAACACAAAGCAATTAAACCACTAAACACAGCATTGAGCAAGCCGTGAGCAGACATCAGTCATCAGACTCACATGATACAATTAAACCACTGGACATGCACAGTGAGCACAGATCAGTTACCAGACTCACACGATCCAACACAGAACAATCAAACAAGGTTTTTTGTTTACTTACTGTGTTGACGGCCAACTATTACTCACCGAATTGATCGATACTTCTCAAATATCCAATTAACGTCCGCCCATCGCGCAGGAGAACGAGGTGTTTCTCTGCAATATTGAACAGATTCGATGAATTATTTGGCCCCCATTTCCCTTGGGCCCTGTCTCACTTGAGGAAGTCCCCGAGTTAATGGCCACTCTCAGGGAAGGACCACTCCGCACAAGAGTGGGGAACTAATAAACGGTGAGCAGACTATCTCACTGGGTTTGGGGTGGGGGGGGGGGGAATAAATTCACACCTCCCTGTCCACACATGGCACAACCCCCTCCCCCCCACTCACAGATTGAGTCGTATTGTCTGGAAGGAACTAAACACCCCTCGTGCAGGGGGAGATGGAAACACCTCGCACCCAACAAGCAAGGACACACGGTGCTGCAGCACAAAACAGGGAAGATGGAGGACTGAACATGACTGGGCCAGCACAGGACGTGAAGGGCTGAATGGCCTCCTTCTGAGCTGTACCTTTTTGTTAAATCAAATGATAACCACCGGTTGTTTTGTTTTATTAATTCCTGGGACATGGGTGTCGCTGGCTGGACCAGCATTTATTGCCCATCCCTAGTTGTCCTTAGAGGGCAGTTGAGAGTCAGCCACATTGCTGTGACTCTGGAGTCCCATGTAGGCCAGACCAGGGTAAGGACAGCAGATTTCCTTCCCTAAAGGGAACCAGATGGGGTTTTTCCAACAATAGATTCACGGTCATTCATAGATTCTTAATCCCAGAACTTTTTTTTTTAAAATTGAATTCAAGTTCCACCATCTGCCTTGGTGGGATTCGAACCCGGGTCCCCCAGAACATGAGCTGAGTTTCTGGATCAATAGCCGAGCGATAATACCACCAGGCCACTGCTTCCCGATGTGATGGGACATTGAAAGAATGTTTCCTCTTTTGGGAGTGTCCAGGATGAAGGAGAATTGTTTTTTTTTAAAATCAGGCGTTGCCCTTATAGGTCAGAGATAAGGGGATTTCTCTGAGGGTTGTGTGACTTTGGGACTCTGAGCCTCAGAAGGCGATGGAAGCAGGGTAATTCAATATCTTAAATCGGAGGTGGGTTCTTGTTGGGCAAAGGAATGAAAGCTGATCAGAGAATGTGGAACTTTACACATACAGATGAGCCATGATGCTATTGGATGGTACAGCAGGCTCAAGGGCCGAATGGCCATCTCCTGCTCCTCGTCCAATACCAGGAGACGCTTCACCATGTTAAGCTGTCTCATCGACCAATCGGTAATAGCCCAGGAGAGAGAGTCTGCAGAAATTGAGGCAGTGACTTAACTTCCTCCCAGATTCAAAATGCAGAGGGATCTGGGCGCCTGAGTCCACGAATCGCAGAAAGTCGATGTGCAGGTGCAGCACATAATAACAAAGACAAATTGGGATGTCGCATTTATTGCAAAGGGACTGGAGTATGAAAGTGTTGCTGTAATTGTACAGGGTGTTGGAGTACTGTGTCCAGTTTTGGTCACCTTATTTGAGGCGGCATTGGAGCCAGGTTCAGAGGAGGGTCACCAGATTGATTCTGGGGATGAAGGAGTTGACGTACGAGGAGAGATTAAACAGTTTGGGCTTGTACTCGCTGGAGTTGAGCGGGATGAGAGGGGATCTGATCGAAGTACATAACACTTTAAAAGGGATTGATTGAGTCAATGTAGACCAAATGGGGCAATTGTGGGGGCAATTTAGAACAAAGGGTCACAGGTATGGGTTGAGAGGCAGTAGATTTAAAACTGAGATGAGGAGGAACTACTTCTCACAGAGGGTGGCGAATTTGTGGAACTCGCTGCCCTATAGCGTGGTGGGGTATGAATCATTGAATGGTTCCAAGGAGATAAAATATATTTCTGATAAAGAGAGAGAGATAAAAGGATATGGGGAACAGGTGGATTTGAGACCAGGGAGAGATCAGCCTTGATCTGATTGAACAGCAGAGCAGACGAGAAGGGCTGAACCTTTGCTCCCAAGTTCCTAAGTGACAGCACAGTGGGTTCGTGCTGCTGTCTCACAGCGCCAGGGGCCCGGGTTCGATTCCCGGCTTGGGTCACTGTCTGTGCAGAGTCTGCACGGGTTTCCTCCCACGGTTTGAAAGACGTGCTGGGTGGGTGCTAAATTCTTCCTGAGTGTAACCCGAACGAGCGCCGGAGTGTGGCCGCAAGGGGATTGTCACAGTAACTTCATTGCAGTGTTAATGTAAGCCCACTTGAGACGCTAATAAATAAACTTGGTTTAAGCTATGGCCCTAAATTTGTAATTTTGGGATGAAGGAATCCTTGCTCATTCCTCTGAAAGTACGGAGAACCCCCCTCCCCCCCAACCCCACTCCCACCCCCCCGTGGTTCAGGTCAGTTCTGGAGCTCACTCAGTTTTGTGGGCGTATCAGCCTCGACCACTGTGTGGCAGCACAGAGCACTCCTCAGCTTGTGGGACAGCAGCACCCTCTGGTGCCCACTCCTGAAGAGCGCAAGAACAAAGGGAGGCCATTCAGCCCCTTCAACATCCACTAGCCCGGGGCCAATCTGCAACTTAAAAAAATTCCAGTCACTCACCCTTCTGCACAACTGGAACTTACCAACTTTTACACTATAAAAAGCATTCTTTCTGGTTCTATCACACTTTGGTATGGGCTCCTGCTCTGCCCAAGACCACAAGGAACTACAAAGGGTTATGAATGTAACCCAATCCATCACACAAACCAGCCTCCCATCCACTGACTCTGTCTACACTTCCTACTGCCTCGACAGAGCAGCCAGAATAATTAAGGAAACCGCACACCCCAGACATTCTCTCTTCCGCCTTCTTCCGTCAGGAAAAAGATACAAAAGTCTGAGGTCATGTACCAACCGACTCAAGAACAGCTTCTTCATTGCTGCCATCAGACTTTTGAATGGACCTACCTTGCATTAAGTTCATCGTTCTCTACACCCTAGCTATGACTGTAACACTAGGTTCTGCACCCTCTCCTTTCCTTCTCGATGAACAGTATGCTTTGCCCGTATAACACGCAAGAAATAATACTTCTCAAAGTATGTTAATACATGTGACAATAATAAATCAAATCAGGGATTAATTTGGAAATGAGTGTGGCAAAGAGGAGATTTTCACAGTAACTTCATTGTTGTTAGCTGACTTGCAACACCGATGAATACACACCCCCATTCCAATTGTATTTTAACTCTCATCTCTCTGCCTAGCTACTTTCAACATTCAGAAAATGCTGCAATCTCTCTTACCCGCATATTACTTCTTCCCAAACCCTGTACCCCACCTCGGATTTGTTCCTTGGCAACCTGGAGTTATGATGTGGAGATGCCGATGTTGGACTGGGGTAAACACAATAAGAAGTCTCACAACACCAGGTTAGAGTCCAACAGGTTTATTTGGCAGCACGGGCTTTTGGAGTGTGGCTCCCTCCTCAGGTGAGTGAAGGAGGAGCGCTCTGAAAGCTCGTGATTCCAAATAAATCTATCAGACTTTAACCTGGTGTTGTGAGACTTCTTACTGAACCTGGAGTCAGTGTGACAAAAATGATTTTTTTTTTAAAAAATGAAAGGTGCAATGCAAAGCAGGACAGTCTGATAGTTTCTGAGTGAGCGGGAGGCTGCTTCCTGGTCACCCTGTTATAGAAAGGATATTATTAAACTAGAAAGAGTGCAGAAAAGATTTACTAGATGCTACTGGGACTTGATGGTTTGAGTTAGAAGGAGAGGCTGGATAGACTGGGACTTTTTCCTCTGGAGTGTAGGAGGCTGAGGGGTGATCTTATAGAGGTCTATAAAATAATGAGGGGAATAGATCAGCTGGGGAGTCAATATCTTTTCCCAAAGGTAGGGGAGTCTAAAACTAGAGGGTTAAGGTGAGAGGGGAGAGATACAGAAGGGTCCAGAGGGGCAATTTTTTCACACAGAGGGTGGTGAGTGTCTGGAACGAGCTGCCAGAGGGATTCGTAGAGGCGGGTACAATTTTGTCTTTTAAAAAGCATTTAAACAGTTACATGGGTAAGATGGTATAGAGGGACATGGGCCAAATGCAGCTGATTGGGACTTGGTTAGTGGTTAAAACTGGGCAATGTGGACAAGTTGAGCTGAAGGGCCCGTTTTGACGCTGCAAATCTCTGTATGACAGTACAGTTGGCACAGTAGTTGACACTACTGCCTCACAACGCCAGGGACCTGGGTTCAATTCCTAGCCTCGGGTCACTGTCTGTTGGGGTTATGCACGTTCTCCCCGTGTCTGCATGGGTTTCCTCCCACAGTCTGAAAGATGTGTGGGTTAGGTGGATTGGCCATACTAAATTGTCCCTTAGTGTTCAAAAACGCGTAGGTCAGGGGGATTGGCCATGCTAAATCCTCCTTCAGTGTAACCCAAACAGGGGCTGGAACCTGGTGACTCGGGGATTTTCACTCCAGGGTGAAAGTCAGCCCACTTGTGACCCGAATAAACTGAACTATGATTCTAATGCTTCTCAGCCTTACCTCCTCAATTTCAGAATTGAAATGAAGTGAAGTATCCTTTCAGACATTGGCGGACCCTTCCTCTGCGTCTGGGATACACTTTCCCCAAACACATATCCCATTCCCAGAGCTTTCAAACACAAAAGGGTTTGACTTAAACGGAACTTGTCGACTGCTGACTGGTCCAGTTTAGTACATATACTGCCTTAGCTCAGTCGCTGCTATCAAAGAGGCAACGGGATACATTTTAAAGTATTTTTGTTAATGAATCTCCTCGAAAGCAAACACATATAGGAGTGGGACCCCCATATATATGTATATGTGTGTATATATATATATATATACACACACACACACACACTAGCGGGAGTTTGAGAATCAATCCTGCACAAGTTTGTGAACAGTTCTAAACTTTTGACGAAGTTTGAGACAGGGAGCCTGAACTTGGTGTGAGCAACTCTCCCACTCTCACTCACAGAGGCTGCTCTGCAGCTCCAAGTGCCAAAGCAACCTCAGCTCAACTCCAGTGTTCAGTTCAACTGGAGTGACCCTCACACTGCTGCTGACTGGGTTGGATCAGAAAGAGTTCAAAGCCTGAGAAAGCGCCTCCAGAAGAAGAAGGAAACAAAACGAACGCACTCACTGTCAATGTCCTCAATCAAACTGGCTGTCCCAGGCATGTAATTCATCTCCACCACCTTGCACACACGCACACACACACACACACCCCCTCCTCCAGCCGAATAGCAGAATCCCAATCACCCGAGATGTAAACTTTTCCTCCCTCCCCCCCCACACCTTCTCCACTCCCCTTAAAGGGACAGTGCGCCTCTCCCTCAGGCTGCAGGGTCTCACAGCACAGACCGAGGCCATTGGGTCCGTTCTGGTTGTGCAGGCTCTCTGGTCTCATAGATTCCCTGCAGTGCAGAAGGAGGCCATTCAGCCCATCACCCATAACAATCCCACCCAGGCCCTACCCCCTTAACCCCACATATTTACCGCCCTAATCCACCGAACCTACACATCCTTGGACACCAAGGGGCAATTTAGCACGGCCAATGCATCTAATCAGCACATCTTTTGGACTGTGGGAGGAAACTAGAGCGCCCGGAGGAAACCCACACAGACACTGGGAGAATGTGCAAACTCCACACAGTCACCCAAGCCAGGAATTGAACCTGGGTTGGCTGTGAGGCAGCAGCGCTAACCACTGTGCCACCACATATTGCCCTCTCTATGTCTCAAATGCATGCCAAGTCCTCACACTTGCCCTCACAGTTCTGCAGTCTCTTTTCAATGCCCTCTTGCATGCTGCTCTTCAATTCAAATAACTTGCCACGCAAAAAAGACAAATTCTCCTCATCCTCTTCAACCTCACATACCCCCCTCCCAACACCAGAACCAACCAGTTCCATTGCTGGAATATCACCGGGAAGAGCAAACGCATTGCTGTAACTTAACAGGACAAATGGAAGAATATCAAATTTCAAACCTCCCAACTATTACTACTGCAGGAGAAAAGGAGGCGGGGGGGGGCTGATTTATTGGAAAGCTGACTCTGATTGGTTGTGGCGTTGCCATGGAGAAAGCAACACAGCCTTGCCAAGCCCCCGGGTCATTTGAAACAGATGCAGAGCTTGGACAGATTCCTTTTGTTTGCCTAGAATGGGCCCCTCTTTCGAAATGGGTGTCAGATTACAATGGTCGACTGATGATCTTGAATTCCTGTAGCTATTGGCGCACTCAGGATTGTTTAGTCAGTGCTGCCCAATCATTAATTAATGGTGGGCATTTTGTTTCAGGTTTTGCAAGTGTGGGTTAGATGAGTGTGGGTCCATCCCTCACCTGTCACCAACAACCAAAGTGACTTGCTGCTTGATTCCATAAGCCGATTGTTGGAAGCTCCACAGCCGGCTTCACAACGGCTTTGAAATTCCCACATAACACTATTCAACACTGCGGTGGGCAGATCTTTTCTTTTATTCTTTGGTGGGACAACGGCTGGGCCACCATTTATTGCCCATCCCTTGTTGCCCCTTGAGAAGGTGGTGGTGAGCCGCCATCTTGAATCGCTGCTGTGGGTTGACCCACAATGCCGTTAGGGAGGGAATTCCAGGATTTTGACCCAGCGACAGTGAAGGAACGGCCGATATATTTCCAAGTCAGGACAGTGGGGGGCTGGGAGGGGAACTTACAGGTGGTGGTGTTCCCCATGTATCTGCTGCCCTTGTCCTTCTGGATGGAAGTGGTCGTGGGTTTGGAAGGTGCTGTCTGAGGATGAGTTGCTGCAGTGCATCTTGTAGATGGTACACACTGCTGCTACTGAGTGTCGGTGGTGGAGGGAGTGAATGTTTGTGGATGGGGGGCCAATCAAGTGGGGCTGCTTTGTCCTGGATGGTGTCGAGCTTCTTGAGTGTTGTTGGAGCTGCCCCCATCCAGGCAAGTGGGGAATATTCCATCACACTCCTGACTTGTGCCTTGTAGATGGTGGACAGGCTCTGGGGGAGTCAGGAGGTGAGTTACTCTCTGCAGGATTCCCAGCCTCCGACCTGCTCTGGTAGCCACTGTGTTTATATGGTGAGTCCAGTTGGTCAATGGTAACCCCAAGGATGTTGACAGTGAGGGATTCAGCGATGGTAACACCATTGAATGTTAAGGGGTGATGGTTAGACAGTCTCTTATTGATGATGTTCCCTGCCTGGCATTTGTGTGGCGCCAATGTTACTTGACGGCAGAACCCCACACGTGGGAAATATCACTCATGCAGCTCGCCACGAACAGGCGTTGACACGTTTTGTAGATATTTTGCCTCTCCAGAGTAGAACTGGGCAAGTTTGACTTCCGAATGTGGTCAGTGTGATACACACAATGCCTCAGCCAGTGAGAGTGAACTTGCCAGCCGATCTCTGGTGCTGCCTGAATTGTTGCAGTAATTTGAAATTCGATACTGTTGTGTGTTTGTCCTGATGATCGCGGGACAAAAAAGTGGCAGCAACACGACCCTCCCTTTCGCAAGTTTGTCCTTGCAATGTCACCCGCCTGCCCGGATTTATCCCCAACTCTTCCCCCTTCCCCAGACAATTCCAGTATTGTCCCAGCATGACTCCCAATAAAAATGCTAACCCGAACCTGAACACGAATCTTTTCAGAGGGGCAGTTGGAGTCACATGTAGGCCAGACCAGGTAACGATGGCAGATTTCCTTCCCTAAGGGGACTTTAGTGACCCAGATGGGGCTTTTTTTTAAATGTCGATGATGGTGGCCACAGTGACTGAGACGAGGTTGCAATTCCAGATTTTATAAATTGAAATTTCACCAGCTGCCGTGGTGGGATTTGAACCCGTGTCTCCCAGTACCATTCCCACTATCGCCCCTATATATATATATGATTCATGGACAAGGACGCCCAGATCCCTCTGTACTGCAGCTATCGTGCACTGTCTCTTTTCTCCCTCAGCCTTTCTCCCTCTGAATGTCACATTTTCCCACTCCATCTGCCTCGCTATTTGCCAGCTCACTCTTTTCGATATCCCTTCGCATTCTTTGTACCCTCCCCCTTACTTGCTTTCCCACCTATCTTTGTATCACCAACAAATCCGACTGCCGTACCTTGAGTCCCTTCACCCAAATCATTGACACAGTATGTAGTTTGGACCACCGCGCTGAGCCCATGAGTTTGCCAATCTGAAAAAGATGCATTGATTCCCGACCGTGTTCTTGTTGGTGAGTTAGCCAGTCCTCTGTCTGTTGTTAATATGTTCCGCTCGCATGAAGACGGGATCTTGGGTTCATGTAATCCTGCGCTGGGCTCGCAAAATCCAACGAACTATCCTGGTTTGAGGCAATGCACACCTCCTTCATCTTTGCTAATCCCTCTGTCCACTCACACTGTCTGTGCCTGAAAAGACTTGATTACCTGTAAAGACTCGCATTCCAATGATTATCCTGCAATTGTGTCTCTGTCTATAAATGCAGTGTTTGTGAACCCAACTCCCACTCACCTGATGAAGGAGCAGTGCTCTGAAAGCTCGTGATTCCAAATAAACCTGTTGGACTTTAACCTGGACTTTGCACTGTTGCTAATATACCACCCTACCAGTCTGATCTTACGCATTAAACAAATACATGACTTCCACAGGCTCTCCTTTAATCACCCTGTTTGTTTCTTCCCTATAAGTGTGCTCATAAATCTGTCAAACTTAATTACCCTTTCACAAAGCCATGTTGACTCCGCCTGATTGAATTTTTTTGAAAAGCTCCTGCTCCTGCCTCCTCAGTAGTGGAGTCCAGCTCTTTCCCCAGTGACAGACACAAGGCTAGCTGGCCTGGAGCTTCCTGCTTTCTGTCTCCCTCCTTTCTTGAACAGAGGTGTTGCGTTTGCGGTTTCCAGCCAGCTGGGGCCTTGCCGGAATCTGGGAAAGATGACAATGAATGCATCCTCTATCTCCGCATGGGTTTTCCCATTGCTTTTTCCCAAACCATAGTGACGGCCCTAGTTCCTCCCCTGCCTCGATTATATTTGGGTGCTTTTTTGCATATTCTACTGTCCAGAGCCTTATAAAGTCATAGAGGTTTACAGCATGGAAACAGGCCCTTCGGCCCCACTTGCCAATGCCACCCTTTTGTTTTAAAACCACTAAGCGAATCCCAATTGCCTGTATTTGGCCCATATCCCTTTATACCCATCTTACCCATGTCACTGTCCAAATGCTTTTTAAAAGGTAAAATTGTACCCGCCTCCACTACTCCCTCTGGCAGCTCATTCCAGACACTCCATCTTCTGTGTGTAAAAATTGCCCCTCTGGACCCTTTTGTGTCTCTCCCCTCTCACCTTAAACCTACGCCCTCTAGTTTTAGACTCCTCCACCTTTGGGAAAAGATATTGACTATCTAGCTGATCTGTGCCCCTCATTATTTTATAGACCTCTAGAAGATCACCCCTCAGCCTCCTACGCTCCAGAGAGAAAAGTCCCAGTCTATCCAGCCTCTCCTTATAACTCAATCCATCAAGTCCCAGTAGCATCTGAGTAAATCTTTTCTGCACTCTTTCTAGTTTAATAATATCCTTTCTATAATAGAGTAACCAGAACTGTACACAGGATTCCAAGTGTGGCCTTACCAATGTCCTGTACAACTTCAACAAGACATTCCAACTCCTGTATTCAATGTTCTAACCAATGAAACTAAACTTGCCGAATGCCTTCTTCACAATTCTGTCCACCTGTCACTCCACTTTCAAGGAGCTATGAACCTGTACCCCTAGATCTCTTTGTTCTGTAACTCTCCCCAGTGCCCTACCATTAACTGAGTAAGTCCTGCCCTGGTTCAATCTACCAAAATGTGTCACCTCACATTTATCTAAATTAAACGCCATCCGCCATTCGTCAGCCCACTGGCCCAGTTGATCAAGATCCCATTGCAATTGGAGATAACTTTCTTCACTGTCCACTATGCCACCAATCTTGGTGTCATCTGCAAACTTACTAACCATGCCTCCGATATTCTCATCCAAATCATTAATATAAATGACAAATAACAGTGGGCCCAGCACTGATCCCTGAGGATCATCGCTAGTAAGAAGTCTCATAACACCAGGTTAAAGTCCAACAGGTTTATTTGGTAGCAATGCCTCCAGTTTGAAAAAATAACCCTCTACAACCACTCTCTGGCTTCTGTCAAGAAGCCAATTTTGTATCCATTTAGATCCCTTACCCTGGATCCTGTGAGATTTATGCAACAACCTACCATGCGGTACCCTGTCAAAGGCCTTGCTAAAGTCCATGTAGACAACATCAACTGCACTGCCCTCATCTACCTTCTTGGTTACCCCTTCAAAAAAACTCAATTAAATTTGTGAGACATGATTTTCCACTCACAAAGCCAATGCTGACTGTCCCTAATCAGTCCTTGTGTCTCTAAATGCCTGTAGATCCTGTCTCTCAGAATATCTAACAATTTACCCACCACAGATGTGAGGCTCACTGACCTGTAGTTCCCAGGCTTTTCCCTGCAGCTCTTTTTAAACAAAGGCACAGCATTTTCCACCTTCCAATCTTCAGGCACCTCACCTGTGACCATCGATGAATCAAATATCTCTGATAGGGGACCCACAATTTCCTCCCTAGCCTCCCACAGTGTCCTGGGATACACTTCATCAGGTCCCGGGGGTTTATCTACCTTGATGTGCTTTAAGACTTCCAGCACCTCATGTACACTCTTCAAGACTTATTTCCCCAACTTCCCTAACATCAACGATTTTCTCAACTATAAATACTGATGAGAAATATTCATTTAGGGTCTTACCCATCTCTTGTGGATCCACACGTCGATGACCTTGTTGATCCTTAAGAGCCCTGCTTTCTCCCTTGTTACTCTTTTGCCCTTTCTGTATTTGTAGTTCTTTTAAATTCTCCTTTGCCTTATCTGCCAAACCAATCTCTTGTCCCCCTCCTGATTTCTCTCTGAACTCTACTATACCCTACAAGAGATTCACTCGATCCCAGCTGCCTCTGCATGTCATGTACCTCCTTGTTCTTGACCAGGTCCTCAATATCCCGAGTCATCCAGGGTTCCCTACTTCTGCCAGCCTTGCCCTTCACTCTAAGGGGAATGTGCTTACCCTGAACACTGATTAATACACTTTTGAAAGCCTCCCACTTACCAGACATCCCTTTGCCTTCCCACAGACTCCCCCAATTAACTTTTGAAAGTTCCTGTGATACCATCAAAATTGGCCTTGCCCCAGTTTAGAATTTTAACTTTTGGGCCAGACCTATCATTCTCCATAGCTATCTTAAAACTAATAGAATTACGGTCACTGGTCTCAAAGTGATCCCTCATGAACACTTCTGTCACTTGCCCTTCCTTATTTTCCAAAAGGAGGTCAAGTTTTTGCCCCCTCTCTAGTTGGGCCACCCACAGACTGAATGAGAAATTTGATTTTGATTTTATTATTGTCACATGTATTAACATGCAACGAAAAGTATTGTTTCTTGTGCGCTATACAAAGCATACTGTTCATAGAGAAGGAAAGGAGACAGTGCAGAATGTAATGTTACAGTCATATCTAGGGTGTAGAGAAAGATCAACTTAATGCGAGGTAGGTCCATTCAAATGTCTGACAGCAGCAGGGAAGAAGCTGTTCTTGAGCCTCTGGTGCATTATCTCCGACCTTTCTATCTTTTCCCTGAAGGAAGAAGGTGGAAAAGAGAGTGTCTGGGGTGTGCGGGGACTTTAATTATGCTGGCTGCTTTGCCGAGGCAGCAGGAAGTGTAGACAGAGTCAATGGATGGGAGGCTGGTTTGCCTGATGGACTGGGCTACACTCACGACCCTTTGTAGATCCTTGCGATGTTGGGCAGAGCAGGAGCCCAGACCAAGCTGTGATACAACCAGAAAGGATGCTTTCTGTGGTGCATCTGGAAAAGTTGGTGAGAGTCGTAGCTGACTTGACAAATTTCCTTAGTCTTCTGAGAAAGTAGAGGCGTTAGTGGGGCTTTCGTAACTGTAGAGTCAGCCTGGGGAGGGACCTGGACAGGTTGTCGGTGATCTGGACACCTAAAAACATGAAGCCCACGACCCTTTGTACTTCGTCCCCATTGATGTAGACAGGGACATGTTCTCCTTTACGCTTCCTGCAGTTGATGACAATCTCCTTCGCATTGTTGACATTGAGGGAGAGATTATTGTCACCGCAGCAGTTCATCAGACTCTCGATCTTATTGCTGTCTCATCATTATTTGAGATCCATTCGTCACAATAGGTTCACAGCAGACGCTGTGATGTCAGTGGTGTCGTCAGCAAACTTGAAAATCGAGTTGGAGAGGAATTTGGCCCACTGTCACAGGTGTATAAGGAGTTTAGTAGGGGGCTGAGGACACAGCCTTGTGGGGCACCGGTGTTGAGGATGATCGTGGAGGAGATGTTGTCGCCTGTCTTTACTGATTGTGGTCTGTGAGTCAGGAAGTTCAGGATCCAGTTGCAGAGGGAGGAGCTGAGGCCCAGGCCACGGAGTTTGGAGATGAATTTTGTGGGAATAATGGTGTTGAAGGCTGAGCTATAGTCAATAAAGAGGAGTCTGACATCGGTGTCCTTGTTATCTTGGTGTTCCAGGTTTGGGTGCAGGGCCTGGGAGATGGCATCTGCTGTGGACCTGTTGCAGCGGTAGGCAAACTGTAGTGGATCCAGGAGGCTGGAAATGTTTTGTGCTATGAATTCCTCCTGGTCCTACCACATATTAAGTTGATCTTTCTCTACACCCTGTGACTGTAACACAACATTCTGCACCCTCTCCTTTCCTTCTCCCTGATGTCTGTATAGCGTGCAAGAAATGATACTTTTCACTATATCCCAGAGCGTGTGATAATAATAAATCCAAATATAGCAACCCACAGTGCAGAAGGAGGCCATTCAGCCCATCGAGTCTGCTCAGACCACAATCCCACCCAGGCTCTATCCCCATAATGCCACGCATTTACCCTAGTTAGTCCCCACTGACACTACGGGACAATTCAGCACAGCCAATCCACCTAACCTGCACATCTTTGGACCTTGGGAGGAAACCAGAGCACCCAGAGGGAACCCACACAGACACGGGGAGAACATGCAACCTCCACGCAGACAGTGACCCAAGCCTGGAATCGAACCTGGGTCCCTGGTGCTGGGAGTCAGCAGTGCTAACCACTATGCCACCATGCTGCCCTTCAGTTGATCTCTCTCTACACCCTAGCTATGACTGCAACAGTACATTCTGCACCCTCTCCTTTCCTTCTCCCCTCTGTACTCTATGAATAGTATGCTTTATCTGTATGCTGCATCAGAAACAATACCCTACACTGTGTCCCAATACATGTGACAATAATAAATCAAATCAAATATTAAGTTAATCTTTCTCTACGCCCTAGCTATGACTGTAACACTACATCCCCTCTCCTTTCCTTCTCCCCGACGTACTCTATGAAGGGTATGCTTTGTCTGTATGGTACGTAAGAAACAATACTTGTGACAATAATAAATCAAACAATACTTTTCACTGTTTCCCAGTACATATGAAGCTGATCTTTCTCTGCACCCTAGCTATGACTGTAACGCTACATTTTGGACCCTCTCCTTTCCTTCTCCCCTCCATACTCTATGAAAGGTATGCTTTGTCTGTATGTTGTGTAAGAAACAATACCGTTCACTGTTTCCCAATACATGTGACAATAATAAATCAAATCAAATGATTTAGCACAGGATGAAGAGCTTGCTGCTTGGAAGTCAGCTAAACCCACTCCCCACCCCCACGCCTCTTCCCGTGGGGCACCAGCGGCAGTATAACTCCTGTCTCCCGCCGACCACAAACAGCTCCGGCAGACAAATGGGCAGACACAGGGAGAGGCACCGAGAAGGTTCTCGGGTCAAATCGGAGGAACACAAACCGATACGCGAGAGTTTAATCGTTTTCTCAGCTGAGAGGAGGAAGGCGAGGTTGGGACTTTTATTTTCCAAACTTTTCATTGTGCGCAAAGTCGATTTGACAGATTTTTTTTTTAAAAATAAAGAGATGTTGGAATATTGCACGAGAGAAGGAGAGAAAGGGGGAAGTGAATTCAGGGGGCCAAGTCTTAAAAATGACAAAATATCAGCAGTTTTACTATAAAACAATGTCCCCGAGAGGTGGAGGATTTAAAGCACTGGGAAGGGGGTAGATTCCCCCATCGTATCTGGAGTTGCGAAACCTGTCACTCCGGCGATCTGAAAGTAGCAGCAAATTAATTCCGTTGAGGAGAAGCATCTGTGAAATGAGTCCGTGGGGCGCAGGGTGGCTTTGAGCACGTGTGCGCCAGTCAGTCAGATGGGCAAGCCCCTCTCCCCCCCCCCCCACCACCTCCCTCCCCCCCCACCCCCACCACCCAATCCCTGCCAACCCCTCACCCTGGCACTGCTGTGAAGGCTGATCGCTCCAACACAAGGCAGGACGATTGTCCCTCGCAGCGAGCGGGCGGGCTCAGCTAATTGGCATCCATCTGGCTCCGGGAGGACGACCTGCCCTCTGCAGACGACACCCGGAGAGTGTGGGCTGGCTGAAGGTGGCCCTCCCCGTCCTGATGGCTGCCCGGTCGGGGGTTGCCAGCGGGGGCGCGCCCGCTGGATGAGGGTTGCCGCGCTGACGCCCATCTGGAGGAGGAGGAGGAGGAGGAGGACGGGCTACGTTGGCCCCCCCCAGGGTGAGGCCCGGGCATCTCGGCCTGGGGAGAAGGCAGGCCCGGCGCCCCGGGCTCTGTCCGGCAGGGCTGCTTGCTGGTGCAGCCCCTGCCCCTGCCCCTGCACCTGCAGCGGCTGGAGAGGGTTGGTGGGTCATCCTGGCGGGGAAGGGCCAGCCATCTGCCCTGCTTGCCGGGCCGTAGCTCGAAAGCGTTGGCGCCCACCTGAGTCATGGCGAACCTCTCTGATTTGTGCTTGGCCAAGGGCGAGGAGGAGGAGGAGGAGGAGGATGAGGAGGAGGAGGAGGAGGTGCTGGAATACAGGAACTGGTCCTCCGCATCGGAGTTGTGGCAGGTGCTGCAGCCAGAACTGCCTTGCACCAGGAAGGGCCAGAAATCGTTCTCGCAGGTCAACATGCTGATCCTCTCCAGGAGGCTCTGCTTGCCCAACGTCGGCAGGTAGATGGACAACATTTGGTCCCCGGCCCTCTGCCGATCGGCGCTGGAGAGGGCCTCTTCCTCGGTGCCCTCCGCCAGACCACAATTCAGTGTGATGGAGACCACGGACGCCTGCGGAAGCTCGGACGAAACGTCAATCAGGCTCCTGTGGAAGAAAAGAACAGGCAGAAAGCCCTGTGAAGACACACTCGGATATCACCAGTAACTGCATTGCAGCGTGAACGCAAGCCAACTCGTGATAACAAATAAACTTTACAAAACACAGTCAATCATAGGATTCTACAGTGCAGAAGGAGGCCATTCCCACAACACAATCTCACCCAGGCCCTATCCCCGTGACCCCATATCCTTCCCCTGTTAATCCACCGACACTAAGAAGCAATTTAGCATGGCCAATCCACCTAACCTACACATCTTTAGACACTAAGGGGCAATTTAGCATGGCCAATCTAACTAACCTGCACATCTTTGGACACTAAGGGGCAATTTAGCATGGCCAATCCACCTAACCTACACATCTTTGGACACTAAGGAGCAATTTAGCATGGCCAATCCACCTAACCTACACATCTTTGGACACTAAGGAGCAATTTAGCATGGCCAATCTAACTAACCTGCACATCTTTGGACACTAAGGGACAATTTAGCATGGCCAATCCACCTAACCTACACATCTTTAGACACTAAGGGGCAATTTAGCATGGCCAATCTAACTAACCTGCACATCTTTGGACACTAAGGGGCAATTTAGCATGGCCAATCCACCTAACCTACACATCTTTGGACACTAAGGAGCAATTTAGCATGGCCAATCTAACTAACCTGCACATCTTTGGACACTAAGGGACAATTTAGCATGGCCAATCCACCTAACCTGCACATCTTTGGACACTAAGGGGCAATTTAGCATGGCCAATCTAACTAACCTGCACATCTTTGGACACTAAGGGACAATTTAGCATGGCCAATCCCCCTAACCTGCACATCTTTGGACACTAAGGGGCAATTTAGCATGGCCAATCCACCTAACCTGCACATCTTTGGACACTGAGGGGCAATTTAGCATGGCCAATCCACCTAACCTACACATCTTTGGACACTAAGGGACAATTTAGCATGGCCAATCCACCTAACCTACACATCTTTGGACACTAAGAGGCAATTTAGCATGGCCAATCCACCTAACCTACACATCTTTGGACACTAAGGGGCGATTTAGCATGGCCAATCCAACTAACCCGCACATCTTTGGACACTAAGAGGCAATTTAGCGTGGCCAATACACCTGACTATTACTTATGTGGTGAAAAACTGCAGCAGGCGACGGTGCAGAGGGACCTCGGGGTCCTTGTGCATGAGTCGCAAAAACTCAGCCTGCAGGTGCAGCATGTGGTCAGGAAGGCGAATGGGTTGCTGGCCTTCATAGCGAGGGGGATTGAATATAAAAGTAGGGAGGTCTTGCTGCAGCTGTATAGGGCATTGGTGAGGCCGCAGCTGGAGTAGTGTGTGCAGTTTTGGGCGCCGTACTTACGCAAGGATATTTTGGCATTGGAGGGAGTGCAGAGGAGGTTTATTAGGCTGATACCGGAGTTGAGGGGGTTGAGCTATGAGGAGAGGCTGAATAAACTAGGCTTGTACTCGTTAGAGTTTAGAAGAATGAGGGGAGATCTCATTGAGACATATAAGATCATGAATGGGATGGATAGGATAGAGGTGGAGAGACTCTTCCCGCTCAGAAAGGATAATAGGACTAGGGGGCACAGCCTCAAGATAAAGGGGGGGGGGCGGTTTAGAACGGAGTTGAGGAAGAACTTCTTCACTCAAAGGGTGGTGAATCTCTGGAATTCTCTGCCCGTTGAAGCGGTGGAGGCTGCCTCGCTAAACATTTTTAAGACGTGGGTTGATGGGTTTTTGATAAGCGAGGGGATTAAGGGTTATGGGGAGAGGGCGGGAAAGTGGAACTGAGACACGACAGATCAGCCATGATCTTATTGAATGGCGGGGCAGGCTCGAGGGGCTAGATGGCCTACTCCTGCTCCTATTTCTTATGTTCTTAAGTTCTAACCTGCACATCTGTGGACCTTCCTTGGCCTTCTAACAACAATAGGCCTGGGGAATTGTGGGGGGCTGGGAGGGAGAAAGGGAGGCCCAAGTGAGCTCCCACCTGCATTCCACAACCTCCGCCCTCCCCTTCCAGCCTCACTGCCCATCCTGAATGTCAGACACGTGGTCAAGACTGAGTAGGAGGTTAGGAAGGAAAATGGGGCGGGGAGAGGGGAGACGTGAACTTGAACCATTCAAGTCAGAGAGGCAGTGGAAGGCTCTGGGAGAAAGGAGCCATAGCTTGACTTCCGATTTTCTGTGCAGCTTGTCACTGAATTCAAAGTTGTGCAGGTTAGGTGGATTGGCCATGCTAAATTGTTGCTTAGTGTCCAAAGATGTGTAGGTTAGGTGGATTGGCCATGCTAAATTGTTGCTTAGTGTCCAAAGATGTGTAGGTTAGGTGGATTGGCCATGCTAAATTGCCCCTTAGTGTCCAAAGATGTACGGGTTAGGTGGATTGGCCACGCTAAATTGCCCCTTAGTGTCCAGCGATGTGTAGGTTAGGGGGATTGGCCATGCTAAATTGCCCCTTGGTGTCCAAAGATGTGTAGGTTAGGTGGATTGGCCATGTTAAATTGCTGCTTAGTGTTCAAAGATGTGCAGGTTAGGGGGATTGGCCATGCTAAATTGCCCCTTAGTGTCAGAGGATTAGTGGTATAAATATGTGGGGTTATGGGAATAGGACCTGGGTGGGATTACAAAGAACAAAGAACAAAGAACAACCCAGCACGGGAAACAGGCCCTTCGGCCCAACGAGCCCGCGCCGCCGCATCACCCTACACCTATTCTACCCTGCGTGTCTACGAATAGAACCCCTGACTTAGCCAGATTCAGGGGAGAATAGTGTCAATTTGGTAAAACCAATCAGCCTAAGAGCACATCTTTGGGGTGTGGGAGGAAACCGGAGCGCCCGGAGGAAACCCACGCAACCACAGGGAGAATGCACAGGATTGTGGTCAGTGCAGACTTGATGGGCCAGACAGCCTCCCCCTGCACTGTGGGATTCTATGATTCAATGAGACATTCCGTTCTCCTTCCCGATATTGATAATATAGAAAAATTAAATCTCTTGATTGGAAGAAAAACACTTCAGGATGAATCCCCTCTGCGGCATTGGCATGAGGATCACATTCACTGCTCTGTGTCCCTGCCAACACCCTGTGGCAATCAGTGGACAGGGAGTGCCCCTCTTCCCCCCACCCCGTGGGAAACCTGTGCACCAGAGACACAAGACCGACTAGGTCGTGCCCGCATCTCTACCGATGGCAAGCCTGGCCTTGGTAAAAGGGGTGAGGGAAGGAGGCAATCCAGTGTGGGGAATGGTGCCCATCCTTGATCTATCTCAGAGGCACCGAGGCCAACTCCTGTCCCCTTGGTCCCACGTTGACAAAGGCAATCGCACTCCCCATAAATTAGGCTCGGGAAGGGTGGGTGGGCGGGGTGGGTGAGGAGAGGTGGCAGGTTAAACATGCCCCAATTCTATTTCTTTTGGACGTAACGAATGGCAGATGGAGTTTAGTTTTGATAAATGCGAGGTGATGAATCTGGGCAGGACTTACTCAGTTAATGGTAGGGTGTTTGGGAGATTTACAGAACAAAGAGATCTAGGGGTACAGGTTCATAGCTCCTTGAAAGTGGAGTCACAGGTGGACAGGGTGGTGAAGAAGGAATTCGGCATACTTGGTTTCATCGGTCAGAACATTGAATACAGGAGTTGGGACGTCTTGTTGAAGTTGTACAAGACATTGGTGAGGCCACACTTGGATTACTGTGTACAGTTCTGGTCACCCTATTATAGAAAGGATATGATTAAACTAGAAAGAGTACAGAAAAGATTTACTAGGATGCTACCGGGACTTGATGGATTGAGTTGTAAGGAGAGGCTGGATAGATTGGGACTTTTTTCTCTCTGGAGCGTAGGAGGCTGAGGGGTGATCTTATAGAGGTCTATAAAATAATGAGGGGCGCAGATCAGCCAGATAGTCAATATCTTTTCCCAAAAGAAAGGGGAGAGATACAGAAGGGTCCAGAGAGGCAATTTTTTCACACAGAAGGTGTTGAGTGTCTGGAACGAGCTGCCAGAGGTAGAAAGAGAGTTGGGTACAATTTTGTCTTTTAAAAAGCATTTGGACAATGACACGGGTAAGATAGAGGGACATGGGCCAACTGGGGCTTGGTTAGGGAAAAAAGAGGTGGCATGGACAAGTTGAGACAAAGGACCTGTTCCCCTGCTGTAAACCTCTATGATTCTATGACTCAGACTGCAAGGCTTGGATCTTCCTATTAAGAACACTAGGCGTCAGTCTCCTCTCCTCCATAATGGCACCTCTGTATGATATCCCTGCCTGAGGAGACACTTCCTGGAGACGCAACTGGGAGGTGGGCGAGGGGGTGACCCGCTCAGACGTGGGTGGAGGTTAGCACGGCTGCTGAGATACCTGTTCTTCAGGAGACCATGTTGGCACGCTTCAGCAATGGACAGAACAATGGCGGCGAGGAACTCTGCGCAGGACACCAGCAGAGACCAGAGTCGCACCAAAATCTGAGACCTGTGGCGGGGAGAGCAAGATAAGACATCAACTCCACACTGCTAACCCCAACGCGGCAAGGCCAGAGAACAGAGCTCCTCCTCACCCACCCAACTCCACAAGAGATCCTTGCCTGCTGTCAGACAGACAAACCGTTCTTTCCCTTTTTATTCATCTGTGGGACACGGGTGTCACTGGCTGGACCTGCATTTATTGCCCAACCCTAGTTGCCGGAATGAGGCAACCACATTGCTGTGCCTCTGGAGTCACATGTAGGCCAGACCGGGTAAGGACGGCAGATTTCCTTCCCTCAAGAGACATTAGTGAATCCGACAATGGTTTCCATGGTCACCAGCGGATTCTTACTTCCCAATATGCCTTGCTCCTTGACCCACCATCTTGGTCATCCCACTGGCCAATTTGTGGTTGGGTGAGATTGGCCCCGAGAGGTCAGAGGTGAAACAGCAGCACTGTTAGCACACTGGGCCAAACAATCGCCATGTTTGAGAAGAAGGCGGGGATATCTCCATGCTCTCCGACAGCCCCACTCCCGCCATCTGCCCGAATGCTTCCTCGGATATGGAGGGGAGTCACGGACTCTCCGACCGGAATGCTTTACCCTCAGGGACTCACCGACGCTGATCATCAAATCGGATTGCAAGGCTAACGCCTGTGGCATCCCTCTTCGCCTTCTGGATGGTTTTTGCTATTAACTGCAGGGCTTCTGAAACAGAGAAAGTGTTAGCACTTCTCCCCCTCCAATCTGACAGCGTTATAGAGAGAATAAGCATGTAGTGGGGAGAGAAATCACTGAGAGGGGAATGTTACAGAGAGAGGGAGCGGGGAATGTTACAGAGGCAGAGAGAGAGAGAGAGGGGGAACGTGACAGAGAGAGAGAGGGGGGGGGAAACGTGACAGAGGGGGGGGGGGGGGAACGTGAGAGAGAGAGGGACGAGCGTGACAGAGAGAGGGAGGGGGAACGTGACAGAGAGAGAGAGGGGGAACGTGACAGAGAGAGAGAGGGGGAACGTGACAGAGAGAGAGAGGGGGAACGTGACAGAGAGAGAGAGGGGGAACGTGACAGAGAGGGAGAGGGGGAACGTGACAGAGAGAGAGAGGGGGAACGTGACAGAGAGAGAGAGGGGGAACGTGACAGAGAGAGAGAGGGGGAACGTGACAGAGAGAGAGAGGGGGAACGTGACAGAGAGAGGGAGGGGGAACGTGACAGAGAGAGAGAGGGGGGAACGTGACAGAGAGAGAGAGGGAGGAACGTGACAGAGAGAGAGAGGGGGGAACGTGACAGAGAGAGAGAGGGGGGAACGTGACAGAGAGAGAGAGGGGGGAACGTGACAGAGAGAGAGAGGGGGGAACGTGACAGAGAGAGAGAGGGGGGAACGTGACAGAGAGAGAGAGGGGGGAACGTGAGAGAGAGAGAGAGGGGGGAACGTGAGAGAGAGAGAGAGGGGGGAACGTGAGAGAGAGAGAGAGGGGGGAACGTGAGAGAGAGAGAGAGGGGGAACGTGACAGAGAGAGAGAGGGGGGAACGTGACAGAGAGAGAGAGGGGGGAACGTGACAGAGAGAGAGAGGGGGGAACGTGACAGAGAGAGAGAGGGGGGAACGTGACAGAGAGAGAGAGGGGGGAACGTGACAGAGAGAGAGAGGGGGGAACGTGACAGAGAGAGAGAGGGGGGAACGTGACAGAGAGAGAGAGGGGGGAACGTGAGAGAGAGAGAGAGGGGGGAACGTGAGAGAGAGAGAGAGGGGGGAACGTGAGAGAGAGAGAGAGGGGGGAACGTGAGAGAGAGAGAGAGGGGGAACGTGACAGAGAGAGAGAGGGGGGAACGTGACAGAGAGAGAGAGGGGGGAACGTGACGGGGGGGGTAAATGTGAGAGACAGAGAGAGAGAGGGGAGCGTGACAGAGAGAGAGAGGGGGGAACGTGACAGAGAGAGAGAGGGGGGAACGTGACAGAGAGAGAGAGGGGGGAACGTGACAGAGAGAGAGAGGGGGGGAACGTGACAGAGAGAGAGAGGGGGGAACGTGAGAGAGAGAGAGAGGGGGGAACGTGAGAGAGAGAGAGAGGGGGGAACGTGAGAGAGAGAGAGAGGGGGGAACGTGAGAGAGAGAGAGAGGGGGAACGTGACAGAGAGAGAGAGGGGGGAACGTGACAGAGAGAGAGAGGGGGGAACGTGACAGAGAGAGAGAGGGGGGAACGTGACAGAGAGAGAGAGGGGGGAACGTGACAGAGAGAGAGAGGGGGGAACGTGACAGAGAGAGAGAGGGGGGAACGTGACAGAGAGAGAGAGGGGGGAACGTGACAGAGAGAGAGAGGGGGGAACGTGAGAGAGAGAGAGAGGGGGGAACGTGAGAGAGAGAGAGAGGGGGGAACGTGAGAGAGAGAGAGAGGGGGAACGTGACAGAGAGAGAGAGGGGGGAACGTGACAGAGAGAGAGAGGGGGGAACGTGACGGGGGGGTAAATGTGAGAGACAGAGAGAGAGAGGGGAGCGTGACAGAGAGAGAGAGGGGAGCGTGACAGAGAGAGAGAGGGGAGCGTGACAGAGAGAGAGAGGGGAGCGTGACAGAGAGAGAGAGGGGAGCGTGACAGAGAGAGAGAGGGGAGCGTGACAGAGAGAGAGAGGGGAGCGTGACAGAGAGAGAGAGGGGAGCGTGACAGAGAGAGAGAGGGGAGCGTGACAGAGAGAGAGAGGGGAGCGTGACAGAGAGAGAGAGGGGAGCGTGACAGAGAGAGAGGGGGGAGCGTGACAGAGAGAGAGAGGGGAGCGTGACAGAGAGAGAGGGGGGAGCGTGACAGAGAGAGAGGGGGGAGCGTGACAGAGAGAGAGGGGGGAGCGTGACAGAGAGAGAGAGGGGAGCGTGACAGAGAGAAAGAGGGGAGCGTGACAGAGAGAGAGAGGGGAGCGTGACAGAGAGAGAGAGGGGAGCGTGACAGAGAGAGAGAGGGAAGTGTAACAGGGAGGGAAATGTTACAGTTAGAAGGGAATGTAACGGAGTGAGGGGAATGGAATGGAGCAAGTATTTTAATTGAGAAGTGGATGTAATGGAGAGAGAGTGGGATGTCAGGGAGAGCTGTATAACTGTGAGTGCGATACAATGGAGAGAGTGTTATAATTGATAGGAGCAGAAGATGAAGGATGATGGTGTGTACCTTTGCTGTTGTCTTGCTGACATCGCAGGGTGGTTTGCAATGTGAACTGGCTGCCTTTCTTGCCTTCTTCGCTGTGATGCAATCGCATGTGGAAAGCCTGGGACCCCTGTATGCCCGTGGGCTGCTGACCTTGTGAAAGAATTCACGGTTCAGGTCAACTTGCTCAGATGCAATTTATCTTTCCCCATTGACCCTGAGTGGGTAGATGGGGAAAGGTACAGCTGTCTCTCCTGGGTATGAGTGACAGCAAATATCCATCTGTTCTTTGGAGAAATCATGTCGCCGTTTATATATCCACTCAGTTATCTCTGCACACGATGTCTCTTCAAGAGTCAAGGGACAAGACTAAGATAACTCACTGGATATGGAGATCACTGGTCTGGCCTGGGACACTACCCTGAAGGACTCCTACAGAGATGTCTTGGAGCGGGGACCACCACAAGCACCCTCCTTCATACCAGGTACGACTCCAACCAGCGGAGAGTTTGCCCCCCCCCGATGCCCATTCATTCTTGTTTCGCCATGGCTCCTTGAAGCCACACTTGGTTGAATGTGACCTTCTTGTCAAGAGCTGTCACTCTTACCTCTGGAACTCAGCTCTTTTGTCCGTGTTTGTAATGAGGTCAGGAGCTGAGTGACCCCGGTGATGGGCATCACTGAGCAGGTTATTGCTGAGCAGGAGACTACCCTGATAGCACTGTCGATGACCCCTTCCATCGCTTCACTGATGATCAAAGGTAGACTGTGCAGCAACTGGTTGGGTTGGCTTTGTCCTGCTTTTTGTGTACAGGACATACCTGGGCAATTTTCCACATTGTTGGGTAGATGCCAGCGTTGGAACCATTTGGGAAGAGCTTGGCTAGAGGAAAGGCAAGTTCTGGAGCACAAGTCTTCAGTACTATTGCCGGAGTGTTATTAGGGCCCACTGCCCACTGCCCAGTGTCTCCAACTGTTTCTCAATATCACATGGAGTGAATCGAATTGGCTGGAGAACTGGCACCTGAGATTCTGGAGACCGCTGGAGGAGGCCGAGATGGACCGTCCACTCGGAACGTTGGGCTGAAGATGGATGAAACATCTCAGCCTTGACCTTTTGCACAGATGCAGTGGACGGACAGACTGACAATTTGTGAGTTGCGGTTCTAACCCAGGGACAGACTGACAGACACAGAGTGACAGCATTCCTTACCAATTTCAATCTTGTCTATGTCCTCCAGCCTTATGCGAGTGTGATGGGTGATCTCAGATTCTTTGTCAATGCTGTGAAGGAGGCAAAGCAACCCAGGTGTCACCAAGCAAAATGAAACCTTCAGGCATACATCAAGCCAACAATTTTAAGAGTTATCTTCCTAGCTGCGACCAAGGCCATTGGGCCCACGAACCTGTGATGGCCCTTTTCAAACCAATTAATCCCCCATTTCCACACCGCCATCCCCCAGGCATAGATATGGGAAAGGGTCCTGTCGACATCAATGGAGATAAATTGGAAATGGTCAAGAGTTTCATAAGACCATAAGACATTGGAGCAGAATTAGGCCACTCGGCCCATCGAGTCTGTTCCGCCATTCAATCATGGCTGATATTTTTCTCATCCCCAGTCTCCTGCCTTTTCCTGATAATCCCTGATCCCCTTATTTATCACAAACCTGTCTATCTCTGTCTCCAAGCTTCAGGTTTCTAGGTGTCCAGGTCAACAACCTGTCCTTGTCCCTCCATGCAGACATGATCATTAAGAAAGCTCGCCAACCCCTCTACTTTGTCAGAAGACGAAGGAAATCTGCCATGTCTGGTACAAGTCTCAACAACTTTCACAGATGCCCCACAGAAAGCATCCTTTCTGGGCGTATCACAGCTTGGTCTGGGCTCCTGCTCTGCCCAAGACCGCAAGAAACTGCAAAGGGTCGTGAATGCAGCCCAATCCATCACTCAAACCAACCTCCCATTCATTGACTCTGTCTACACTTCCCGCTGCCTCAGCAAAGCAGCCAGCATAATCAAGGACCCCACGCACCCCGGACATTCTCTCTTCCACCTTCTTCCATTGGGGAAAAGATTCAAAAGTCTGAGGTCACGTACCGACCGACTCAAGAACAGCTTCTTCCCTGCTGCTGTCAGACTTTTGAATGGACCTACCTTGCATTAAGTTGATCTTTCTCTACACCCTAGCTATGACTGTAACACTACATTCTGCACTCTCTCCTTTCCTTCTCTATGAACGGTATGCTTTGTCTGTATAGCGTGCAAGAAACAATGCTTGTCATTGTATATTAATACATGTGACAATAATAAATCAAATCAGGAAGGGTTATGAACAGAGCCCAGTCCATCAGGCAAACCAGCCTCCCATCCATTGACTCCGTCTACATTTCCCACTGCCTTGGGAAAGCAACCAGCATAACTGAGGACCCCACGCACCCTGGGCATTCTCACTTCCACCTTCTTTCCTTGGGAAAAAGATACAAGAGTCTGAGGTCACGTCTCGACCAACTCAAAATCATCTTCTTCCCTGGTGCTATCAGACTTTTGAATGGACCTACCTGATATTAAGCTGATCTTTCTCTACACCCTAGCTATACAGTGCCACTACATTCTGCACCCTCTACTTTCCTTCTCCCTGATGTACTCTATGAACAGTGTGCTTTGTCTGTCGAGCGCGCAAGAAACAATATTTTTCACTGTATCCCAATACACGTGACAGTAATAAATCAAATCAAAATCGTAATAAGACAAAGGTGCGAGACATTTGAGTACTTACTAGGCAAAGTAGCAAGCATGATTGGACAGGAGAAACAGAACATCCAAATCCTGAATGGACACATCTATCAAACTGGGTCAAGAGACAAATGGAAGAGAACAGTTAAGAGTTTGTTGGAGTTGGTGCAGCTCACTTGAAGCATCAAAACCTTCTTCAAACACCAGGAATGTGTGTTTCAGCTGAGAATGTATCACCACCAAAGCTATTCCCAAAATTTCCCAGCCCACTGTTTGAACCAAAACCCAGGGACTCTCTCATCAGCAGCAGGCAGAGATGTACAAACCTCCGTCACCAACAAGGCCATCCATTTGAGAGAGGCTAGAACATTGTTGTCAGTGTAGACTCGATGGGCTGAATGGCCTCCTCCTGCCCTGTAGGGGTTCTAGGATTCTATGAACGTCAATAAAACCCTCCCTCTGGCCAGCTCGTCATTTCCTTAGCCACGTTTTGGGGACGTGTACAAGGACACTCGTTGATGACTAGTGTGTTCACTCTTCTTCCTGTTCATCCTACTCGTTTGGAGCTGTCCTGAAATTCAGCCTCAATACTCGGGTTTCAATTGCTCAGCCTCCCTGTTTGCTCTATTACCTCATAACAGGGGCGACACGGTGGCACAGTGGTTAGCACTACTGCCTCGCAGCGCCAGGGACCTGAGTTCAAATCCCAGTTGGGTCACTGTCCGTGTGGAGACTGCAAGCTCCCGCCGTGTCTGCGTCGGTTTCCCTCTTGGTGCTCTGCTTTCTTCCCACGCTCCAAAGATGTGTAGGTTAGGTGGATTGGCCATGCGAAATTGCCCCTTAGTGTCCAAAGATGTGTAGGTTAGGTGGATTGGCCATGCTAAATTGTCCCTTAGTGTCCTAAGATGTATGGGTTAGGTGGATTGGCCATGCTAAATTGTCCCTTAGTGTCCTAAGATGTATGGGTTAGGTGGATTGGCCATGCTAAATTGTCCCTTAGTGTCCTAAGATGTATGGGTTAGGTGGATTGGCCATGCTAAATTGCCATTTATTGTCCTAATATAGCAGGGGGATGAGCAGGGGAAATACATGGGGATACAGGAATAAGGCCCAGGTGGGACTGTTCTTAGTGCAGGCTCAGTGGGCTGAATGGCTTTCTTCTACATTCTTCAGCCCCGACCCTACCCCTCCAGGCGGGAAACAGATCTTGCTTCATTTTTGTGCTAAGATTGAATTTTTAACTTGCACAAAAAAATGGTGCAATTCTTGCTTGTTTTCACTCTCGTCCGGCACTTCGCATGTTTCTGGTCAGATTACCCCCCGGGTCTCAATTAGGTTGGTTGTCTGTAGAACATACTGGGCTAGCTGACACTCCCAGCTCGATTTGGTCGAGGAAGAAGCCACTCGACTGTCAGTGTGAAGGTTACGTCACTCTCTCTCTGCATTGCACCAGTTACCCGCTCCATTAAACCAGTCAGTTGGCCAATCTGCTTCAATAAAGCTCAAGGATAGACCTCGTCAGCTCACGGTGAGAGCTTTCCCGCACAACCTACTTTCAATCTCCCGTTTCCGAAAGCTCGCCCCCCCCCACCCCCATAGCGAGTTCCCCCAAGAAGCTCCGAAGGCTACACAAAGAACAAAGAAAACTACAGCACGGGAACAGGCCCTTCGGCCCTCCAAGCCTGCACCGACTCTGCTGTCCGTCTGAACTAAAGCCCCCTACCCTTCCGGGAACCATATCCATCCATTCCCATCCTATTCATGTATTTGTCAAGATGCCCCTGAATAGTGACTATGGTATCTGCTTCTACTACCTTCCCCCCCCGGCAGCGAGTTCCAGGCACCCAGCACCCTCTGCGTAAAAAACTCTGCCTCGTACATCTCCTTTAAACCTTGCCCCTCGCACCTTAAACCTGTGCCCCCCCCAACCCCCCAGTAATTCACTCCTCCATCCTCCCTCACGCCCTCTTCCCCTTCCTCCAACTGCTGTCCCCTCCTCTCCCTCCCTCTGCTCACTCTTCTCTCTCTCCCTGACTGCCCCCTTTTCTCTCCCTCCCTCCCTCTGCCCCCTTTTCTCTCCCTCCCCCCCTATCTCCCCCTTTTCTCTCTCTCCCCCTCCATCTCCCCTTTCTCTCTCTCCATCCCTCCCTCCCCCGTTTCCAGCTTCTGGCTGTTCACTCTGTCGGAAGGCTGGGTTGTCCACACACCTTGGTCTGCAGTCGATGAAGAGCCACCCTCCGAGGAAGTCCTCAGTGTCCGGTATCAGCAGCCCACTGCAGGTCTGCATCAAGATTTCCGTCTCCTCCTTCTGCCGCCTCAGGCTTTCCTTCTTTATCAGGGCCTTTGCTGGCTTCTCCTTTCCAATCAGCGTCTGCAAGTCCGTCGTCACCGGGACCCCGTTCATCAGGTCTGGAAGCAGATCAGAAAGAGTTGGGGGGGTGGCGGTCACTATCACCCTGCCCGCTTTCTGTCCAGGGTACTTGTACATTAGCCACCCCCACCGACACTGTAGTTAAGAAAGCCCCACCAACTTTCTCAGGAGACTGAGGAAATTTGGCATGTCTGCTATGACTCTTGCCAACTTTTCCAGATGCACCATAGAAAGCATTCTTTCTGGTTGTATCACAGCTTGGTCTGGGCTCCTGCTCTGCCCAAGACCGCAAGGAACTACAAAAGGTCATGAATGTAGCCCAATCCATCACGCAAACCAACCTCCCATCCATTGACTCTGTCTACACTTCCCACTGCCTTGGAAAAGCAGCCAGCATAACCAAGGACCCCACACACCCCGGACATTCTCTCTTCACCTTCTTCCATCGGGGAAAAAGATACATGACCTCCGACTTTTGTACCAACTGACTCAAGAACAGCTTCTTCCCTGCTGCTGTCAGACTTCTGAATGGACCTACCTCGCATGAAGCTGATCTTTCTCTGCACCCTAGCTGTGACTGCAACACTACATTCTGCACTCTCTCCTTTCCTTCTCTACGAACGGTATGCTTTGTCTGTATAGTGTTTCCCAATACATGTGACAATAGTAAATCAAATCAAAAAACCTGAAGAGACACAAGGGCATTAAGTCACCCCCACCAACACTGTAGTTACGAAAGCCCCACCAAGGCCTCTACTTTCTCAGAAGACTAAGGAAATTTGGCATGTCCGCGACCACTCTCACCAACTCTTACAGATGCACCATAGAAAGCATTCTTTCTGGTTGTATCACAGCTTGGTCTGGGCTCCTGCTCTGTCCAAGACCACGAGGAACAAAGGGTTGTGAAGGCGGAAAAAAACCCCATAAAGATGGGAACCTGGCATAAAAATAGCTGTCCGGCACATGAGGGGTTAAAAGGCATTAAACCTGCACTGACTTCCAGCACAGACACTGACTCCCAAACGCAGACAATCACTTAAAATATAAATCACAGGACAGACACTTCACTGAATTAAAACAGGGAACAAACGCCTCAGGAAGCCAGGCACCTTAAAAGAGATAAAGATAGTCCTGGGATAATGGGGGGGAATGCATAAACACAAAGGAACCATGTACGACAAGAATAGAATAAATTAAGCCATTGATAAGAGGAAACGTACCCATTTATGGAACAATGTGATATTGAAACAATATTGTACCTGTCCATAATAATGAGCTAATAAATGTTGTACCCGTGTAACAATGTGACAATCGTGTCCGGACCACCTATTGCGGAAAGGGTATAAAGGTGGACGCGCTTCTATTGTTTCATTGAGAGAAGGTAGCTGTCCAGTAGTGCGAGGTGCTGGTGCCTTTCTCTCCACGAGCCTTCGTCAAATAAAGCTGTATTTTTCCCACAACAGTTGTGAACGTAGCCCAGTCCAAAACGCAAACCAGCCTCCCATCCGTTGACTCTGTCTACACTTCCCGCTGCCTCGGGGAAAAGCAGCCAGCACAACCAAGGACCCCCATGCACACCCCGGACATTCTCGCTTCCACCTTCTTCCGTCGGGGGAAGAAGAGACAAAAGTCCGAGCTCGCAATTCGAGAGCAGCTTCTTCCCCGCTGATTTTTTGAATTTGGACCGACCTCGCACTAGGTTGGTCTTTCTCCAACACCCTCGCCACGACTGTCACACTACGTTCTGCCCCCCCTCTCCATCCCTTCTCTATGAACGGTGTGCTTTGTCAGCACAGCGCGCAAGAACCGATACTCCTCGCCGGATGTGAATACACGTGATAATAATAAATCGAATGCTTACCAATGACAGCCTGTCTGTATGCGTGTCTGAAATGGTGTAGGTAGTAACGATTGGCTGAGCGGTAACTGTCCTTCATCACAGAAGAAAAATTGTGCTCTCCAGTGCGAGTGAAATCGCTCTGAAACCGTATACGTGGGAACAAAAGACACAAACCGAGTTCAGCTGCATCCGTCGCTCTCTTCCTGGTCTCTCGCCTCCCTCCCCCGCCCCCCCCCCCCCCCCCAGAAGGTGGGGTGTTGAAAAGGTCTCTTTTTGGATGTGTTTAGCGCCACAGGAGATGCCATATTTTGGATATTGCTGGAGAGGGGCGCGCCCTGTCACGTTGCAGTCACCCAGAGGTGCGGCGGGCTATTCAACCACAGTGGGCAGCACAGATCTGTTCAATCCTATCACTGTCCCCGGCCACAAAGGCTCCCCCCAAAGTGACCTGGTCACTTAATCCGTGTGGAGATACCCTGTTCCCTCCCTCTCCCTGTTCCCCCTCTCTTCCTCCTCCCCCTGCCCACTCTTGCCCTCCCACTGGCCACCTCATACCCCTCCTCCTGACCCCTTCATCCCCCTACCCCTGCCCCTCCCTCACGCCCTCTTCCCCTTCCTCCAACTGCTGCCCCCTCTTCTCCCTCCCTCTGCTCACTCTTCTCTCTCTCCCTCCCTCTGTCCCCTTTTCTCTCCCTCCCTCCCCCTCTAACTCCCCCTTTTCTCTCTCCCTCCATTCCCCCTTTTTTCTCTCTCTCTCCATCTCCCTTTTTCTCTCTCCATCCCTCCCTCTCTCGCTCCCTCCCCCCCTTTCCCTCTTCCTTCTCTCTCCCCTCCCCTTTTCTCTGTCTCCCTCCCCCTTGCCCTTTTCTGTCTCTCCCTCCGCTTTTCTCTTTCTTCCCCCTCCCTCCATCCCCACTTTTTCTCTCTCCTTCCACCCCCCACTTTCTCTAACCGCCCCCCCCCCTCCATTCCCCCTTTTCTCTCTCCCCTCCTGCCAACCTGCCTCCTCATCCCCGTCCCTGTCTCTCTCTTTTACTCTCCTCCCACAGTCTCTGTCTCCCCTCCAGTTGAATTTTGACCCTCAGCTGTGGGATCAGATTCCTTGGCCTGTATGAGTGTGGGGGCAGTGGGTGCGGGGGGTGGGGAGGGGGAGGTATTTTTAACAGTAGTTCTGTCATTGAGTGAGAGACGGTGAGAGGTCCTACCTTCATTGCATCGGTGCCAGCGTACTGCATGCTGATGGCGTCCCCGTTATTGGCCCAGATGACCTGGAAGATTCTGAGCGTGCTCTGGGGAAGATTGCCCCGCCGGGGTAGAAGTCTCAGGGCCCTCAGCTGGAAAAGAAGTGGGTCAGAGAGGTGGGACCGGGTTAGAAAATGTCCCAAGGTCCTCCAGCTCACAGCAGCGAGCTTCCTGTGGGGGAAATGGAGTCTGAATCGTGGAGGATTGTTGGGGGCGTGGGGTGGGGGGGCTGTTGGTGGTGGTGGAACGTGGGCAGCCACCTCTCCGGTGGCTTTTCTTGAGTCTGTTGACCAGCTTGAGTTTGAGCTCACTGGCTTTCAACAACCTGTCCTGGTTCCCCCCCCAATGCCGACGCTATAGTTAAGAAAGCCCCACCAACCCCTCGACTGTCTCAGGAGACTGAGGAAATTTGGCATGTCCGCTGCGACTCTCACCATCTTTTCCAGATGCACCATTGAAAGCATTCTCTCAGGTTGTATCACAGCTTGGTCTGGGTTCCTGCTCTGACCAAGACCGCAAGGAACTACAAAGGGTCGTGAATGTAGCCCAGTCCTTCACACAAACCAGCCTCCCATCCATTGACTCTGTCTACACTTCCTGCTGCCTCGGCAAAGCAGCCAACGTAACTAAGCACCCTCTTTTCCACCTTCTTCCGTCGGGAAAAAAATACCAGAGTCTGAGGACTCAGGAAAAAGATGCAAAAGCTCCTTCCCTACTGCCGTTAGACTTTTGAATGGACCTACCCCGCATTAAGCTGATCTTTCTCTGCACCCTAGCTGTGAGTGTAACACTACATTCTGCACCCTCTCCTTTCCTTCTCCAAAAAAGCTAGCACAAGGGGGCATAGCTTTAAATTAAGGGGTGGTAGTTATAGGACGGATGTCAGGGGTAGGTTCTTTACCCAGAGGGTGGTGAGGGATTGGAATGCCCTGCCTGCTGCAGTTGTGGATGCGCCTAGTTTGGGGGCGTTTAAGAGATCCGTGGATAGGTTTTATAGATGGAAAGGGTTTGGTTTAGGTTAGAGGGTCATTGTTTTTTAACTGGTCGGCGCAACATCGTGGGCCGAAGGGCCTGTTCTGCGCTGTAATGTTCTATGTTCATGTACTCTATGCACAGTATGCTTTGTCTGTTGCGCCCACAAGAAACAATACATATCACTGCATCCCAAAACACGTGACAATAATCACAGAATCCCGACAGTGCAGAAAGAGGCCATTTGGCCCATTGAGTTCATTCCAGCCAAGCCTATCTCCCTATTTACCCTGCTAATTCCCCTGACACTAAGGGGCAATTTAGCATGGCCAAACCACCTAACCTGCACATCTTTGGCGAATAATACATCAAATTAAATCACAGGTCAAATCAGCCTATCTTGACAGAAATGACCTTTCCCCTTCTCAGTTGAAAGTGACTTTGAGATGGTTACCGTGGCAACCCCACAGGACTGTTGAACGTTCTGCCACTGGCCACAGGGGAAGGCAATGTAATGTTGGACACCCCTGGGTAGAAATGGGGATTATCATGAGTGGGCACTCCATTCTCACATCCCACCCCCAACCCCTTCCCAAAATCAGAATGATCAGGGAGGGGGGCGGCAGTGAGAGGGCAAAGGGAGTTCACAGGGTGAGAGGGGGCAGTGAAGTGGTGAGAGGGCATGGGTCAGGGGTGAGAGGGCAAAGGGAGTCAACAGGGTGAGAGGGGGCAGTGAAGGGGTGAGAGGGCTTGGGTCAGGGGTAAGAGGGCAAAGGGAGCTAAGAGGGTGAGGGAGGGATAGAGGAGGTGAGAGGGCATGGATCAAAGGTGAGAGGGCAAAGGGAGTCAATAGGGTGGGGGGGGGACAGAGGGGGTGAGAGGGCATGGATCAGGGGTGAGAGGGCAAAGGGAGTCAATAGAGTGGGGGGGGGGACAGAGGGGGTGAGAGGGCATGGATCAGGGGGTGAGAGGGCAAAGGGAGTTAACAGGGTGAGAGGGGGAGGGAAGCAGGTAATAGGGTACGGGTCAGGGGTAAGAGGGCAAAGAGAGTTAACGGGGTGAGGGGGGACAGAGGGGGTGAAAGCGGGGAGGGAAGCGGGTGAGAGGGCACAGACCAGGGTTGAGAGGGCAAAGAGAGTTAACAGGGCAAGGGGAGCAGAGAGTAGAGGAGAGAAGGTGCTGCTTTACTTGTCGTTCCAGAACTTTCTGGGCGATGGCAGCTTGCACGAGATTGGTTCGATCCAGGCAGTCCATGCAGTTGGCCCGCGGCACCCCTTCTTGCCGATTTATCACCAGGCCCTCGGTTGATCTGTGGGAGATGTCGGACAGAGAAAGGAAGGTTTATCTGGAACGGCTCAGTGAGAGAGGGCATCGACAGATTGCCAGCCTCGCCAGCACGGCTCCTTCTCAGGAGGTTTGCCCCCCAAGCCAGGAGTGAGGCCAATTCCCTGTTCATCGCATCCTAGCACCACCAACAGTGCCCTTGACCTTTGACTGTGCCCAGGAACAATGTAAATACTGGGATAGAGAACTGGACTGTCACATCTGGTCAAGAGGGCAAGATAGATGGCATCATAAGCAGACAGGGGCATAACATCGTCAAGATATGAAGACAAATAGATCAAATCATTCAGCGCAGGAGGCCATTCAGCCCATCAAGCTTGCACTGACAACAATCCCACCCAGGCCCTATCCTTATAACCCCATGCATTTACCCTAGCTGATCCCCCTGACACTAAAAGGCAATTTAGCATGGCCAATCCCCCTAACCTGCACATCTTTGGACACTAAGGGACAATTTAGCATGGCCAATCCACCCTAACCTGCACATCTTTGTAGTGTGGGAGAAACCGGAGCACGTGGAGGAAAGCCACACAGACACTGTGGAGAACGTACAAATTCCACACAAACAGACACCCGAGGCTGGAATTGAACCTGGGTCCCTGGTGCTGTCTGGCAGCAGCGCTAACCCACTGTGCCACCAAATGGACTGGACCAAATAATGACAAGTGGATAGGGCCCACGTGACTTGATGTAGTTTGGGTGAGAACAGGAGAAATGGTGAAAAAGTGGAGGTTCAGGTCTGTAACTCACTCAAATCTCACGGGCAGTGAGAGACCACAACACAAAACGGGAGGGGTGGGGGGCACAAAGCCTGGTGGGGGGGGGGGGGGGGGGGGGGCGGTAGAACCCCCTCTGTGAAACAAAACGCTGGTTTGTCCACCCCAGAGTTACTGGGGGCAGTTTTGTACCCTACACCTTTGGAAAGATGCATTGATCTTGTAATGTCAGTTGACCAGAACCATATCATAGATCATAAAATCCCTACAGTGCAGGAGGCCATTCCGTCCATCAAGCCTGTACTGACAACAATCCCATCCAGTTCCTATCCCCGTAACCCCACATATTTACCTTGCTAATCCCCCTGACTTTGAGAGGCAATTTGTCATGGCCAATGAACCTAACCTGCACAGCACGTTCTCCAATTGCAAGGAATCTCAATGAGAAGATATGACGCAAACTTGGGGCATATATATTCCAAGGAATTCAGGGATAATTTGATTGAGGTTTTCAAGGGATTAGACAGAGTGAGAGGGATGAACTGTCTTTGATTGTGGAGACCAGGAGTCGGGACACTGACTAAACACTGGAGTCAGTATTTCCAGGAATGAAATTTGGAAATACTCCCAATGCCCCAAAGCGAACTTCTGGATAACCAGTCGATTCAGTTTAAATCTGAGACTGATGGACTTTTGTTACACGATGGTGTTATGGGAAAGGTTTGTCAGGCTGCAGGTCAAGTGTGAGCTCGCTGAATGTAGAACAGGCTCGAGGGGCTGAAAAGCCTCCTCTTGTTCTTGAGCGAGGGAGGTTTGCCCATTTCTTGGTGAAGAGTCAAGCAGCGTCACCTTGGCCACGCCTTGGCCTGCTCAGGCCCCCCGTGCCCCCCCCAACCCCACCCCGTGTGGGTGAAGGAGACTCGATGAGAAGCCTCCCCGAGGTTCCAACTTCTCCATCCTGGTCACCTTGTTGTGGGTTAGCTGGAGGTGAGGAAGAGATGCCCGTTCACCCGTTCTGCCACAGGCCTGCCCGCGCTGGACGATGGCTTGTAGACGTGACCCAGTCTTCCAGCTGACCCTCGCTGGGGGGGGGGGGGGGGGGGGGGCTTCCCAGGCCGATTTAATCCCCCCCGTTGCCACACGTGCCAGCTATCCAGAGGGGGTTGTGAGGGAGGCTAGCAGTGAGGGGGGGGGGAGGGAAAGGAGAGGGAAAGTTGGGGGGGCGGGGGGGGTGAGGCAGCAGAGAGGCAAAACTCATAACCGGGATCACCTCTCACCCTCAGTTGTTGCCCCCATGCCAGGGAGCAAAGGCAAGGGGCAGGCTATTTACCCACACAGAGGAGGAAAGCGGCACATCGCATGGCTGCCACTGGGCTTTTAATCTGGAAACTGAGGCTAAAGATCAGGGCTGGGGGGGGGTGGGAGGAACCTGGGTTCGAATCCCACCGGGGCAGATGGTGAGAATTCCCCATCCTGCTCATCTCGAGAGGTCCTCCCTCCCTTTGGAGTGCCGGTGGAGGGATCTCCAGCTGGATTGTTGAACTGTGTCGAGATTAATTCCTCTCTGGCCTACAAGTCCTGGTGTGGGGTTTGAACCCCACACCCTCTGGCCTTTCCGCAGGGATATTACCTACAGCAAGGTCTCAGCTTCGAACCACTGCTTGTCCCCGTCCTCCGGCTCAGGTTAGAATATAGAAGAGAACAACGTCGGGACAGGCCCTTCGGCCCACCAAATTAAACTCATCCCTTCTGCCTCCATCTCCCTCTGGCCCTTGCATATCAGTGTGCTCACCTAAAAGCCCCTTCAATCCTCCCCTATCGTATCTGCCCCCATCACCATCCCTGGCACCCTCTGCGTAAAAAAACTTGCCCCTCACATCTCCTCTAAACTTTCCCCCTCTCACCTTAACTGCCCCCTAGTATTGGACATTTCAACTCTGGGGAAAAGATTCTGACCGTCAACCCTATCTCTGCCCCTCATAATTTTGTAGATGTCTATCAGGTCTCCCCCCAGGCCTCCGCCGCTCCAGAGAAAACAACCCTAGTTTATCCAGCCTCTCCTGATAGCTCATACCCTCCAATCCAGGCAGCACCCCGGTAAACCTCTTCTGCACCCTCTCCAAAGCCTCCACATCCTTCCTGTAACATGGCGACTGGAACTGGACACAACGCTCTATAAGCGCGGCCTAACCGAAGATTCATAAAGCTGCAACGTGAAACACTGACTCTTGTACTTGTTGCCCCGACCAATAAAGGCAAGTGTTCTATCCGCCTTCTTTCCCACCCTCGCGGGGCCACTTTCAGGGAGCGATGAACTTGAACCCCGAGTTCCCTCGATACATTCATGCTGTTCAGGCTCCTGATGTCGGTGTTGGACTGGGCTAAACACAGTGAGAAGTCTCACAACACCAGGTTAAAGTCCAACTACCAAATTAACCTGTTGGACTTTAATCTGGTGTTGTGAGACTTCTCACTGTGTCCAAGCTCCTGCCATTAATTGTATACCCACCCTTAACATTTGATCTCGCAAAGTGCAGCACCTCACACTTGCCTGGATTAAACTCCATCTCCCATTTTCTCGCCCATATCTGCAACTGATCTATACCCTGCTTTGACAGCCTTCTACACGATCTACAACGCCGCTCATCTTTGCGTTGTCTGCAAACTTACTAATTTAACTGATCATAGAATCCCGATAGTGCAGAAGGAGGCCATTTGGCCCATTGAGCCCGCACTGACCAGCCAGGCCCTATTCTTATAACCCCCACACATTTATCCTGTGAACCTTGCCTGACGCTCGAATCAATTTAGCATGGCCAATCAACCTAACCAGCACGTCTTCGGACAAAGCTTCTTGCATAGGGGTTAAGTTGACACTTTAGACCATGGCAAAGCAAAAATTGTTTGAGAAAAAATGTTCAACAGATACCCCTCCCCACCCTTCCCGAGGGCAGATTTCCTGCCTTTGATTGTGAGATGTGGTTTGAGGCCTAGAAGGGCTAGGCCCAAATCCAGGCCTGGTTGGAGCCAGTGCAAGGCCGCTGCTTACCTGAACCAACTCAGGTCATTGATGATGTTATTGATTCCTTCCATCAGGATCTGAACGTTCTCAAACTTCCTGCCCTGGCTGGGAGAGAGAGAGAGAGAGAGAGAGAAGGGAAGAACCCGCGTTACCAGAGTCAGCCACTGGGAGGCAATGGAAGGGCAGAAGTCAATTCACATTCTTCCTCGGGGGAGCAGGGACCTGGGGAGTGGTGTTGGAAACTATCTTAATGGTTCCTCTCTGCCGTCTCTGTCTGTGCTGACCTGAAGCACGGTCATTATTGTCAACGGTCTTCGGTGACAGACAGGCTGTAATCATTTGAAAACCTGATCACAGAATCATGGAGTCCCAACGGAGCAGAGAGAGGCCATTCGGCCCATCAAAACTGCACTGACAACAATCCCACCCAGGCCCTATCCCCGTAACACCATGTATTTACCCTACTCATCCCCCAACACCAATGCTGCAATTTAGCATGGCCAATCCACCTAACCCGCACATCTTTGGACACTAAGGGACAATTTAGCACGGCCAATCCACCTAATCCGCACATCTTTGGACACTAAGGGGCAATTTAGCCTGGCCAATCCACCTAACCTACACATCTTTGGACACTAAGGGACAATTTAGCATGGCCAATCCACCTAACCCACACATCTTTGGACAATAAGGGGCAATTTAGCATGGCCAATCCACCTAACCTACACATCTTTGGACACTAAGGGGCAATTTAGCATGGCCAATCCACCTAACCCACACATCTTTGGGATTAAGGGGCAATTTAGCATGGCTAATCCACCTAACCTCGGACTGTGCAAGGAAACCCACACAGACACAGGGAGAACATGCAGACTCTACACAAACAGTGACCCAAGCCAGGAATCGAATCCAGATTCCTGGCACCGGGAGGCAGCAATGCTCACCACTGTGCCATCATGCCACCTCCCCGCTGCCTCCTCTCAAAGTACCAGCTCCTCCTGAGTGCGAGGTCTCAGTCAGGGTGGCTGGTGGCATGACTGGGATCACCATTCCCACATGGACAGGACAGGACATGAAGACTTGACCACGGTCACAATGGCGTGCGTGGACTCGCAGTTGGTTCAGGTGGTGAAGGGAGAATATTCTGCGAGGAGCGGAGAGGAACTTTCAATTGTCTTGAGGGATTGGAGTGGTGTTTCACCCACCATCTGGCACCGCTCGCTCATGATACCCTGGGAATCACCCAATGCCAGTCATATGGATTGTTAATGCTCCCAGTGCCAGGACAGACAGTCAAAGATTTAGAATCATAGAATCACCACAGTGAAGAGAGAGGCCATTCGGCCCATCGACTCTGCACTAACAACAATTCCACCCAGGCCCTATCCCTGTAACTCTCTCCAATCTCCCTGACACCATGGGGGCAATTTAACATGGTCAATCCACCTTTGGAGGTGGAAAGGAACTAAATCAGTTGCGGCCCTGGGTGGCAGCTCAGAGCGGAGCTGGCAAAGGTACGGGTGAAGGTCGGCCCACACCTCGTCAGGGCACATCTTATCGACGGGTAGGACCATTGTACAGGGCGTTGGTGAGGCCACACCTGGAGTACTGCGTGCAGTTTTGGCGCCCTTACCTGAGGAAGGGTCACAGAATCATAGAATGCTATAGAGCAGAAGGAGGCCATTCGACCCATCGAGTCCATACCAACCACAATCCTACCCAGGCCCTATCCCCATAACCCCATGCATTTACCCTAGCTAGTCCCCCTGACATTAAGGGGCAATTTAGTTTGGCCAATCCACCTAACCTGCACATCTTTGGACTGACGTCCTTTCTACAGAGGGAGTGAAGGTTTACCAGGCTGATTCCTGGGATGGCAGGTCTGTCATATGAGGAGAGACTAAATCAGTTAGGATTATATTCACTGGGGTTTAGAAGAGTGAGAATCACAGAAACTTATAAAATTCCAACAGGTTTAGATAAGGTAGATTCAGAAAGAATGTTCCCCATGGTGGGGGAGTCCAGGACTAGGGGGTCATAGTTTAAGTATTAGGGGTAAATCTTTTAGAACTGAGGTGAGGAGAAATTTCTTCACCCAGAGAGTGGTGAATGTGTGGAATTCACTACCACAGGAAGTAGCTGAGGTCAAAACATTGTGTGTTTTGATGTGATCCCACTCACCTAATGAAGGAGTGGTGGTCTGAAAACTAGCGCTCTCAAATAAAGCTGTTGGACTTTAACCTGGTGTTGTGAGACTTCTTACTGTGCCCACCCCAGTCCAACGCCGGCAACTCTACATCGTGATTTCAGGAAGAAATTAGATATAATTTTGTATCCAATGCATGACGTAGCCCTAAACAATAGTTGTGAGTGGACATAGACAACTCTGATACAAAGGTATCGTTCTTATTGGCATGTGCTGATTACTTGTTATTGAACTTAGGAGTGTATCTGTTTGTGTAATCCTGTATTTGGGGACTGTCTCACCATTAGCTGGTGTACTAGGGCCCTTGCTATAGCTCATAATAAACAGCTGATTTAAAACTGTGAAACATGGTCTGGCTATTTGAAGTAGACAAAGTCTGTAACACATTAAAATGCTGAACACCAACAACCCCCCAACAGCATGATATCAGCTGCCACTGACAGCAAAATATCAATGGAGTTTTAAGGTTTGGCTTTTTCACCAATGAGGAACCAGCACACAGTGGTTAGAGATAAGTCAATAAGTTTAAGAACTGTATAACTTTCTAAGTGCGCCAACCCCTTATATATTTAAATGGTTGCATGATTGCTTTAAGAGCTGATTACATGGTGTGATGGTGATATCATTAGGGTGTCTCACAGGCTGCTGTTTGGTTTCAGTTTTAATTCTGTACTCCGACAATAAACCTTGTTAGAATCCCTACACTGCAGAAGGAGGCCATTTGGGCCATCCCACCTAGGTCCTATCCCCATAACCCCATGCATTTATCCTAGCTAGTCGCCCTAACATCAAGGGTCAATCTAGCACGGTCAATCCACCTAACCCGCACATCTTTGGAGTGCAGGAGGAAACCGGAGCACCCGGAGGAAACCCATGTAGACACGGGGAGAACATGCAGACTCTGCGCAGGCAGTGACCCAAGCTGGGAATCGAACCTGGGTCCCCGGTGCTGTGAGGCAGCGGTGCTAACCACTGTGCCACCGTGCCGCCCTGTTAGTTTGAACATACCCGGGAAAATCACATCTTTTTCTTCTTGTTTTAAGCCCCCCCCCCAACAGAGTTCAGACGTGACAAAGCCCCCCACCCCCCCCCCCGAACCTGAGAGAAATTAACTGAGCGAGAGTCTTCACATCAACAACAGGGCAATGGGTGAGCCAGGGTGGGGGGGAAAGCGGGGAGAAGGAAGGAACAGCCGAGTTTCGATACAGCGGGTACTCTACGCTTACCACTGACGGTGGAAGTCAAACGAGACGTAAATGATGCGAGGATCGTTGAGCAACTCAACCTGTCTCAGATAGGCATCACTGATCAACTTCTCTTGGCCTGTGTGGTCCATCAGGTTGATGATAACCTGCAGTCAAGACAGAACCAATCAAAAGACCAGCCAGTTCGCAAACAGAGCTGGGGAGAGGGTGGGGGTGGGTGGGGAGAGGGTGGGGGTGGGCGGGGTGGGGGGGGGGGGTCACATATGCACTGCCCACCCCAACCCCCCCCCCGCCGTGCTAAAATCCCAGGGATTCAGGCTCAAGCTAATTCCACTCTCAAACATCTTCTGGTACCTGAACTCTCACCGAGATCAGATGAAAGATGCAAAGCTCCTTTTTCTGCTCTTTCTCCTCAAGAGCCTGACTCTGACTCTACACCCTAGCTCTGACTGCAACACTACACTCTGCACTCTCTCTCCTTTCCATCTCTATGAATGGTATGCCTTCTCTGTACAGCACGCAAGGAAATTTGGCGTGCCAGCTACGACTCTCACCAACTTTTCCAGGTGCACCATAGAAAGCATTCTTTCTGGCTGTGTCACAGCTCGGTCTGGGCTCCTGCTCTGCCCAAGACCACAAGGAACTACAAAGGGTCATGAATGAAGCCCAATCCATCACGCAAACCAGCCTCCCATCCATTGACTCTGTCTACACTTCCCACTGCCTTGACAAAGCAGCCAACATAATCAAGGACCCCACGCACCCCAGACATTCTCTCTTCCACCTTCTTCTGTCGGGGAAAAGTTACAAAAGTCTGAACTTATGTCCCGACCGACTCAAGAACAGCTTCTTCCCTGCTGCTGTTAGAGTTTTGACCTTGCATTAAGTTGATCTTTCTCCATACCCTAGCCATAACTGTAACACTACATTCTGCACTCTCTCCTTTCCTTCTCTGTGAACGGTATGGTTTGTCTGTATAGCATACACCGTATGTTAATAAATATGAGAATAATAAATCAAATCAAATCATATGTGACTAGTTCTGGTCCCAAGTCAATCCAAATGAGCCCATCCATTGGTTGTTACTGGTTATGATTTCATGGCAAGCTGTGATGTGACTGTGCCTTTAAGAAATGTATTCTGAGCCCGTTCTCTGCAGTTATAAGCAGCTCTGTTTCCCCCCCCCACCCACTGTGCTTGTTGCCAACCTGTCTGACTAGGTGTGCTTTTATTGCTGCTTAAATGATTTAAATGGGGTTTTGTTTTTTTTTAATCGGGGCCTAATGCACTTTCTGAGAACTTACCACCTTTTGAATTGCTTGGTGGCAGGGGGGCGAAGAATGATTGACAGGTCGGGTGGGACAGTTTCTTTTCCCTCCCAAGAGTTCTTAGTTTCAGTTTTGATTGCAGTTAGATGTGGAAAGTTTGGTGCAGGGGTCCAAAGACGTGTAGGTTAGGTGGATTGGCCATGCTAAGTTGTCCCTTAGTGTCCAAAGATGTGCGGGTTAGATGGATTGGCCAGGCTAAGTTGCCCCTTAGTGTCCAAAGATGTGCAGGTTAGGTGGATTGGCCATGCTAAATTGTCCCTTAGTGTCCAAAGATGTGCAGGTTAGGTGGATTGGCCAGGCTAAGTTGCCCCTTAGTGTCCAAAGATGTGCAGGTTAGGGGGATTGACCATGCTAAATTGCCCCTTAGTGTCCAAAGATGTGCAGGTTAGGTGGATTGGCCATGCTAAATTGTCCCTTAGTGTCCAAAGATGTGCAGGTTAGGTGGATTGGCCAGGCTAAGTTGCCCCTTAGTGTCCAAAGATGTGCAGGTTAGGTGGATTGGCCATGCTAAATTGCCCCTTGGTGTCCAAAGATGTGCAGGTTAGGTGGATTGGCCAGGCTAAGTTGCCCTTAAGTGTCAAGGAGATTAGCAGGGTAATATCTGGGGTTATGGGTTCAGGGCATGGATGGAATTGTTGTCGGTGCAAGCTCGATGGGTTGAATGGCCTTCTTCTTCTGTAACGTAGGGATTCCATTCTATAATGCTATCTCATGACACTCAAACACAAAGGGGGGGAATTCTCCCTGTGTCCTGACCAAAATTATACCTCAATCGAAATCACCAAGACAGATTGTCCAGTCAGAATCATGCTGGGATCTTGCTGTGCACAAACTGGCTGCCATGTTTGCTGCATGACGACAATGACCGCACTGCAGAAGGACTTCAATGGCGGCAAGGCAGGTGGGGACATGGTGTGGCTGGGAGAGGTAGCACACTCACGCAGCTCCCACACTGATCCCTTCCCAGCCAGCCTCTGTCCCCTTGCTCATACCTTCTCCGGGTATATCAGCATTCAGGATGGGAACAGGAGGGAAACTCCCTGCAGAAAAAGGGGAGGACATTGGGAAGGGGTGAGGGAAGGACTGACACAAACCTCGCGATTGTAGATTTGGAACTCCTTCTCAAAGTGAGCCCTGAAAGCAAGCTTGTTCTCTTCATGTCCTGTGGAAGCAAAAAGGAAGGTTTTCACTTCCTCCCACTCTGATTTAAAACGTGATCACACCCTTCATATCATCATTATTTTTAAATTCATTTATTAATATCACAAGTAGGCTTACTGCGGGGGCAACACGGTGGCACAGTGGGTTAGCACTGCTGCCTCACAGTGCCAGGGACCCGGGTTCGATTCCTGGCTTGGGTCACTGTCTGTGTGGAATTTGCACATTCTCCCCGTGTCTGCGTGGGTTACCTCTGGGTGCTCCGGTTTCCTCTCACAGTCCGAAAGACCTACCAATTTGGAGCTTACTTCTCCCTCAGTGTAACCCGAACAGAGTCTGGCGACTCGAGGATTTTCACAGTAACTTCATGGCAGCGTTAATGTAAGCCTACTTGTGACACTAATAAACTAACAATGAAGTTACTGTGAGAGTCCCCTAGTCGTCACACTCCGGCTCCCGTTCGGGGTTACACTGAGGGAGAATTTAACACCTAACCCGCACGTCTTTCGAACAGTGGGAGGAAACCGGAGCACCCGGAGGAAACCCATGCAGACATGGGGAGAATGTGCAGACTCTGCACAGACAGTGACCCAAACCGGGAATTGAACCTGGGTCCCTGGCGCCGTGAGGCAGCAGCGCTAACCTACTGTGCCACTGTGAGGAGTCAGCCAGAAGTTGGAGACCCCCTCCCCCTCCCCCCCACCCCCCAACCCACCCCTCTCCCTGAGCAGAGACCCCTCACCCTCCCGTAGGCCTTACCCTTGTGTAGTTTGGGCTTGGGTTTGTATCGATAACCTTGCTGGCTCCAATACAGAGGGACAGAGCCCCGGATCTGGACAAAGGACAGAATGTGGTTTCCACTGTAGATCAGTTGCTCAGTCTCCACATAATTGGCCACATTTCCACCGCTATCGACGCCTCTCCTTTTGTAACGCATGCCTGTCGAGACACAAGGAGTGAATGATTTTATTTATTATTGTCACAGAGGAAACAGGCCCTTTGGCCCAACTTGTCCATGCTGCCCTTATTTTTTTTTTAGAAAACCCCTAAGCTAATCCCAATTGCCCGCATTTGGCCCACATCCTTCTGCACCCATCTTACCCATGTAACTGTCCAAATGCTTTTTAAAAGATAAAATTGTACCCGCCTCTACGACTACCTTTGGCAGCTTGTTCCAAACACTCACCACCCTCTGTGAGAAAAAATTGCCCCTCTGGACACTTTTGTATCTCTCCCCTGTCACCTTAAACCTATGCCCTCTAGTTTTAGACTCCCCTCATTATTTTATAGACCTCTATAAGATCACCCCTCAGCCTCCTACGCTCCAGAGAAAAATGTCCCAGTCTATCCAGCCTCTCCTTATAATTCAAACCATCAAGTCCCGGGAGCATCCTAGTAAATCTTTTCTGCACTCTTTCTAGTTTAATAATACCCTTTCTTTCATAGTATATGTATTGGACACAGTGAAATGTATTGTTTCTTGCGCACCATACAGACAAAACTGAGGGAGCGCCGCACTGTCAGAGGGTCAGTACCGAGGGAGCGGGCGAGAGGGAGACAGAGACGCAGGGGGCGGGCGAGAGGGACGCGAGCGGGACGCGCAGAGGGGGAGCAGAGAGTGTGGAGTGAGAGGGGAACAGAGAGAGACAGACAGAGACAGACACAAAAAAGAAAGGGAGAGACAGAGAGAGAGAGAGAGAGACAGACAGACAAACACAGAGAGATAGAGATAGACAGAGAGAAAGAGAAACAGACAGAGAGAGAGGGAGAGACAGACAAACAGAGAGGGAGAGAGAGAGACACACACAGAGGAAGAAAAAGAAAGAGACAGGCACAGGGGAGGGTGCGAGAGAGTGTGAGACAGAGAGGAAGAGGTGTGTGAGAGAGACACACACACACACACACACACACACACACACACACACACACACACACACACACACACACACACACACACACACACACACACCCCCTCGCAGAGACAGAGAGGGAGGTCTATGATTAAAAGCAGCGATGTCTCTCTGCGCAGTGATCATTTGGAACTGCCGATACCTCCTCTGTGTCTGCTCCTCCGGGAGATAAGGACCAGCAGGAATTTGGGTGCAGGTGATTCTGAGTCTTCCTCCTCTGCGGAAAGTTCGGAGAAGCTGCTCTCTTCCCCGAGGTACTTGGAGAAATGGATGTGTATCTCCTCCATCTGCACAAAGCCCTGGATGATGGGAATGACCCACTGTTCCGCCATCGCATTCTGAGAGAGAGAGAGAGAGAGAGGGCGGCTAAGATTCACAATGGGAGGCAGCAGGAGAACAAACACACAGAGAAATCGGGGGAATAAAGGAGGAGAAATGGGGCTCAAAGGTTATTGGTCACAAGTAAGGCTTACGTTAACACTGCAATGAAGTTACTGTGAAAAAATCCCCTCGTTGCCTCACTCCGGCGCCTGTTCGGGGTTACACTGAGGGAGAATTTAGCACCTAACCAGCACGTCTTTCAGACTGTGGGAGGAAACCGGAGCACCCGGAGGAAACCCACGCAGACACGGGGAGAATGTGCAGACTCCACGCAGACAGTGACCCGAGCCGGGAATCGAACCCGGGTCTCCTGGCGCTGTGAGGCAGCAGTGCTAACCCACTGTGCCACCCTTTGGGAAATGAAAATAAAGGAGGGAAAATAGGCTGAGTAAAGGAGAGTAAATGGAGGCTGGTTAAGGTGGATTGGCCAGGCTAAATTGCCCCTTATTATCGGGGGGGTACACCAAGGGCCAATTTAGCACGGCCAACGCAACCTAACCAGCGCGTCTTTCAGACTGTGGGAGGAAACCGCAGCACCCGGAGGAAACCCACGCAGACACGGGGGGAGAATACGTGGTGTTACAGGTATAGGCGCTGGGTGGGACTGCGGTCAATGGAAGCTCAATGGGCCAAATGGCCTCTTTCTGCACTGTAGGGATTCTATGATCTGGGGGGGGCAGGGGGTGGAGGGGAGTCACGACAATAAGACAACAATCTGCCTTAAAGGGCACCTCCAGCAGGAGATCGCCCTGGGCATCGTAAAGGTGCCGTCAGGCGTTGGAAAGAAGTGGATTTGCAGGGTGCCAACGAGTAGGCCCGAGCCACTCGGCCAAGCCTACCTTCTCCTCCAACAGGTCACGAATCATGTACTTGTTCCAGAAAAATCGATCGTCGGCCTAAACGGGAGAGACACAGCGACATTTGAGAGAATCCAGTGAGGAAGCTCGACCCAGCGCGGCGCTCCTGATGACGTGTGGGCCTATCCCCCCCTGCGGGAGTGTGGGGGGAGCAGACACCCCACTCGCGATGATCACATGTTCTGTTTCCCCCCCCCCCCCCCACCCCCGAGCCTGAGAAAATACCCAGGGCTTCAAATGGAGCAGTCAACAGCTTCAGCTAAATTGGGAAAGTATTGGGATGATGTTTATCTATTCCTGTCACAAGTCGGCTGACATTAACACTGCAATGAAGTTACCGTGAAAACCCCCTCGTCGCCGCACTCCAGCGCCTGTTTGGGTACATTACCGGAGAACTCAGCGCATCTTTCGGACGGTGGGAGGAAACCCACGCAGACACGGGGAGGATGTGCAGGCTCCACACACTGGCCCGAGCCGGGAATCGAAGCAGGGTCCCTGGTGTTGTAAGGCAGCAGTGCTAACCCGCAATGCCGCCTGCGAGGCATACCCAGGCCGAACTTCAACCTGGCGCGCTGGGAAGTTGGAAGATTCGGGAAGTCTTGACTTGTAGAGAAGGGGGGGAGGGGGAGATTTTCAGGAGGCACTGTGGGGTGGGGGGGGGGGTGGTGGGGTGGGGGGGGGGGTGGTGGTGGGGTGGTCTCAGCAGCCCGTGAACGACCTCTGGGCCATCCAACGCGGTCGTCCACGAGTGCGGAGCTGTGTCCTGACTCACAGCGATGGGCCGTCGCAGGCTGGCGAGGGTGAGGGGTACGCGCCGGCCAGGGCGCTCGGGGAAATCTCCACCACCCCGACCCCCCTGCAGGAAGACCAACAAGAGGTGAAGAGTGCCGAGGCGGCGGGGGGGGGGCTGCTGGGGCACAGGACGGGGGGTGCGCCTTGGTTCCTCCCTCCCCTGCTCCCAGGTCGCTATGCGATGGATAGCTGGGTTCGGCGGAGCAATCTCGCTGCGCTGGGGACCACGGGTAACGAGACAAGACGGTGCAGACAACAACGAGCTTTCCTCTGACCCTTTCCCACGGCGGCGACCTTGCTTTGCCTGGCGCCTTGACGTGCTGCCGCTGGGCGGAGTTGGTCATGTCGTAGGTGGGGCTGTAGTAGAAGGAGTCGGAGTTGGTGAACATCTTGACGAGTTCCTCCAGCAGTCGCCGCTCCAGCTTCTCTTCGCCCATGGACTGCAAGACAGAAACCGGGGAGTGGGGGGGGGGGGGAGAGGAGGCGGCAGTGTCAGCTCGGGAGGCAAATCATAATAGTGGGGGTGGGGAGGAGGGGGGGTGTGGGGTGGGGAAGGTGGTGTCTGCACGATGTTGTTATACCAGAAAATGAAACAATTTCGGAGCGAAAGGCAGCAACCGGTTATTGGGATGCAGGGCTAGGTTACATTCAGTGCTATGAGCACGTACAAATGGGCGCCATTGTGACCAGTGGGCACCACAAGACGTGCAATGGCAATTTTAGTTGGGTTAGCTACACTTCCTTTGGATGTTATGCTTTCATGGGAGCATAAAAGATAGGACCTTGAGGAGGAGGCCATTCGGCCCTTCGAGCCTGCTCCGCCATTCCTCACCACCGTGGCTGTTTGTCCAAGTCGATAGCCGAACCCTGCTTTCTCCCCCCTCGCCTTTGAAATGATGTACCTTCTGAAGTGTGTGCTCACCGCTGTAAGGCAGCCGGTGCTCGCACAGCAAGATCCCGCACATACCAACAACCAGGTGGTCCACCATGCCAGTGGGTGCCAAGTTCCATTTCCCTGCCTCCCTCCGTGGGACTCTCCCAGTGCGCCACAGGGCATGTTGGCCTACATAACCAGGAGGGGATCGGAGGGGGGGGTGGGGGGGGGTGGGGTGCTTGAACCTGCCACTGTCCCGGTTTGGAGAGTGGGCGATCGGGGGGGGAATGCTGGCATGAGCCACACTGAAGAGAGTGCCAGTCTGGTTGGGGTAGCAGCTTGTGAACTTAGAAGAGTGAGGGGAGACCAAATTGAGCCATACAAGACGATAAAAGGTCTGGATAAATGTAGACATGGATGTTTCCTCTACTGGGGCATTCGAGGATTTAGGATAAGGGGAAGCAAAATTTACAACAGAGTTGAGGGCAAACTAAGGGTTGCGTGGAATTTGTGATCCCAAAGCGCAGTGGGTACTGGGACAGTGAGAACATTGAAGGAGAAGTTAGGCAGATTTTTAATGGGTTGATGGGTTATGGGGAGAAGGCAGGAAAATGGGGATGAGGAGCAGTGTTGGCTCGATGGGCCGAACGGCCTAATTCTGCTCTTGTGAACCTCCAGTGAACTGTGCTAAGCAAGGACGCCAGCAACGGGAAGAGTGCTGGATTGGCAAAGTTAGTGACGGCCCTTCCTAGGTCACGCCAGCTGACTGGAGGTCCAGTGCCAAGGTTAGGGTGGTCACTCATTCTTAGTGGGGCGTGTGGGGGGGCGTGGGGGTTGGCACTGGGAGATGGAAGGAGGGGAGAAGGAGAAAGCGAACGGAGAGGTGAGCGGTATCTTACCTGACGCTTGAGAGAAGGGGTTTCGGATAACCTCTTTGGAAAGGTGGTCTCATAGTGATGCTGACTGAGTCTCTGATGTATGTTACAAAACTGGAGAGAGACACAAAGGCACTGTGACACGGCTGAAGATACTGTTGGAGACTCATGTTCATTCCCCTCTCTCATCTCTAACCGGGAGAGCAGGGATGCTTACGGCACGGAAGGAGATCCTTTGGCCCATCATATTCCAAACTGGCTCTCTGCCAGAGTGATTCACCTGTTGTACTATCCACAAGATGCATTGCAGGGACTCACCAAGGCTCCAGAAGCAGCACCTTCTAGAATCTGACAGTGCAGAAGGAGGCCATTCAGCCCATCGAGTCTGCACTGACTAGAGTCCCACTTCGGCCCTATCCCCATAACCCCATGCATTTACCCCAGTTAGTCCCCCTGATACTAAGGGGTAATTTAGCACGGCCAATCCATCTAACCCGCACATCTTTGGACTGTGGGAGAACCCGGAGTAGACCCGCGGGGAGAAGGTGCAGACTCCACACCGGCACTCACCCGAGGCTGGAATTGAACCCGGGTCCCTGGCGCTGTGAGGCAGCAGTGCTAACTACCGTGCCGCCCACACAGCTGGAAGGACAAGGATGGCAGACGCAGGGGGAACACCTCCACCTGCAAGTTCCCCTCCAAGCCACTCACCATCCCGAGTTGGAAATGTATCGGGCGTTCCTTCCTAACAGCACTGTGGGTGTACCTACACCACCTGGGCTGCAGCAGATCCAAAAAGGCAGCTCGAGGGGCAGTTAGGATTGGGCAATCAGTGGTGAACCTGCAACTCCCACATCCCATGTACGAATTTTAAGATGTTTCCACTCTCCCATTGATGGATGAGGGAAAGGCCGTGGACATTGTCATCATGGACTTCAGCAAAGCATTTGACAAGGTCCCTCAAGGCAGGCTGGTGCAAAAGGTTCAATCACATGGGACCAAGGGTTAAAGTTCAAGCTTACTTATTAGTCACAACTAAGACTCACGTTAACACTGCAATGAAGTAACTGTGAAATTCCCCTAGCCGCCACACTCCGGCACCTGTTTGGGTCAATGCACCTCACCAGCACGTCTTTCAGGAAATCCTCGACACAGGGAGAATAATGTGTAAACTCCACACAGACAGTGACCCAAGGCAGGAATCGAACCCGGGTCCCTGGCGCTGTGAGGCAGCAGTGCTAACCCACTGTGCCGTTTGTGAACTAGCTGGATGGATTCAGACCTGGCCATACAGGGTGGAGGGTACTAGGCTGATACCGGAGTTGAGGGGATTGAGCTATGAGGAGAGGCTGAATAAACTAGGCTTGTACTCGTTAGAGTTTAGAAGAATGAGGGGAGATCTCATTGAGACGTATAAGATGATGAATGGGATGGATAGGATAGAGGTGGAGAGACTCTTCCCGCTCAAAAAAGACAGTAGGACTAGGGGGCACAGCCTCAAGATAAAGGGGAGGCGGTTTAGAACGGAGTTGAGGAGGAACTTCTTCACTCAAAGGGTGGTGAATCTCTGGAATTCTCTGCCCGTTGAAGTGGTGGAGGCTGCCTCGCTAAATATTTTTAAGACGCGGGTTGATGGGTTCTTGATAAGAGAGGGGATTAAGGGTTATGGGGAGAGGGCGGGAAAGTGGAACTGAGCCACAACAGATCAGCCATGATCTTATTGAATGGCGGGGCAGGCTCGAAGGGCTAGATGGCCTACTCCTGCTCCTATTTCTTATGTTCTTATGTAGCGATGGAAGAGTGTTTTTCTGAATGGAGGTCTGTAACTAGCGGTGTTCCACAGGGATCAGTGCTGGGACCTCTACTGTTTGTCATGTATACAAATGAAGCTGGTCTGATGAGTAAGTTTGCGGATGATACTAAGATTGGTGGAGTTGCAGATAGCGATGAAGATTGTCAGAGAATACAGCAGGGTATAGACAGGCTGGGAACTGAGCGGAGAAATGGCAGATGGAATTTAATCCAGACAAATGTGAGGTGATGCATTTTGGTAGATCCAATTTAGGTGGGAGCGATGAAATAAATGGCATAACCATCAGGAGCATAGAGACACACAGTGAGATCTGGGAGTACAGGTCCACAGATCCTTAAAAGTGGCAGCACAGGTGGAAAAGGTGGTGAAGAGAGCAAGGGGCATGCTTGTCTTCATCGGGTGGGGCATCTCGTATAAAAGTTGGCAAATTATGTTAGAGTTATATAAACACTGGTTAGGCCACATTTGGAATACTGTGTCCAATTCTGGTCGCCACACTACCAGAAGGACGTGGAGGCTTTGGAGGGAGTACAGAAAAAGTTTACCAGGATGTTGCCTGGTACAGAGGGTATTAGCTATGAGGAGAGATTGGAGAAACTGGGATTGTTCTCCCTGGAAAGACAGAGGCCAAGGGGGTGACCCAATAGACGTTTATAAAATTATGCAGGGTGTAGATGAGGTGAAACCTTTTCCCAGGGCAGAAATGACAATTACAAGGGGCACAAGTTCAGGATAAGGGGGGAAAGATTCAGTGGAGATGTGCGGGGGGAAGTTTTTTTACACAGAGGGTGGTGGGGTCCTGGAATGCACTGCCAAGTGAGGTGGTTGAGGTAGATATGTTAGTGATATTTAAGATTTATCTGGATAGAGACATGAACAGGCGGGGAATAGAGGGATACAGGCGGTTGGTCTGGATGGGACAACATGATCGGTGCAGGCTTGGAGGGCCGAAGGGCCTGTTCCTGTGCAGTACTGTTCTTTGTTCTTTCCTCTGTAGCCCTGGAAATGCATTCCTTTCAGGGTACAACAGATTCTGTTGTGAAAGGGAGGTTTAAACTTGCCTCCGCAACTCTCTCAGGCGTTCCAGATCTTAACCACTCACTGTGTGAAGAAGTTTTGCCTATAGTTAAGAAAGCCCACCAACGCCTCTACTTTCTCAGAAGACGAAGGAAATTTGGCACGTCCGCTACGACTCTCACCAACTTTTCCAGATGCACCATAGAAAGCATTCTTTCTGGTTGTATCACAGCTTGGTCTGGGCTCCTGCTCTGCCCAAGACCGCAAGGAACTACAAAGCCTTGTGAACGTAGCCCAGTCCATCACATAGACCAGCCTCCCATCCATTGACTCTGTCTACACTTCCCGTTGCCTCGGAAAAGCAGCCGGCATAACTAAGGATCCCCGGACACTGGGCAAAAAAATACAAAAGCCTGAGGTCATGTATCAACCGAGTCAAGAACAGATTCTTCCCTGCTGCCGTCAGACTTGATCTCTTCAGCCTAGCTGTGACTGTAACACTACATTCTGCACCCTCTCCTTTCCTGCCCCCCCCTCCATGTACTCTATGAACAGTATGCTTTGTCTGTATAGCACATAAGAAACAATATTTTTCACTGTATCCCAATGCACATGACAAGAAATCAAATATTCAGCTAATCTTTCTCTGCGTCCTAGCTATGACTGTAACACTATATAGCGCACAACAAACAACACTCTTCTCTGTGTCTCAACACATGACAATAATAAGTCGGGAAAGGTGGAGGTTTGGAGATGGAATTCCATGGTTTGAGGGTCACGGTTGAGAGAGAGAGAGACCAGGAATGAAACTAAACCCAATTCCTGATGCCCAAATCAAGCAGCAGTCAGGTCAGGTCGTAGCAGGAATAACAAAGCCTGGGCCTGGATTTGGCAGTAGGGCTTGGCGGAGCAGCAGCCTAGTGCTAGTTTTGTTTGGGCTCACACAGTGGCTATCATAAACACCCAGGAGTTGGAGCCTTCCCCCGGAGCTGGGGAACATGCAACAGTTGCAAGTTCCAAAGCGCGGGCTAAACACCGAGCCAGGCAATTTTGGGGCAAGAAAGGGGTTGAATCTTTTTACCTCGAGTTGCAGGTCGGAAGGTTCTGTGTTTGTCAGCGGGACCACCGCCACTTTGGTGATTTTGTACATCTTGTGTTTCCCGGGCACCGTTCCAACAAGGCCCTTCTGTCGAATGAGGATCAGGAAGCATTCTAAATCTACAAGAAGGAGAACAACAAAGGCCTCAGTGATTCCCTCCTGGTTTTCAAACGCTGTCACACTCTCGCTCCTCCCTTCACGCTCCATCACCACCCCCCACTGCCCACCTCCCTGTGCCCCATTACCCACTGGGTTTGGACCAATATCAATGTGGGAGACACACAACGCTCTCTCTCTCTCATCCCACCTTCCCGCTTGGCCCTCCCGGTCCAACATGGCCGCTGGTTCGCCCTCCCCACACAGACCTGACAGACGTGAGCCCCACTTTCCAAATGGGATGACAGAACCAAGGACGGTGAGGTGGCCATTCAGCCAGCACTGTCTGTGCTGGCTCTCTGGAGGAGTAATGCACCAAGTGTCTTGCTGCCCTCCCCCCCCCCCTCCCCCCTGGCCTTGTCTTGTGTTCAAAGTGAGAGGGGCAAAGATTGAAGGAGATGCAAGGGGCAACTTTTCTCCACACAGAGGGTGGTGACTGCCTGGAACGCGCTGCCGGAGGAGGCAGTGGAAGCAGTTTCTATAACAACATTCATAAGGCACCTGGATAGATACACCAATAGGCAGGGAATAGACCATGTAGAGGCAAGAAAATATTAGATTAGCGAGGCATCTGTGTCGGCACAGACTTGGTGGGCCGAAGGGTCTGTTCCTGTGCTGCACTGTACTTTAAGGAGTCTCACAACACCAGGTTAAAGTCCGACAGGTTTATTTAGTATCACGAGCTTACGGAGCACCGCTCCTTCATCGGAATGACTCCATAACTCACCTGATGAAGGAGCAGTGATTGCAAATAAACCTGTTGGGCTCTAAGCTGGTGTTGTGAGATTTCTTACTGTGCCCACCCCAGTCTCATCTCCACATCCCATCCTGTTCTTTGTTCTGTGTGTTTTCCCTCCGTAGACAGCCTCGATTGAAATCGAATCCTCTCTGCTGCATGGAGAACAATCCCAGCCATTCCCAATGGTCCATGGAACTTTCTGGTCATTCTGGTGCCAAAGACTTTCCAGAAGTGTTTCCACAACGTTCAGGGTGACTTAGCCTGGTCATGTGGCCGGTCTACCTCAGCCCAGACTGTGCCTGGTCATGTGACTGATCTACCCCCCCCCCCCCCCCCCCCCAAATCCAGACCAACCCTGGTCATGTGACTGGTCTACCTCAGCCCAAACCACGGCCTGGTCATGTGACTGGGTCTAGCTCGGTCCAGACCATGGTCTGGTCACATGACCAGTCTAGCTTGGCCCAGATCGTGCGCGTGGTCATGTGGCCATCTTGGGTGGCATTTGGCAGGCAACCTTATGCCCATCAGATAAAGCAGATAGGCTGGCAGCAGTTGCAGTTTTTTCATCCTTTGACGGGATGTGGGCATCACTGGGTAAGGCCAACCTTTGTTACCCTTAAACTGCGTGGCTCGCTTAGCCAGAGAGAGGAGTCAACCACATTGCTGTGACTCCTTAAGCCAGACCTGGTAAGGACAGCAGATTTCCTTCCCTCACGGACATTCGTGAACCAGATGGGTTTTTAATGATCATTGATGATAGATCTCATGGTGACTATTATAAGATCTCATGGTTTATATAAGATGATGACGGGGATCGATAGAGTGGACGTGCAGAGACTATTTCCTTGGGTGGATGGAGCTGTTACTCGGGGGCATAACTATAAGGCTCATGTGGGAGATATAGGAGGGATGTCCGAGGTAGATTCTTCTCTCAGAGAGTGGTTGGGGTGTGGAATGCACTGCCTGCTGTGATAGTGGAGTCTTAGGAACTTTCAAGCGGTTATTGGATAGGCACACGGAGCACAGCAGAATGATAGGGAGTGGGATAGCTTGATCTTGTGGTCGGACATAGCTCCGCACAACATCGAGGGCCGAAGGGCCTGTACTGCGCTGTACTGTTCTATGTTCTATTCGTGAGATTTCCCTTCCAGATTTTTGTTGAATTTACATTCTGCCAGCGTCCGTGGTGGGATTTGAACCCGGGTCCCCAGAGCATGAACCTGGGTCTCTGGATTTACTAGTCCAGTGACAATGCCGCTACACCACCATCGCCCCGTGATTGGATTCCAGGGCACACTGGTGCGGTCAGTGCACACGCGCAGCCTTACTTGTGTGGAACTGAAATTTGCCAATGACTCCTTCGACCAGACCGAGACAGACTGCGCTGGAGAGATCCACGTCAGAAGCTGCAAACACAGGAGAGGATAGACACTTCAGATTCTGCTGCCAAATTTCCCTCCAGAGCCTGCAACCCTTCAGTTAGAAAGAGCCACATCTCTGAAAGCCCTTTGTACGTACCCCTTCCTTTCATACGTTAGCGTGCTGGCCCATGCACTCACAGTTCAGAAAGAGGCCCTTCAGCCCATTACATTTGTGCTGGCCATCCATTCTAAACATTTCCTAGCTGTTGACCCCCTTGTATACCGTGATGTTTCAAGTCTTCATCTAAGTTTCTATAGGATCACGCTATTGAGTTGGACAATCGGCCATGATCGTGATGAATGATGGAGCAGGCTCGAAGGGCCAAATGGCCTCCTCCTGCTCCTATCTTCCATGTTTAAATGCTTCTTGAAATGTCATGAGGGTTCCAGCCTCCACCACTCTTTCAGGCAGTGAGTTCCAGGGTCCCACTACCCTCTGGGTGAATAGGTTTTCCTCAAATCCCCTCTAAATCTTTGCCCCCTGGTTATTAACCTCCACTCGGAGGGAAAGTCTCTATGAAGGGTAAATGCTTATCCAACCTGCCCAGGTCTGTCTGAGGAGAGACCAAGTTGGTTAGGATTGTCTTCATTGGAATTTAGAAGAAGACTGAGAGGGGATTGCATAGAAACTTATAAAATTCTAACAGAGTTAGACAGGGTAGATTCAGAAAGAATGTTCCCCATGGTGGGGGAGTTCAGAACCAGGGGTCATAGTTTGAGGATAAGGGGTAAACCTTTTAGAACTGAGGTGAGGAGAAATTTCTTCACCCAGAGGGTGGTGAATGTGTGGAATTCACTCCCACAGAAAGTAATTGAGGCCAAAACATTGTCTGATTTTAAGAAGAAATTAGATCTAGCTCTTGGGGCTAAAGAGATTGAGGGATATTGCGGGGGAAGGTGGGGGATCAGGATATTGAATTGGATGATCAGCCATGATCGTGATGAATGGCAGACCAGGCTCGAAGGGACGAATGGCCTCTTCCTGCTTCTAGTTTCTATGTCCTTCAATCAGGTCGTCTCCCTCAGCTGCTCCAAGGAACCCGATGCCATCCTATCCAGCTTCTCTTCATAGCTACAACACTCCATCCCAGGCAATGATGTCCTGGTGAATCTCCTCTGTACTCCCTCCGATACAATTAGATCCTTCCTACAGTGCGGCCTAACCAACAATTAACCTATACAGCTCTACCATAACCTCCCTGCTCTTATACTCAAAGCCTCACTAATAAACCACTATATCACGTCCTGCTGCCTGCAGGGATCTTTGGACAGACACCCCAAGGTTGCCCTGGTCTTCTGTACTTCCTAGCATCCTACCATTCATTGTGACGTCCCTTGTCTTGTCCATCCTCCCAGAATGCATCACCTCACACTCTGAAGGAGGGTTATAGTGCAGAGATTCCCATTGGCCCACAAGGGAAAAAGAGTTCAAGACAGTTAAATAGCAATACCATCAACATTAGTACCACTGGAGATCCATGTTCAGCTGTCCTCTTGTACTGAGTACAAGAGTTGCAAATCATGTTGCAGCTATATAAAACCTTGGTTAGGCCGCATTTGGAGTACTTGCGTGCAGTTCTGGTCACCACACTGCCAGGAGGACGTGGAAGATTGGAGAGAGTGCAAAGGAGGTTCATTGGGATGTTGCCTGGTCTCGAGGTTGTTGGCCATGAGGTTGAATAAACTGGGAATGTTTTCACTGGAAAGACAGAGGCTAAGGGGAGACCTAGTAGAGGTCTACAAAATGATGGAAGGCGCAGATAGGGTGGACAGTGCGAGGCTTTTCCCCCAGGGTGGAAGTGTCAATTATAGGGGGGCACAGGGTTCAGGGTTTAAGAGAGATGTGCAGGGGAGGTTCTCACACAGAGAGTGGTGGGTGCCTGAGCGCGCTGCCAGAGGGGGTGGTGGAAGCAGGCACATTAGTAACATTTAAGAGGCATCTGGATGGGGACATGAATAGGGGGGGAATAGAGAGATACGGGCCAAGTAAGGATGGAAGGTTTTTTTTAGTTTAGTTATGGTTTCACAATCAGCACGGGCTTGGAGGGCCTGTTCCTGTGCTGGACTTTTCTTTGTTCTTCGTATGAGGCCAGTTCAGCCACTCCCATTCTTAGAAACTAGAAGCAGGAGGCCATTCAGCCCTTCAAGCCTGCTCCACCATTCATTGTGATCATGGCTGATCATCCAATCCAATATCCTGATCCCCCCCTTCCCCCCATACCCCTCAATCCCTTTAACCCCAAGAGCTAGATCAAATTGAAATCACACAACATTTTCACCTCAGCTACTTTGTGTGGGAGTGAATTCCACACATTCACCACCCTCTGGGTGAAGACATTTCTCCTCGCCTCAGTTCTAAAAGGTTTACCCCTTATCCTCAAACTATGACCCCCCCCGCCCCGCCCTCATTCTGGACTCCTTCCACCCATCTTCAAAATGAAAATATGGTTCGGTGGATTGGCCATAGTAAAATTGCCCCTTAATGTCCCAATGTGTTGGGTGGGTAGGTTAGCCATAGCAAATATGAAGGGTTATGGAGGTAGCGTGGTGTGGATGAGGACCTGGCTAAGATACTCTGTCAGTGAGTCAGACTTGATGGGCCGAATGGCCTCCTTCTGTACTGGAGGGACTCTATGATTTTGGGGGTTGTTGTGGAGCGAACATAATATAAGAACTAGGAGCAGGAGTCGGCCATCTGGCCCTTCGAGCCTGCTCCGAAATTCAATAAGATCATGGCTGATCTTTTTGTGGACTCAGCTCCACTCACCCACCCGCTCACCGTAACCCTTAATTCCTTTACTGTTCAAACACCTATCTATCCTTGCCTTAAAAACATTCAATGAGGGAGCCTCAACTGCTTCACTGGGCAGGGAGTTCCACAGATTCACAACCTTTTGGGTGAAGAAGTTCCTCCTCAACTCAGTCCTAAATCTGCTCCCCCTTATTTTGAGGCTATGCCCCCTAGTTCGCCAGTGGAAACGACTGCCCTGCTTCTATCTGATCTATTCCCTTCATAGCCTTTTGCATTTCTGAAAGATTTCCCCTCTGAATTCCAATGAGTATCGCCCCAGTCTATTCAACCTTTCCTCATAAGCTTGGGGGGACAAACCAGAGGGGGTGGTACACTGAGAGAGAGCGAATGGTGGGTGGTACAACAGTGGGGTCAGAAGAATAGCGTGGGACCAAAGGAGAAAATGCTGGAAAATCTCAGCAGGTCTGGCAGCATCTGGAAGGAGAGAAAAGGGCTGGTGTTTGGAGGAACATCAAAGCTCTGAGATTTTTCCAGCATTTTCTCTTTTGATTTTAGATTCCAGAGAGTCACTTGCTTTTATCCGATGGAAGTGGGAAGGTTTTATCTGACTGTGGAGGAAATCTGTAAAGGGATTGATTGGGGGTGTGCAGTGGAACTTGGGCTGAGGGGTGGGGTGGGGTGGGGGTCTCACACTGACCTGCCTTGATCTCCATGCTGCCACTGGAGCGGCTGCAGGACAGACAGCTCTCAGCCCCCCTCAGAGTGTACTCTGTCTGCGACTTAAACAACTCCATTCCCCTCGCAAGAAACACGGGGCTTTGCCTCTCCCTCCCGGGTGCGGGACCATCTCCTCCGACCGTTGGGGCGGAGTTTCTAAGGAAAACACCGGCGGTTCCATTCGGCCCGTCACAGAGGGCAGGTTCTAACCCAGCCAGCAGCGCACTCTCCAGCCCAGCCCAGCCGCACCCACTGGACAAATATTCAATGATCCATATCTTCCCCAGTGATTAACCCTGCACTTTCCTCCCTTGTCTTCACTCCAGCCTGACTCACCTTGTGTGTGTGTCGGTGTAACACTCTCCTCAACTCTCCAGTCTGAGTGAGTGGGGCGCTTGAGGTCAGGCAGTGACCCAATGCTCCAAATCTTCTGGTCACTTCACCCCAATCTCTGCCGTTTTAACAACCAAGTGGTGCATTTATATAGCCCCCCCCATCCCCTTTGATGTCTCAAAGCATCAAACAGTCAATGAGGGAGTTGTTCATGTGTAGGAATATTTATTTTCATATAGACATTTATTGCCCATCCCGAGTTGCCCTTGAGGTGCAGTTGAGAGTCAACCAAATTGCTGTGGCTCTGAAGTCACATGTAGACCAGACAGGGTAAGAATGGCAGATTTCCTTCCCTAAAGGACATTAGTGAACCAGATGGGTTTTTCCAACAATGGTTTCATGGTCATCAGTAGATTCTTAATTCTAGATTTTTTTTATTGAATTCAAATTCCACCATCGGCTGTGGTGGGATTCGCACCCCGGTCCCCAGAACATTAGCTGGGTTTCCTGGATTAAAAGTCTCGCAATAGTACCACCAAAGCCATCGACTCCCCTGATGTATTGTACACGGCAAGCTCCCACAAACAGCAACGTGGTTTGGTGTTTTTGATCGTGAGGGTGAATGTTGGTCAGGAGACTTAACCCTTCACTCTTTTTCAAAGGGGGGATGATTGACATCCATCCCCGAGTCAGTTGCTGGTCTCAGTTCCTCCGAAATAGGGATTGCTCCTCTGCACTGGGAATGCAGTGGGTCCAAGTCTCTGTGGAGGAGAATGGGAACTATAGGATATGAGATATTACCACCAAACCCTGGCTGACATTGCTGGTTTTATCTGGAACTAGAAGAGATCACAAATGATCATAGAATGCTACAGTGCAGAAGGAGGCCATTTGGTCCATTGGGTCTGCACCAACCACAATCCTACCCAGCTCCTATCCCCATAACCACATGCATTTACTCCAGCTTGTCCCCCTGACACTAAGGGGCAATTTGGCATGGCCAATCCACCAAACCTGCAGATCTTTGGACACTAAAGGATAATTTAGCATGGCCAATGCACCTAACCCACACATCTTTGGAGTGTCTGAGGAAACCGGAGCACCTGGAGGAACCCACACAGATACAGGGAGAAGGCGCAAACACTACACAGACAGTGACCCAAGCCTGGAATTAAGCTGGGTCACCGGTGCTTTGAGGCAGCAGTGCTGACCACTGAGATTAAACAGGGTTAAGTAGTCAGATTCCAATATTGGACCAAGAATGAGGGGACTTCTTATCATCAGCAATTTTTGAATGGATTCAATTCCAGCCTTGGGTGACTGTATGGAGTTTGCATATTTTCCCCATGTCTGTGTGAGTTTCCTCTGGTTTCCTCCCACACTCCAAAGGTGAACACGTTAGGTAGCCTGGCCATGCTAAATTGCCCCTTCGTGTTCCAGGATGTGTAGGGTAGGGGGATTGGCTATGCTAAATTGTCCCTTAGTGTCAGGGGGATTAGCAGGGTAAATATGTGGGGCTGTGGGAATAGGGCCTGGGTGGAATTGTGGTCCGCACAGACTCAATGGGCCGAATGGCTTGTCTTCTGCACTGAAGGGATTGTATAGGTTCCAATTCCAAAAAGACAGATTTTTATAGTGTTGTTATGATTGTATTAGACCATACCTGGAGTAGTCTGTTCAGTTTTGATCTCCTGACTTGAGGAAGGACGTGGTGGCACTCGAAGGCGGAACAGACTCGATGGGCCGAGTGGCCTAATTCTGCTCCAATGTCTTACCTTATGGCACTGGAGGCAGTTCAGAAGTTGTTCATCAGATTGATTCTGGGGATGAAAGGCTTATCATATGAGGAGTGCGGTTTGATAGCTTGGGCTTTTATTCACCGGAGTTCAGAAGAATGAGGTGGGAATCTGATCGAGGAATATCAAATGCTAAAAAGAGGATTGCTAAAATGGATGTTGAACAGATGTTCCACCTTGTGGGCCAGTCTAGAACAAAAGGTCATTGATACAGAGTGAAAGGAGCTAGTTTCAACACTGAGATGAGGAGAAACTTCTTCCTCAGAGGGTTAAGAATCCGTGGCACTCTGCCCCAGATTCAAGAGAGAGATGGATATGTTTCTGATGGAAGGCAGGATAAAGAGCTATGGGAAGCAGACAGGAAAGTGGAGTTGAGACCAAGCTGAGAATGGGAATGTCAGGACTGATATACAAAGAGAGATTGACCAGGTTAGGATTGTTTTCACTGGAGTTCAGGCGACTGAGGGAGGGAATCACATAGAGATTTATAAAATTCTAACAGGAATGGACAGGGTAGATGCAGGGAGGATGTTCCCGATGGTGGGGGAGTCCAGAACCAGAGGTCAGAGTCTGAGGATTCGGGGTAGACCATTTAGGACGGAGATGAGGAGACATTTCTTCACCCGGTGAGTCTGTGGAATTCATTCCCACAGGAAGTAGTTGATGCCAAAGCATTGAATGTATTCAAGAGGTGGCTGGATATAGCACTTGGGATCAAAGGTTATGGGGAGAAAGCAGGATTAGGCTACTGAGTTGGGCGATCAGCCAGGATTGTGATGAATGCGAAGCAGGCTCAAAGGGCTGAATGGCCTACTCCTGCTCCTATCTTCTATGTAAGATCAGCCATGATCATGTCAAGTGGCAGGATGGGCTCGAAGGGCCAAACTGCCCACTATTGCCTCTAATTCCTATATTCCCATTTGCAGGATGGGAAGTTAATAAGAATGGTCAAATCACCAAGGATTGCTTTCATTCTGAGCTGAGCTGAGCTGTTGGATAAAATGGAACGTTGGGAGTTAGGGACAGGTTTTTCCATGATCAGAACAGGGCGAACTTCAATCAAACTTCCCACACAAACAGCACAGGTCCAACATAGAATCCCTACAGTACAGGAGGAGGCCATTTGGCCCTTTGACCCTGCACTGACAACAATCCCAAGCTATCCCCATAACCCCACATATTTACCCCGCTGATCCCCCTAAAACTAGGGTCAATTTAGCATAGCTAATCCACCTAACCTGTACATCTTTGGACTGCAGGAGGAAACCCAGAGAAAAGCCACACAGATATGCACGGAGAACCTGCAAACTCTACACAGACAGTGACCCAACCCGGGAATTGAACCCAAGACCCTAGCACTGTGCAGCCCCATCTGACACTTGTTAGGAGATCTCTGCAGATGTTGACTCCTTGCTGAGGTACAGGTTAACTCACCTTACCTCTATGTCAAGCTCTCTGGCAGGAAGCTAAGGTCCAATCCAAATAATCACTTTCCCCCTCCAGAGTTGCAATTCATCTAAAACTCTTGCTGCCCAAAACCATTCTTACATCCAAGTCCCACTCACCTATTGCCTCTCCCATCATTAGCCCCGACACATAATGTAGCAGATTTCGCATTCTCTTCCTCCTGTTTACATCCCTCCGCTGAGCTCATTCAATGGGACAGCAGGCCTGAAGGACTCCTGCTCCTATTTCTTATATTCATAGAATCCATACACTGAAAAAGGAGATCATTCGGCCCATCGAGTCTACACTGACCAGGCCCTATTCCTGTACCCCCCCACCCCCCCACATATTTACCCTGCTGATCTCCAGACACTTGGGTCAATTTAGCATGGCCAACCCCACGCTCTCCACCCCCACATCTTTGGGCTGTATGACAAAGCCAGAACATCTGGAGAATTGCAGGATCCTCAAGTGCATAAGGAGGCCATTCGGACCATCAAGCCTGCAAATGACCACAATCCGAACCAGATCTTATCCCTATAACACCATGCATTTACCCTAGCTCGTCCCCCTGACACGAAGGAGCAATTTAGCATGGCCAATCCACTTAACCCGCACATCTTTGGACTGTGGGAGGAAACTGGAGCACCCGGAGGAATCCTACGCAGGGGGAGAACGTGCAAACTCCGCAGTCACCAAACTGGGAATCGACCTGCGTTCCTGGCGGTGAGGTAGAAGTGTTAACCACTGTGCCACCAATCTTATAGTACTGTTGCTCTGTCATTGCCTTCAGCCCTACAGCTACCCTAGGTTTTATTAATAGGGGCATAAGATACAAGAACAAGGAGGTGATATTGAATTTGGATAGAATATTGATTGCGCCTCAGCTGGGGCACTGTATCCAGTTCTGGGCACCAGACTTGAGAAAGGATGTGAAGGTGTTAGAGGGAATGCAGAAGATTCACCAGAATGGTGCCAGGGATGGGGGATTGGAGAAGTGGACTGTTCTCCTTGGCGAAGAGAAGGTTGAGAGATTGATTAGAGGTGTTCAAAATCATAAGGGGTCTGGACAGAGTGGATACTATTCCCACTTGGGGTAAGATTGAGAACTCGAGGGCATCAATCTCAGGTCATGGGTCAAAGGGAATGGCAACATGAAGTGTGTCCTGGTCACACACCTCGTGTTGAGGATGTGGAATGCGCTGCTTGGCATTGTGGAGGAGGGAGATTCAATCAAGGTGTTGAAGAGGAAATTGGATTGTTATCTGAAAAGGAAGGAGATGCAGTTCTAAGAGAACAAGAGAGGCAGTGAGCTGTGCTCATTGGAAAGTGGGGTTGAACACTCATCTGTGCTCCCATAATCCAGGAAATCTGTTTCTCCCCTCCAGCTGTCGGGATTATCCCCCTTCACCTCAACATTGATACAAATGTCTTTAACCCTCTCCTCCTGGAAAACAGGCCTCTGGGCAAACTTCCTTTCATCCACATCTCTCCATGTGGGAAAAGTCCCGGGATTGGGGAGTGATCGGACAGTCCTTTCGGGAAAGACTCTGTCAGGCTGGAAGGGTCAAATGGCCTCCTTCTACTTTGCAAGACTCTGGGATTAATAATCCACAGATGACGGTGAAACCATTGTCAGAAAAAACCCCATCTGGTCAGGGAAGGAATGAGAGCAACATTACTGTGGATGCTGGAATCTGAAACCCAAAGAGAAAATGCTGGAAAAATCTCAGCAGGTCTGGCAGCATCTGTGAGGAGAGAAAAGAGCTGATGTTTCGAGTCCAGATGACCCTTTGACAAAGCAATGATCCCAAAGGATCACCTACTCCAAACATCAGCTCTTTTGTCTCCTCACAGATGCTGCCAGACCTGCTGAGATTTTTCCAGCATTTTCTCTTTGGTTCGGGAAGAACATCTGCCGTTATTACCTGGTCTGGCTTACATGCTGTTTGTGGGAGCTTGCTATGTACAATTTTTTTTATTTCAGGGGAGGCGATGGCCCAGTGGTATTATCGCCAGACCATTAATTCAAAAAACTCAGCCAATGTTTTGAGGTCGGGGTTCGAATCCTGCCCTGGTGGATGGTTCAATCTGAATTCACTCTGGAATCAAGAATTTACTGACGACCGCAAAATGAATTGACAGAAAAACACATCTGGTTTCTTCTCAGGAAGGAAATCTGCCGTCCTTACCCAGTCTGGCCTACACGTGACTCTAGAGCCACAGCAATGGGATTGACTCTCAACTGTCCTCCAAGGGCAACTAGGATGGCCAATAAATGCTGGGCCCAGCCAGTGATGCCCATGTCCCATGAATGAATAATTTTAAAGAAACCCCTTGGGTTTCTCGTTGCTAAGTAATCAGACAGGGCAGAATGGAACACAAGCAGACATTTTATTGCACAAATCGGGAGAGGAAGACAAGCGTACTTTTCAAGACTCTGAGTACATTACAAGGGTCGGGTAATAAACAGCGGCACACAGCTAACGTACAACTCAGCCAATCTCACAAAGAAGCAGTGGCGCCTTTTTTATTTTAACTCTGATATCAAAGATAATATTTTCATCAAAAAAATTAAATTTTTAAGAAACACTTGAATCGCCTCTGTCCAGGCAAGCGAGAGAACGCCCACTCACACACGTCCCCCCCTCCCCCCCCCCCCCCCCCCCACCACCACTGCGTGACCAAGGAACTGACCGATTATAATACCTGAGATCGTTACACAAGAGAACGAGGGGGGGAACAAAGGGACGAAGGGATTTTTGACCGCGGTGCTGGAACACTTCAACTCGGAATGTGAGAATTAAGGTCCGTGCCCCCGCTCCTGTGTGTGTGTGCGTGCGTGCGCCGACAGATTGAGATTGCTTCTCCCTTCAGGCACCGACCCCCACCCCCCCCCCCCCCCCACCCCCTCCCGGCCAGTGCTGTGTTCCAATTCAACTTTACCCTTCCAACTCTTAACAAAATATAAAATGTTCCATCATGCATATAGAATATAGCTATTTATATATAAAAAACCGCCTGGTGTATCCAAAGGACAACAAGACATTTCACACAAGACTACCCTCACCTCCCCCCCAACTTCATTGATAAGTGGAGGCTCCAGCAAACTTCACATCCATTCCAGTCACCAGAAGGATGGGGGGGGGGGGGGTGAGGATGAGGGTGAGGGGGGTCTTGCTACGCAGGCTGAGACCGAGGGGGGGGGGGCAAGGAGCAGGGTGGAGAGAATTGAAAGTGCTCTGAGAATCCGTGGCGAGGACACTCACGCTCGGTATTCCCGAGACGAGAGCTGTACACAGACCCCCTCTATTCTGGGGGTGGGTCTGTCACTGATCCACAAACCATGCGTACAAGTGCATCCTTTTTTATAAATACTCGTATTTTCAACTGGCTGGTGGAGTAGAGGGGGTGGGGAATGATGGTGGTGGTGGTGGTGGTGGTAGAGATACATAGAGCAGGATGTTCTGGCCCTGTTCGTCCCAAAGCTGGAAAATCCTACGCCAGGTCAGCACACCTTTACGTGGTCCGTGTCCCACCCTCTCCGATTCCTGTGGGTTTGTTCGGGGTGAGGGGGAACGAGAGGAGGAGCCACATCTCTGAATATTTCATTGTCAGTTCTACTGCTCTGGTTGTGGAGTTCAGTTTGCATCCATTCTTCATCTTACCATCTCCCTGCTGTCAAAGCAAGACGGTGCTCTCTCTCTCTCTCTCTCTGACCCTGCTGTTCTGGACCTGTCATGCAGAACCACCTCCCCCTCCCCACCCCCAAGCACCGGGAGAAGGTGCACACTGAGTTGCACCTCAGCTCAGCCTAGCTTTCTCCCTGCCTGGTTCCCCACTCATAGGGCGACGGGGGAGACTAATCGAAACACCAAGACAAAGGAGTGTTCCTGACATATCGACAAACAAGATTGGAATGAGAATGTTACACGACTGATTTGTTCAGGCTGGTTCCTGGTACGCTCTGCAGCGCTGTGTGTGTGTGTGTGTGTGTGTGTGTGTGTGTGTGTGTGTGGGGGGGGGGGGGGGGGGGGGGGGGGAGCAGACACTGCCAATCTCAAGACCTGTGAGGAGGGGTGCTGGGGACGGGGGGGAAATCAGGCTGGTCGCAAAAAAGGAACAAGTCGGAGCAACAGAAACCGGCAGAGTGAACGGCTCCCTCCGTTCTACTGGCCAGTGACTGCAGCTTAAGAACTGTCTGAACCCCAGTGTCAAGTGAAGGAGTGGCGGCGAGCTGTGATACTCCCCCCTGTCCCACTTACCTCAAGCGGAGGGCAGCAGAGTTGAGTATAAGTTCCACCGTCACTTTGTCCCACTGCTGCCAGAGATGGAGAGAGAGAATAAAGCGGCCTTGGCTTGCGGCTTCACTTCAGTCTGCCCCCTCTCACACAGGCAGCACTCACCCTGTAAATCTTTAATAGGGATAGTGGGGGGACTGGCCGGGCCAACGTTCACAGCACCTTGCTAGCTCTCTCCAGCCAGATCCACACACGTCAACTTGTGTGTGGGGGGGAGGTCAGGGAGAAGGAGAAATGACAGAACCAATGCTTTAAAAGAAATAATTAAATCTCTTGCGGAGTCTGACACGCGTCCTTAAAGCAGCCTTTCAGAGTCATCAGTGAACAGAACGTACAATAACTCCGGATGGGAGGAGGGCCAGTGGTCTGGTCGAGACCTCTGACGATCTGGTGGTACTTGCTGTGCTTGGTGCAAGAAGGCCAGCACTGAGCCCTGGCCACCGCCTGTGCGCCCCCAGCCATCTGTGATTGTCCCCACGGCCAGCACTGGTGAACCAACGTCCCGGCCAACCCAGATCATCTGCACAGTGATCTTACAGCTGGTCGTTTATTGAATCCAACTCCAATGCAACAAAGAGGGGTGTGAAGGTCAGGCCAGTGGCTAACGAGAAACGCAATACTCACAACTGCTGTGCAGGCCGGACAGGGTGTGTGTGTGTGGGGAGGGGGCGAACGGTGTACCCATCAGCCAGTCCACATCTGAAGCACTGTTGCTCCAAACCCAGCCCCGTCTCCGCAGCTGCTGCCTGCCATTCCAGCGGTCGCTTCCTTCCCCCTCCGCGTTCCCCATGTCGCCGGACAGACCCGGCCGGCTCAACCTTCCCAGCGGTTTGCTGCTTGCGTCCGGATCCGGCAGCTGGAGGAGGAGGATGGGGGGGGGCAGTGGAATGCTGTGGAATGTCGCGGGGTGAGGAGGGGGGAGGCTGGCCCCACGGCGAGCAAACAGCACAGGTTTGGCCTCTGCAGCGCCGGGTTTGGTCACCGTATCGTCTTTCCGAATGGGGCCTCGTCGTCAGTCACCCCTCGGGCACTGCGTCCGCTTCCGCACAGCGAAACCTTTTAAGGGAGGGATGCAACAGAAGGCTTAATCGGTCCGTCGCCCCGCACAAAGACGTACGAGATTTGCCTCGAAGAGAAACCCGGTCGCACCTTGTTCCGACGCTCACCGTTCGAGTGACACTTGCTCCTCAATGGAGAGATTTCTGTCTGAGCGCGCTGCCTTCGTTTCTCGTGTGTGCACGCGCGCGAGTGGGGTTTTCGTTTTGCCTCACCGGTACGTGTCCCATTTCTCCACAGAATTTCCCCGGTAACGGCACCCCTGCCCCCCCCCCCCCCACTCTTTCCAGCCCCGCTTGTCCAGTTCCGCTAATCCGTGTCCCCCTCCCTGGTGAATCGGTCAGGTTGTGGAAAATTCCGACGTCCCACACAGTGACTGGCCGGCACGGTCTCTCTCTCTGTGTGCGCCTGCCTGCCCGTGCCCCCCCCCCCCCGCCCCCCACTCCTCCCTCTACTTCCGCCATGCTCTCCAGTTTGTCCAGCACCCCCTGGATTTTGTGCACCGGCTTCCTTACGGGCCTGCCGGATGTGCTCCTGACCGTTGGTTTCCACCGAGTCCGCCTCCAGCAGCTGCTTGGTGAGCAGTTCCTCCAGCAGCCGGTAGGTCTTGTCCCCCCGCTTGCCGTCGAAGCGGTTCACCTCCGCCTCCAGCTGCTGCACGTGGCCCAGGACGCGCTCCACCTTGACGTGGCCGGGGTGGCCGGAGGCCTCGGCCTGCTCCAGGCCGTTGTCGGCCGGCGGGGCGGCCTTCTCCCGGGCTGTCTTGGCCTCCGGGCGGGTCTTGTACACCGTGGCGGGGCGCTGTACTCCACCCTCTGTCCGTGGGACGGGACGGCCAGCGGGTCCGGAGTCTGGGCCGGGGTGTAGCCGGCGGGCTGCTGGTCGCTCCCTGGGTAGCTGGCGGTGCTGAGGCGGGACCGCAGATCCTGGTGATTCAGGGATACGAGAGCTCCTGGAGGACAGAGAGAGAGGGGGAGAGGGGAACTGTTTAAACAGGGGCAGTCCGTTCACTGGCAACAACCAAATCAATCTAATTAATCCCATGAGTTTCGGGGTGGGGACAACACGGAGAAACAGTCTACCGTGCGCGCAACTGCTTCTAATAACAGCAAGGGCAGGCGATGGACTCGTGGTACTGACATCCAGGATAATGGTGGCACAGTGGCTACCACTGCTGCCTCACAGTGCCAGGGACCCAGGTTCGATTCCTGTCTGTGTGGAGCCTGCATGCTCTCCCCATGTCTGCGGGGTTTCCTCCGGCTGCTCCGGTTTCCTCCCACAGTCTGAAGATGTGTCACTTAAACGTACTGACCACGCTCAAACGCCCTTTAGTAACCAAACATCTACAGGTTAGGTGGATTGGTCATGCTAAAGCACCCTTAGTGTCAGGGGGGTTAACTAGGGTAAAGATGTGGGATTACGGGAATGTGGTCAATGCAGACTCGATAGGCCGAATGGTCTTCCTCTGCAGGAGGAATTTCTTCAGCCAGAGAGTGGTGAATCTGTGGCACAGCAGAAGGCTGTGGAGGCCGGGTCACTGAGTGTCTTTAAGACAGAGATAGATCGGTTCTTGGTTAATAAGGGGATCAGGGGAAAAGGCAGGAGAATGGGGATGAGAGAAGTATCAGCCACAATTGAATGGCGGAGCAGACTCGATGGGCCGAGTGGCCTAATTCTGCTCCTATTCCTTGTGGCTTTAAAACATCATAGACGTTGGTGAGATGGGCCCATCTCACCAGCAAGCTGCCCCCATTGTAGGAAGATATTCCATGTGAGCCGGGGGAGGGGGGAATCCCACCTGGAGTCTGACTCTCAGAAATTTTACACTCTCTGCCCTGTTTGGAAATTTTGGAGCGGCGAATGCAGGATGAACGACCTCTGGCACTGCTGACAGGGATGGGACAGCTTTCCGAGGGGAGTTTCCGTCGCGCCCGCCCGCCCACCCTGCATGCTCTTACCTTCTGCTCGTACACAGACGCTGACGGACTGCGCCTCTGCCACCCTGGCGTTGGCACAACGCTGCCCCCGAACGGCGGCATGCCATGAGGGAACTGCTCCGCTGACGACGGCAGTCCTGTGGCTCGGGCCTGGGCCCACAGGTCGTGGGGCGGCGGAGGCAGCGAGGGCGCTGGAGCTGAGGGCGACCAGGGCTGAGCTTGTGGCCGGGTGCAGGCTGGTGCTGAGGAGGGTAGACGGACTGTTGAGGTGCCGAGTCCGGGCTTCTGAAGTGGTACTGCGGGGGTGGTCACAGGGTACTGGTGCTGTTGTTCGTACACCTCCTGTTCAGCGTGGAAAGAAATACAGACCGTCTCAGCGGAAGGTGAATGAGCAGCAAGACCTGAACATCGTCAGAAACCCAGGGCTTCAATCAGAGCACAAAGCAACACAGCAACAGGCCCTTCGGCCCATCAAGCCTGCACCGATACGCAGTTTCTATCCCTCTACTTCCTCCCTTGATGCCTCTTAAATATTGCTAATGTTCCACATCTCCTCTGGCAGCACGTTCCAGGCACCCACCACTCTCTGCATGAAAAAATCCCCCGCACATCTCCCTTAAACTTTCCCCCCTTTCACCTTGAACCCTGTGCCCCCTTGTAATTGACACTTCCACCCTGGGGGAAAAGCCTCTGACTCTCCACCCTATCTGTGCCCCTCATCATTTTGTAGACCTCTCCCAGGTCTCCCCTCAACCTCTGTCTTTCCAGTGAAAACAATCCCAGTTTATCCAGTCTCTCCTCCATAGCCAACACCCTGGCGAACCTTCTGTGCACCCTCTCCAAAGCATCCACGTCCTTCTGGTTAAATGTGACGAACTGCACCTCAATCAAAATCACCCCCATGTTCAAGGGCCAAGTCTTCAGTTACTCTGAAACTCCCTCCTCTTAAGCCTTGCTGTCCTCATAGAATCCCCACAGCGCAGGAGGCGGCCATTCGGCCCATCGAGTCTACACCGACCACCACCCCACCCATGCCCGATCCCCATGCATTTCCCTAGCTGGTCCCCCCCTGTCTCTAAGGGCAATTTAGCATGGCCAATCCATCTAACCCGTGCAACTTTGGAGTGTGGGAGGAAACCGGAAGACTTGGAGGAAACCCCCACACGCGTACACGGGGAGAACGTGCAAACTCTGCACAGACAGTGACCCGAGGCAGGTCCCTGGCACTCTGAAGTAGCTGTGCTAACCACTGTGCCACCCTAAATCCATACCCTCTGGTAACCCATCCTATTATGAAGGGGAGCAATTTCTCCGTGCCTCTTCTGTTCAGCCCCTTTGTGATGTTGAACATCTCTATCCAATCTCCTCTTAGCCACTCCAAGGAGAACAGTCCCAACCTCTCCAATCTGTCCTCGGAACTCAGCCCCTCATCCCTGGAACCACTACATAGAAAATAGGAGCAGGAGTAGGCTGTTTGGCCCTTCGAGCCACTTCTGCCATTCATTATGATCATGCTGACCATTCAACTCAATATCCTGAACCCCCTCCACTCCCAATATCCTTTGATCCCCTTCACCCCAAGTGCAATATCCAACAGCTTCTCGAAAACACAACATTTTGGTCTCAACTCCTTTCTGTGGGAGTGAATTCCACACATTCACCACCCTCTGGGTGAAGAAATTTCTCCTCCCCTCAGTTCTAAAAGGTTTATCCCTTATCCTCAAACTATGACCCCCTAGTTCTGGACTCCCCCACCATCGGGAACATTCTTTCTGAATCTGCCCTGTCTAACCCTGTTAGAATTTTATAAGTTTCCGTAAGATCCCCCTCACTCTTCTAAACTCCAGTGAATTTAATCCCAACCCACTCAATCTCTCCTCATATGACAGACCTGCCATCCCAGGTATCAATTCAGTAAACCAATTCTCGTGATCCGATGATAAAGGCAAACTAAAGTGAAGTAAAGTTTATTTATCAGTATCACAGTAAGCTTATATTAACACTGCAATGACATTACTGTGAAAATCCCCTAGTCGCCACACTCCGGTACCTGTTTGGATATATTGAGCATGGCCAACGAACCTAACCCAGCATGCCTTTTGGACTGTGGGAGGAGACACGGGGAGAACGTGCAAACTCCACAGTAACCCAGGCCGGGAATCGAACCTGGGTCCCTGGTGTCGTGAGGCTAACCCACTGTGCCACCTGTACTTGCAGATTGTTGGAATCCGAAACAAAAACTGGAAATGCTGGAAAATCTCAGCAGGTCTGGTAGCATCTATGGGGAGAGAATGGAGTCAATGTTTCAAGTCCGCATGACCCTTCCTCAGGGCTCACAGCATCTGTGGAGCTCTGAGGAAGGGTCATCCAGACTTGAAATGTTGGCTCAATTCTGTCTCCACATATGCTGTCAGACCCGCTGAGATTTTCCAGCATTTTCTGCTCTTGTCCAGAGAACCTTTTCTGCACTTCAAGTGTAGCACTTAGAACTGGACACAATTCATACTGTGGTTCATTAATTACTGCCCAAGACTGCAAGAAATTACAAAGGGTCATGAACATAGCCCAATCCATCACACAAACCAGCCTCCCATCCACTGACTCTGTCTACACTTCCTGCAGTTTCAGGAAAAGCAGCCAGCATCATCAAGGACCCCACACATTCTCTCTTCCACCTTCTTCTGTTGGGAAAAGGGTAAAAAAGTCTAAGGTCACGTACCAACCGACTCAAGAGCAGCTTCTTCCCTGATGCTGTCAGGCTTTTGAATGGACCTACCTTGCATGAAGTTGATCTTTCTCGACACCCTAGCTATGACTGTAACACTACACTCTGCACTCTCTCCTTTCCTTCTCTATGAAGGTTGAGTTTTGTTTCTTGCGCGCTATACAAACAAATTTGTTTGTCAGTTGCTTTCTGTGGGAGTGAATTCCACACATTCACCACCCTCTGGGTGAAGAAATTTCTCATCAACTCAGTCCTAAAAGGTTTACCCCTTATCCTCAAACTATGACCCCCTAGTTCTGGACTCCCCCACCATCGGGAACATTCTTTCTGAATCTGCCCTGTCTAACCCTGTTAGAATTTTATAAGTTTCCGTAAGATCCCCCTCACTATTCTAAACTCCAGTGAATTTAATTTGTTTGTATAGCATGCAAGAAACAAAACTTTTCACTGTATCCCAATACATGACAATAATAAATCAAGTCACATGCTCCCTCAGTGTACCCGAACAGGTGCCGGAGTGTGGTGGCTTGGGGATTTTCACAGTAACTTCATTGCGGTGTTAATGTAAGCCGACACTCATCAATAAGCTTTCAGCTTTAATCACCTTTTTCAGCCTCTCACCACACTGAAGTTCAGGGGCGCCCAGACTTACCCTCTGTCCTTGAGCTGGGTACGCTGGGTGAGCTGGCGTCTGGGCCCGGGATGGCAGCCCCTGGGTGGGGGGCCCAGTCTGACAGTGGGCCCACTGAGCCGGGGTAACGTGCCCATTGCTGGGGGGCCGGGACAGGCTGCTTTGCTGCGAGGGCTGCTGCAGATAGGGCGGCTGGTTCTGGGAGTGCTGCTGCTGCCTTTGGGGGTACGCCGGTTGCTGCGGTGGGTGGGGGTACGTTAGCTGCTGCTGTGACGCCTGGGGGTAGGCTGGCTGCTGCTGTGACGCCTGGGGGTAGGCTGGCTGCTGCTGTGACGCCTGGGGGTACGCTGCTTGCTGCTGTGTCGCCTGGGGGTACGCCGGCTGCTGCTGTGACACCTGGGGGTACGCCGGCTGCTGCTGTGACACCTGGGGGTACGCCGGCTGCTGCTGCTGAGGTGACTGGACCGTTTCGCTCGCGGCGCTCTCGGGTGAGAGGCTCTCGCTTGCTCCGCGGGGATACCAAGTGTTCCCTGGGATTCGACCTGGCGACGAGGCTCTCGCAGAGGGGAAAACACCGTTGACAAGACCCTGCAAACACAGTGCAGACAGATTAATAGAGGAAATGTGCCATCGACCTTTGTAGCATTGTGTCAACGATTTCGCCCAGGTAAAATAGATAAGGTAACACTCCCGCCCCCCATCACCGGCTCTCACTTTCAGGCAGACGTAGACATGAGGCTCCCTCTTTCTCCCCCACCCCTCCCGGAGCAGCTCCCTCCCCCACTCGCAGTGCTGTGGCCTTACCGAGTTCCAGCCCAGTGACACAACAGCAGCAGTCAGTCAGTCAGTCAGTCACTCAGCAGTTGTGAGGTCACCACAGCAGCTGGACAGCAAGCTGCCTTTAAACATGTCCCACCCCTGCTACCCTCCACCCACACCCATACACACACACGGGAAGAGTCCAGATCCAGTGGGAAATGGGCAGGATCAGGGAATAGGAGAGTGGGATTCAGAAAACAAGCAGGACGCGGGGAGTCGGTGGGGGGGGGGAAAGAGAGAGAGAAAGGCAGGAGAATGAGATGAGATGAGATGCCCAAAGCGTCAGAGGGTCCTGGGGAAGAGGGGATCGGCTGTGAGGCTCAGGAGTGTTACAGACAGGGACATCTGGCCGTGAGCCTGGCTTCAGAGGCCTCACCTGTTTAAGGGGGGGGGGGGTGCCTGCCCGCTGCCAAACCATTTCCCCAAGGGTGCCAGCCAATCGCCTCTGTTGGCCTGAGTCAACACTTCCAGCAGAGTCAAACACAATGAGATCCCAACATTCCCACACCCCAGTGAACAAGGCCAGTCACCCCAGAGTATCTTACAGAGGAGGGATGGGATTCAAAACTGGATGGCACCACGGGATCCAAGAGGAATGTGTCAAAGTGGAGCAAGCAATTTTGTGGTGGTGGTGGTGGTGGTGGTGGTGGTGTGCAGGCCAGTAGCTGGAAGTACAACTGACCACACTAACAGACAGGCAGTGAGGGCCACGGGCACAGTTCAGAGCAGCAACAAGGGTGATGAGGCCACGTTAACATCATCGAATCCCTACAGTGCAGAAAGAGGCCATTCGGCCCATCGAGTCTGCACCGACCACAATTCCACCCAGGCCCTATCCCCATAACCCCACGTATTTACCCTAGCTAATCCCCCTGACACGAAGGGGCAATTCGGCACGGCCAATCCACCTAACCCACACATCTTTAGACACGAGAGGGTAATTTAGCATGGCCGATCCCCCGAACCTGCACGTCTTCAGAGTGCGGGAGGAAATCGGAGCAGCCGGAGGAAACCCACCCACGCAGTCACGGGGAGAACGTGCAGACTCCACACAGACAGTCGACCGAGCTGGGAATTAAATCTGGGTCCCTGGCACTGTGAGGCTGCCTTGCTAACCACTGTGCCACCCTATAAAGTTAGTGAGGTGTCAGTAGGCACAGGGATTAAGGCAGGGTGGGTGGGCGTCAGGCAGAGGCAGGGGCTCGAGCAGGGAAGACAGAGATGCAATCAAACTGGTTCAAGGATAAAGGAAAGATGAGGGGAGGTGGCGTGTGAGATGGGACGATGTCAGACTTTACAGCGCTTAGATTCCACAGTCAGCAAAAATTTAATCCCTCAATTTGGGGTCTCGTGTTTTTTCATTTGTTCATGGTATGTGGGAGTCGCTGTCTGGGCCAACATTTATTGCCCATCCCTGAAGGCATTGAAGAGTTATTCATATTGCTGTGACTCAGGAGTCACATGTCGGCCAGACCGGGCAAGGGCGGCAGATTTCCTTCCTTAAGGACATTGGTGAACCAGGTGGGTTTTTCCGACAATTCTAAGAACTAGGAGCAGGAGTCGGCCATCTGGCCCCTCGAGCCTGCTCCGCCATTCAATAAGATCATGGCTGATCTTTTTGTGGACTCAGCTCCACTTACCCACCCGCTCACCGTAACCCTTAATTCCTTTACTGTTCAAACACTTATCTATCCTTGCCTTAAAAACATTCAATGAGGTAGCCTCAACTGCTTCACTGGGCAGGGAGTTCCACAGATTCACAACCCTTTGTGTGAAGAAGTTCCTCCTCAACTCAGTCCTAAATCTGCTCCCCCTTATTTTGAGGCTATGCCCCCTAGTTCGCCAGTGGAAACAACTTCCCTGCTTCTATCTTATCTAATCCTTTCATAATCTTATATGTTTCTGTGAGATCTCCCCTCATTCTTCTGAATTCCAATGAGCATACTCAGTCTCTCCTCATAAGTCAACCCTCTCAACTCCGGAATCAACCTAGTGAATCTCCTCTGCACCCCCTCCAGTGCCAGTGTATCCTTTCTCAAGTAAGGAGACCAAAACTGTACACAGTACTCCAGGTGTGGCCTCACCAGCACCTTATACAGCTGCAATACAAATTCCATCCTTCCATCAGCAATGGTTTCATGGTCATCAGTAGATTCTTAATTCCAGATATTTTATATTGAATTCAAATTTCACCATCTACTGTGGTAGGATGCGAACCTGGGTTCCCAGATGAGTGGCCAGAACCTCTGGGTGGCAAGTCCACAATAATGCCATTGATTCACCATCTCCCCTCGATGTACAACATTACCAGTGAAGTGGCTGAGGGACTTAATTGGGGCATTCTGGGAGAAGTCGGACCAGCAACATCTACCAAGTGGGAAACAAAAGATCTGGTGTCAGGGCCTCGAGAGTTGTAATATCAGGATGACTCCCTGTGCCACGTGCTATTGAGGTTAGGAAGAAGAAGATAGTGCAGCTCAACACATGGCTAAACAGCTGGCGTAGGAGGGAGGGTTTCAAACACTTGGACCACTGGGGTCTCTTCCGGGGCAGGCGGGGCCTGTACAAGAAGGATGGTGCATCTAAACTGGAAGGGCACGAATATCCTGGCCGGGAGGGTTGTTTGTGTCACACGGGAGGGTTGAAACTAGTTTCGGGGGCGGTGGTGGTGAAGGAGACACCCAAAGCCAAGGCGAATTAGCTGACGGGGGAACCAGACAATAGGGCCAATAAGACTCACGGAAAGAGCAGGCAGGCTGGGGTTGCTAATCAGAGAGGGTCTGGTGGACTGAAGTGCATTTGTTTCAGTGTGAGAAGTGCAACAGGTAAGGCAGATAAACTTAGAGCTTGGATTAATACTAGGAACGATGATGTTACCATTACAGAGGTTAAGGGAAGGACAGGATTAGCAGCTTAAAATTTCACAATACAAATGTTTCAGGTGGAATCGAGGGGGATGTAAAGGGGTGGGGGAAGTTGGATTAGTAGTTAAGAAGAATGTCACAGGTGTATTGCGGGAGGACACACTGGAGAGCTCATACAGCAAGACAATATGGGTAGAGCTGAGGAATAGGAAGGGTGTATTCACACTGTGGTGGGTTTATTATAGGCCACCCAACTGCTTGCGGGAGATAGGGACACAAATACGTAGGCAGATTTTGGCAAAGTGTAGAAGTAACAGGGTTGTTGTGGTGCGAGATTTTAACTTTCCCTACATTGATTGGGACTCACTTAGTGCCAGGGGTGTGGAGGGGCCAGAGTTTGTAAGGAGCATCCAGGAGGGCTTCTTGAAACAGGACACAGATATTTCAACGAGGGAAGGGGCCATACTGGACCTGGTATTGGGGAATGAGCCCAACCAGGATACTTCAGTCGGGCACAGAAAAGATTTGCCAGGATGTTGCCTGGCATGGAGGGTATTAGCTACGAGAGGAGGCTGGGTAAACTTGGTTTGTTCTAACTGGAACAACGAAGGTTGAGGGGGACCTGATAGAAGACTACAAGATTGTGAGAGGCATGGACAGAATGGATAGTCAGAAGCTTTTTCCCCCACGGTGGAAGAGTTAATTACTAGGGGGCACAGGTTTAAAGGAGAGGTACGAGGCAGGTTTTTTTTTTACACAGAGGGTGGTGGGTGACTGGAACTCAGTGCTGGGGGAGGTAGCAGAAGCAGATACGGTAGTGAGTTTTAAGGGGCGTCTGGACAAATACATAAATAGGATGGGAATAGAGGGATATGGTCCACGGAAGAGGAGGGGGTTTTAGTTAAGTCGGGCAGCATGGTCAGTGCAAGCTTGGAGGGCCTGAAATTTTGTTTGTTCTTTATTCGGGCTCAATCCAACTGAGCAAGATGATCACACTGTGTCACCTACAGTCAGATAGCACACCGGGACAGGCTGATCACAATGTGTCACCTACAGTGCAAGTCAGATAGCACACTGTAACAGGCTGATCACAATGTGTCAGCTACAGTCAGGTAGCACACCAGAGCAGGCTGATCACACTGTGTCACCTACAGTGCAAGGAATCAGATTACAAACCAGAACAGGCTGATCACACTGTGTTACCTACAGCACGAGTCAGATAGCACAATGATAGCAGATACAGTGCAAGTAGTCAGATAGCACAATGGAACAGGCTGATCACACTGTTACCTACAGTGCGAGTAGTCAGATAGCACACTGGAACAGGCTGATCGCAGACCCCCTGTAACCTACAGCCAGACACCGGAATGCTGAAATTGGTTAAGCCATTCGAAGCGCTTGACCTCTCACTGTCAGCAACATCCTGAGTACAAGTTGGAGTTGATGAACTTGTAGTTTGGCTGGAGACTGCCCTGCAACGTCACAGCGAGTGATTCATCACTTCTGGGCAATCGAGCTCCAGATGATTCATGGACTCTGAGTAGCAGCAAAGGTCGTGTTAGTCACCAGCCAACTGCAGTCACACAGGTTCCACCCTGTCATCATTGCAGACAGTGCTCCAACACTGCCCCGGGGAAAGGAGTGTCTGCCTCCGAACTGATACATGTGCAACAACACCAAGTCACTGGGGATCAACAAGCTGACAGGGCAAGTGTGGGTAGGGGAAAAGGACAGCACATTTCTCCGCTTTGACCCGGGCAGCATAGTGGTCGCTGCTTGTACTGCAGCACATTGCTGTCCAAACTCAACCAGAAACACGGCAATGGAGAAACACCAAGCTGGCACACGGATCAAACACATGCTTGCTGCAGTGTCTGCCATTGAGTGCTCAGTTCACCCAGCAGATCATAGAATTCCTTTAGTGGATAAGGAGGCCATTCAGCCTGCACCAACTACAATCCCACCCATTGCCATCAAACCATTTATTTATCCTGCTAATCCCCCCTATGGGGCAATTTAGCATGGCCAATCCATCTAACCTGCACATCTTTGGACACTAAGGGGCAATTTAGCATGGCCAATCCATCTAACCTGCACATCTTTGGACACTAAGAGACAATTTAGCATGGCCAATCTACCTAACCGACACAAATTTGGACTGAGGGAGAAAACTGGAGAACTCGGAGGAAACCCACACAAACAAGAGGAGAATGTGCAAACTCCACACGGACAGTGACTGAAGCCGGGAATTGAAACTGGGTCCCTGGCGCTGTGAGGTAGCAGTGCTAACCACCGTGGCACCTCCAATCCAAAAGGGAGCTGGGGAAAATAACACTCAGCTCAGTGACTCAGAGTCCCCCACGCTGAACTGGATTTCTACACATGTCAGCAACATCTAGATAAGGAGAATGGTCTCCAGACTGCTCCTGGCTCCCATCAATATCACTGCTATTCCATCATTACACTGGGACAAAAAGAGAGAGAGAGGTGAGTGGGTTGTCAGGGAGGGTGGGGGGGTCAGGGAAAGACAGAGTGGGAGAGACAGAGTGGGAGACACAGATAAAGCAAGTATAACCTCGGGCGGACTGCAATGTGTTTAACCACTGTTTGTTGTCTGTTCAATTCTCCTCCCCACTGATATCCATCAGGCAGCAAATGGATAATGAACCAGAGTGCGATTCAAACAACCCCTCAGGGAGTGAAGGACACACAGAGCGCTGGGGAAAAATATTCTCTAACAATCGCAGGCTGTGCCAGCTTTGCTATCTGTATGTGATCACAAGACCCTGTTCAGAGTCTGAACTCGCAATTCCAGTCTCAGTTTCACTGGGACATGGGAATCATCTGGAGTACTTCAATTTCGCACACTTGGAGTGTCACCTCAAGATTAAACAGAAAAACAAGGAGTGGCACTTTGAAGACATGGCCCACGTTAACCCAGTGTCACCCGCATTGATAGAGCGCCTTTTAGAACGCTAACAATCCAAATTCCTGGACGGAGATCAACTCAGAGGCTTGTGGAAAAATGGATGTCGGGACACAAAGGAGGCAACCAGAACCCTGGCTGTGGAGGGAAAGGAGATGGACACATTAGGATTTAAGGAGGAGAGTGTAGAGATGTGGGGGTTGAGCTGGCTGGAGGATGGCGAGCGGAAATGTTTGGGGAATGGTGGTGGCGAGAAAGAGAGGGCCAAGGACATTGGCAAGTGACAGGCTGTGTTGGGAACAGAGGTCAGCACGGTTCAAGAGGTCAGTGGGTGCTCTTTGGAACATAGAGCATTACAGCACAGCACACGCCCTCGATGTTGTGGTGAGTTATGTCCCAACCCAAGATCAAGCTATCTCATTCCCTATCATTCTGGTTTACTCCATGTGCCGATCCAATAACCACTTGCAAGTTCCTCAAGTGTCCGACTCCACTATCACAGCAGGCCGTCCATTCCACACCCCAGCCACTCTCTGAGTAAAGAACCTACCTCGGACATCCCTCTTATATCTCCCACCATGAACCTTATAGTTATGCCCCCTAGTAACAGCTACATCCACCCGAGAAAATAGCCTCTGCACGTCCACTCTATTTATCTCCCTCATCATCTTATAAACTTCTATTAAGTTGCCTCTCATCCTCCTCCGCTCTGAAGAGAAAAGCCCCAGCTCCCTCAACCTTTCCTCATAAGACCTACCCTCCAAACCAGGCAGCATCCTGGTAAATCTCCTCTGCACTCTCTCCAGTGCTTCTACATCCTTCTTATAGTGATGTGACCAGAACTGGACACAATATTCCAAATGTGGTCTCACCAAGGTCCTGTATCGTTGCAGCATAACCCATGGCTCTTAAACTCAAACCCCCTATTAGTAAATGCTAACACACTATAAGCCTTCTTCACGGCTCTATCCACTTGAGCGACAACCTTCAGAGATCTGTGGGTATGAACCCCAAGATCTCTGGGTTCCTCCACATTCCTCAGAACCTCGCTGTTGACCCTGTAATCCAAATTAAAGTTTGTCCTACCAAAATGAATCACCTCGCACTTATCAGGGTTAAACTCCATCTGCCACTTTTCTGCCCAGCTCTGCATCCTATCAATGTCTCTTTGCAGCCTGCAAGAGCCCTCCACCTCATCCACTACTCCACCAATCTTGGTGTCATCAGCAAATTTACTAACCCACCCTTCAGCCCCCTCTTCCAAGTCATTGATAAAAATCACAAATAGCGGAGGACCCAGCACTGACCTCTGTGATAAAGCGCTGGTAACTGGCTCCAATCTGAAAATTTTCCTTCCACCACCACTCTGTCTTCTATGACACAGCCAGTTACTTATCCAATCGGTCAAATTTCCTTCTATCCCATACCTCCTTATTTTCTTCATGAGTCCATCATGGGGAACCTTATCAAAGACCTTACTAAACTCCATGCATATGATACCAACTGCTCTAACTTCATCTACACACTTAGTTACCTCCTCAAAGAATTCAATCAAATTTGTGAGGCAAGACTTACCCCTCACAAATCCGTGCTGACGATCCAGATGAAGCTGCATCTTTCCAAATGGTCATAAATCCTATTCCTCAGGACCTTTTCTATTAACTTACCAACCACCGAAGTAAGACTAACTGGCCTATGATTACCAGGGTCATTCCTATTTCCTTTCTTGAAGACAGGAACAACATTCACCACTCTCCAGTCCTCTGGCACAATCCCCGTGGACAACAAGGACCCAAAGATCAAAGCTAAAGCCTCCGCAATCTTATCCTTTGCCTCCCTAAGTATCCTAGGATGTATCCCATCTGGCCCAGGGGACTTATCGACCTTCAGGTTTTTCAAAATTGCTAATACATCTCCCCTCAGAACATCTACCTCCTCCATTCTATCAGTCCGTATCACACACTCATCCTCAAAAACACGGTCCCTCTCCTTCGTGAGCACTGAAGAAAAGTATTCATTCAACGCCTCACCTATCTCTTCTGGCTCCATGCACAAGTTCCCACTACTTTCCTTGACAGGCCCTAACCTCACCCTGGTCATTCTTTTATTTCTTACATAAAAGAGTAAAAAGCCTTGGGGTTTTCCTTTATCTGACCCGTCAAGAGCTTCTCATGCCCCCCTCCTAGCTCTCCTAAGCCCTTTCGTTACTTCATTCCTTGCTACCTTGTAACCCTCAAGCAACCCAACTGAACCTCATCTTCTCATCCTTACATACGCTTCCTTTTCCCTCTTGACAAGACATTCAACCTCTTTTGTGAACCATGGTTCCCTCACTCGGCCATTTCCTCCCTGCCTGACAGGGACATACGTATCAACGACACAAGCTCCACTTTTCATTTGTGCCCATACCTGACAGTTTCTGTTCCCATCTTATGCTCCCCAATTCTTGCCTAATCGCATTATAATTACCCCTGCCCCAATTATAAACCTTGCCCTGCCGTGTGACCCTACCCCTCTCCATTGCAATAATGAAAGACACCGAATTGTGGTCACTATCTCCAAAATGCTCTCCCACAAACAAATCTATCACTTGGCCCGGTTCATTACCTGTACCAAGTCCAATATGGCCCCACCTCTTGTTGGCTTATCCACATACTACATCAGGAAACCCTCCTGCACACATTGTACAAGAACTGCCCTATCTGAACTATTCGACCGATAAAAGTTCCAATCAATATTTGGAAAATTAAAGTCACCCATGATAACTACCCTGTGACCTCCACACCTACCCATAATCTGCTTTGCCATTTCCTCCTCCACATCTGTTACTATTTGGGGGCCTATAGAAAACTCCTAACAATATGACCGCTCCTTTCCTATTTCTAACTTCAGCCCATATTACCTCAGTAGGCAGATCCCCCTCAACACATCTTTCAGCGGCTATTAAACTATCCTTGATTAACAATGGCACTCCTCCATCTCTTTTACCACCTTCCCTACTCTTACTGAAACATCTATACCCTGCAACTGCCAACAACCATTCCTCTCCCTGTTCTAACCAGGACTCCTTAATGGCGACAATATCATAGTCCCATCAAGTCGAAATAGGGCAAGGAACAGGTCTCAGCATCTAACTGTGGAGCGGATGTTTCCACTAGTGGGAAAAACTAGAACCAGGAGGCACACCCTCAGGTGAAAGGGACGATCCTTTAAAACAGAGATGAGGAGGGATTTCTTCAGCCAGAGAATGGTGAATCTGTGGAACTCTTTGCCGCAGAAGGCTGTGGAGGCCGGGTCATTGAGGGACTTTAAGATAGAGACAGGTAGGTTCTTGATTAATAAGGGGATCAGGGAAAAAGGCAGGAGAATGGAGATGAGAAAAGTATGAGTCATGTTTGAATGGCAGAGCAGACTCGATGGGCTGAGTGGCCTAATTCTGCCCCTATGCCTTACAGAACATGGAGACTGTTAGCGGAGAAGGATGCAACTGGTTAGCCAGGCTACATAGATTGCAGCCTCTTGTGAAGGAAATGGCCCAAGTTTGACTGCCAAAGGGCCAATTTACTGCCCTCACCCATTATTAATGGGCAGCACAGTGGGATAGCACTGCTGCCTCATAGTGCCAGGGACACGGGTTCAATTCCCAACTTGGGTCACTGTCTGTGTGGAGTCTACACATTCTCCCCACATCTGCGTGGGTTTCCTCTGGGTGCTCCGGTTTCCTCCCACAGTCCAAAGATGTACGGGTTCAGTTGATTGGCCATGCTAAAATTGCCCCTCAATGTCAGAGTGGGTAAAATACTTGGAATTGTGGGGATTGGGCCTAGGTGGGATTGTTGTTGATGCAGACTTGATGGGCTGAATGGCCTCCTCCTGGAAGGATTCTATGATTTGCGTGTAAATGGCCTGTTTGGCATGGAAATAGCACCTTTGATAATCAGCTGCACCCCTCCAAACCCCCTGGCCATTTGGAAAAATAAGCAGCTTTGCACATTAATTTTTATTATTCATTCATGGGGTATGGGCGTCGCTGGCTGGACCAGCATTTATTGTCCATCCCCAGTTGCCCTTGGAGGGCAGTTGAGATTCAACCACATTGCTGTGGGTCTGGAGTCACATGTAGGCCAGACTGGGTAAGGACGGCAGATTTCCTCCCCTAAAGGGACATTAGTGAACCAGATGGGTTTTTTCAACAATGGTTTAATGGTCATCAGGATTCTTAATCCCAGCGTGTTTAAAACTGAATTCAAATTCTACCATGTGCCGCGGTGGGATTCGAACCTGGGTCCCCAGAACATTAGCTGAGTAGATCTGGAATGGATAAAAATGTAGCGTTCCATCCAGCCTTCATTTTTAGCCATCGATGGGATTATCCATGTTTTTACTATAGAATCATAGAAACCCTATCGTGCAGAAAGAGGCCATTTGGCCCATCAAGTCTGCACCAACCACAATCCCACCCAGGCCCCACCCCCATATCCTCCCACCAATCCCTCTAACCTACGCATCTCAGGACACTAAGGGGCAATTTAAGCATAGCCAACCAACCTAACCCACACATCTTTGGACTGTGGGAGGAAACCACAGCACCCAGAGGAAACCCATGCAGACACGAGGACAATGTACAAACTCCGGGAATTGAACCCAGGTCCCTGAAGCTGTGAAGTAGCAGTGCTAACCACTGTGCTGCTGTGATGCCCCCAGTTTTCTCCTCTGTCACCATGTCCTGTGTATTATCTATCTCCGTGGTAAAGTCAAATGCAAAGTATTCATTTAATACCTCAGCTTCTACTCCCATTCACTGATGGGATCTGGGCATGGCGAGCTGGGGCCAGTATTTATTGCCTTTCCCTAACTGCCCTCCATTTTACAGCATTTGCACGTCATTGCTGTGGCTCTGGAGTCACATGTAGGCCAGAACGGGTAAGGAAGGCAGACTTCCTTCCCGAAAGGACAACAGTGAACCAGATGGGTTTTTCCCGACACTGGTTTCATGGTCTTCAGTAGATTCTCAATCCTTGATTTTTTTAATTGAATTCAAATTCCACCATCTGCCGTGGAGGGATTCGAAACCGAGTCCCCAGAACATGAGCTGAGTTTCTGGATTTGTAGTCTGGCGATAATACCACAAGGCCATAGCCTTCCCGAACAGCCAACTAAATAAGCTGCAGCAAGTCAGGGCCAACTCTCAATGTATCTTCGACATTCCTGTATCATCAGTCACCCTCTCAAGCTCAGAACAGTTCAAACTGTGGTGTCTCCTTCCGGCAGGCTGCAAATTGTTGTTGGAGATTTTGACTTAATAACTCCTAACGTTCTCAGGCTCTTGACCCCAACTCTCTTTCTGACCTGGTTTGAGTTAAATTCACCTGGTTCCCCTCTCCATCGATCCGTCCATTACTTCGCCATTCTTGACTTCTCATTATTACTCTTATTCACCAAGGTCCCAGTTACTCTGCTGCTCCCAGCACACTCAACACTTCCAGCAGGTTAAAGCATAAAGCAAACTGGCCTCCTGTGTGAGGGCTGTTGAGCACACGGGGCAGAGTCAGTTGCCCCATCCTCAGTAAAATCCAGGCCAACACTTTGGTCAGATCACTACTGGAATCTCACATACCTCATGTTTCTCACAAGGGATATGTTTAGAATTCAGATCTAAATTGATAACGGAGCACAGGGTAGGTATTCATTTTAGACTCAGTGTTTGCTTTAAACTAAGCTAATGCATTTGTGTTTACTTAGGATACCTCTGATTGTCATAATAGAGTTTTGATTATGTTGATTGACAGGGACAGTGATGGCAGGAGCTAAGCTTGTATGGAGAACACAGTTTCTCTTTCATTTTTAAAAGAAGCAGTTTCTGCCTGGTTCTAAAAGAAGCAAGATGTTTCTCTCTGGAGGGGTGTCTGAAAGCTCCACAACTGGCAACACAAGTCTGAACAAGTAAGCCTATGTTTTGCGAATTAATTTTAAAAAGGAGGTTTACGAGGAACATTTCTTTGAAATGGAGCTCACGGAGATTCGTGAACAGTTAAGAACTGTATCTTGTCATGTTCAAGTATCATTCAAACGTTAAAGATTAGGCTAATTCATTTGTTGTTGTTAAACTGTGCTGTTAAGTAAAGTTGGTTTTGATAAAAGCTTCCCAGTGTGTCAGCAGAATAACGCTTGGAGTGAAACATTGGCTGGAATTTTACCATCCCGCCTGCCACAGGAGTTGGAGTGGGTGAGGGGCGGAGCATGGAAAGGTCTGTTGACTTTGGACAGGATTTTACAGTTTTGGAACGAGTGAGGCCATAAAATCCTGCCCTATATATCCTCCCATAAATGCCAAAGGGTCAAATTGTTGGGGTGGAATCTGATTTAATATACTTTGGGGTTTCTGATCTGATAACCGAATACTGGGATGAGTTTGATCTCAGGTACATGGTTTGATTTCTACCTTTCCATCTCATATTGTTCTGAATTAACCATTGAAACCCCTCGATTCAATCCCAGACTCAACGATTGGCTATGTTTAAACCTCCTGGGGGATGGGGGAGGTTGGAATAAAAGACGAAAAGTTCCTTACTTGCGGAGATATTTGATGGTCCAGCATTTGAGGATAGTTACTCGGATATGGAGTCTGGGGTCCAGTGGGATACCAGTAATTGGAGCCGTATCCTGGAAAAGGCAGTTCCTGGAAAAGGAAAGAAAGGTAATAAAGTCTGCAAAGTTCATCACCTTCCAGGAAATCAACATAAAAAGAAGTATAAGAATGGAGCAAGGTGGCCATTTCAGAAACAACACTCCAAATTAAATCCACTGAGGTGTTTATTCACCTGACACTTAACTTGGAAGACAGGATCAGGAGGGGGCCATTCAGCCCTTCAAGCCTGTTCGGCCATTCATTACTGTCATGGCTGATCATCCAACTCAATAGCCTAATCCTGCTTTCTCCCCATAACCTTGGATCCCATTCGCCCCAAGTGCTATATCCAGCCGCCTCTTGAATGTATATTCAATGTTTCGGCAGTGTTCCTGTGGGAATGAATTCCACAGGTTCACCGGGTGAAGAAACGTCTCCTCACCTCCGTCCTGAATGGTCTCCCCTGAATCCTCAGACTGTGACCCCTGGCTCTGGATTCCCCTACCATCGGGAACATCCTTCCTGCATCTACCCTGTCCATTCCTATTAGAATTTTATAAGTCTCTATGAGATCCCCCCCCCTTATTCGTCTGAACTCCAGCAGAAACAATCCTAACCTGGTCAACCTCTCCCCGTGCATCAGTCCCACTCCCCGGAATCAGCCTGGTAAACCTTTGCTGCACTCCCTTGAGAACAAGAACATCCTTCCTCAGAAAAAGAGACTAAAACCACACGCAACAGAGTTGAATCAGAGAGTGGTTACAGCCCCTTCTGAAAGCCTGGAATGAATCTGCCTTCACCACACTTGGCAGCACATTCCAGATCTTAACCACTCCTGGCGTGGAACGCTTTCTCCTCATGTGGCCTCTGCTTCATCTTCCCCCACGCCCCCCACCACTGGTAGCACAGGGCGGAGAGTTTAGAAACTCCTGTCCATGCAGTCTAAAAGCTGTGCCCCCCCCGCGGTGACACAGGCTGACCGCGTGCTATTTGTGAGGCTGTTCATAGAATCAGAGAAATCCGCACAGTGCAGGAAGCCATTTGGCCCATCGAGTCTGCACCGACCACAATCCCACCCAGGTCCTATCTCTATAAGCCTCGCTATTTTACCCGAGCTAGTCCCCCTGACACCGAAAGGGGCAATTTAGCACGGCCAATCGCCCTAACCCACACATCTCTGGACACTACGGGACAATTTATGTCGAACACCTTCTTGACTACCTTCTCCACCTGCGTGGCCACTTTCAGTAACCCGTGTACCTGGACAGCCAGATCCCTCTGCCTATCAATACTATTAAGGGTTCTGCCATTTACTGTACATTTTGTATCTTCATTAGACCTTTCAAAATGCATTATCTCATATTTGTCTGGACTAAACGGGGGGCGTGGAAACACCCAGCATCAATGGCAACGGGGGGGGGGGGGGGGAACACCCATCATCAATGGCAATGGGGGGACAGCACCCAGGGTCTATGGCATTGGACTAGTGTCCAGCATCAATATCAACGGGATAGTGCCCAGCATCAATGGCAATGGGTGAGTAGCATTACCTTTAAGACTGAACAAAACTGGGCCGATTACTTTGTGACGAGCATGCGCAATGGTGATGGTGCCCCTGCCCTTTAAGGCGCCCGCCCGCCGCTCCAGCCCCGGCCTCGCTCTGCCGCCGCTCCCCGGCTCCAGCCCCGCACCGCCCCGCCGCCAGGCTACCCTTTCCCCGCCGTCCCCCTCTGCCCACTCTCACCTGCTTGTGGAGGCCGCTGCGGAGCCTCGGGTCGTCCCAGGTGGTGGTGCCGGTGTTGTGATCGATGTAGTAGGGCCAGCCGCTGTGAGGGTCCCGCTTCATCTCCCAGCCCCGGGGCAGGGTGTGCAGTGCGCCCGGGGCCTCGGCCGCCATGCTCAGCTCGACTCGGCTCCCTCTCCCTCACTCCACTCACTCAGGGCTGGGCTGGGGGGGGAGGGGCTCCGCGCGCCGCTCGCTCCGTCAGTCAGTCAGGGGGAGGGGCTGTGCAGAGGGGCGGAGCCCGGCTGAGCTGCGCGCGCCGCTCGCTCCTGTCTGTCACGCTGGGGAAAGGGGATGGGACTGCGCACTCCGTCAGCCGCTCTCTCTGTCAGGCTGGGGGAGGGGCTGTGCAGGGGGCGGAGCCTGGCAGGGCTGCACGCACCACTCACTCTTGTCAGTCCGTCAGCCGGGGAGGCGGGGCCTGGATGGGCTGCGCGCGCCGCTCGTTCCTGTCTGTCAAGCTGGGGAAAGGCGGGGGCAGCAGGGGGCGAGGGGCCGAGCTGGGCTTTTCTGTGTCAGGCCAGGGGTGGGGCGGGGGGGGAGGGGTTGCGCTGGGGCGTCAGCGCCTGGATGGGCTGCGCGCGCAGCTCGTTCCCGTCAGTCAGTCAGGCTGGGGGCGGGGCAGTTCAGGGGGCGGAGCTTGGCTGGGCTGGGCTGCGCGCGCCGCTTGGTCTCAGGCAATCAGTCAGACTGGGGGGCGGGCTGGAGGCGGAGCCTGTCTCACTTTCAATTTGGCCAGGCCGGGGAGGGGGCGGGGAAGGACAGTATAGGGGCGGGGCCACCCTTTCGTTGTCAGTCTGGCTGGGGGCGGGACTCTGGTCTGGGGGCGGAGCTTGAGGCGGGAGGCGGGGCACACTCCAGGGTCTTCCGCTCACCGCCCAGTCTTGCTGCTGATCGACAACCACACCCGCCAATCAGACTGCAGAACCACCAGCACCAAGAGCCAATCATAGATTGCGGTTGAGGGGGGAACCCGCCCCGCGAGAGGCAAAGGAGAGCTGTCAATCAAAGTGAGAACACGCCCACTGCCTGTCACTCAAACCTCTTCACTCAATTCCCTGTCCCTCAATCCCTGTCACTCACACTCACTCATTCCCTGTCCCTCAACCCTGTCACTCAAACCTCTTCACTCAATTCCCTGTCCCTCAATCCTTGTCACTCACACTCAATCATTCCCTGTCCCTCAATCCCTGTCACTCACACTCACTCAGTCCCTGTCCCTCAATCCCTGTCACTCACACTCACTCAGTCCCTGTCCCTCAATCCCTGTCACTCACACTCACTCAGTCCCTGTCCCTCAATCCCTGTCACACTCACTCATTCCCTGTCCCTCAATCCCTGTCACTCACACTCACTCATTCCCTGTCCCTCAATCCCTGTCACTCACACTCACTCAGTCCCTGTCCCTCAATTCTTGTCACTCACACTCACTCAGTCCCTGTCCCTCAATCCCTGTCACTCACACTCACTCAGTCCCTGTCCCTCAATCCCTGTCACTCACACTCACTCAGTCCCTGTCCCTCAATCCCTGTCACTCACACTCAGTCCCTGTCCCTCAATCCCTGTCACTCACACTCACTCAGTCCCTGTCCCTCAATCCCTGTCACTCACACTCACTCAGTCCCTGTCCCTCAATCCCTGTCACACTCACTCATTCCCTGTCCCTCAATCCCTGTCACTCACACTCACTCATTCCCTGTCCCTCAATCCCTGTCACTTCCACTCACTCAGTCCCTGTCCCTCAATCCCTGTCACTCACACTCAGTCCCTGTCCCTCAATCCCTGTCACTCACACTCACTCAGTCCCTGTCCCTCAATCCCTGTCACTCACACTCACTCAGTCCCTGTCCCTCAATCCCTGTCACACTCACTCATTCCCTGTCCCTCAATCCCTGTCACTCACACTCACTCATTCCCTGTCCCTCAATCCCTGTCACTTCCACTCACTCAGTCCCTGTCCCTCAATCCCTGTCACTCACACTCACTCATTCCCTGTCCCTCAATCCCTGTCACTCACACTCACTCAGTCCCTGTCCCTCAATCCCTGTCACTCACACTCACTCAGTCCCTGTCCCTCAATCCCTGTCACTCACACAATCCCTGGCCTCCACTCATTGAATCCCCATCCCTGTTGCCCTCTGTCTCTCCGTCACCCTCTCTCCAGACCTTCACCATGCCTTCACCACTTTTCGATTGGTGACAGATCTCCAGATAACAGTCCGCAGTAACTCCATCCAACAAAACAATATTCCACACAAACCCTCTCTGATCTGTTGTCTCCCTCGCCAGGGAGGCTTGTGCTCCCTGTCACCTCCGTTGGCGCCATGACTCAGCCTGGTCTGTGGGAACAGAGATAGCAGTCCCGGGAAGCCTCTTCCTGTAGTAATCAGTCTGATCTTACCTCACCCAGTCCAAGTATCTGCTGTAACACTCATTGTCTACCTCTGCAGACCATCAGAGAGAGGTTGCATTGTTCTGGTCTCCACAAGTGTCCTTCCAGAATAATTATCCCAGAGTGGACCAGAAAGCCCCCTGTCCACGTTCTGCCCCAGGATCTCACAGAATCTCAGAATCCCTCAAGTGCAGGGATTCAGCCCATCCAGCCTGCACCGAGAGCAATCCCACCCAGGCCCTTTCCCCATCATCCCAAATATTTACCCTGCTAATCCCCCTGACACTAAGGGGCAATTTAGCATGACTAATCTACCCTAACCTGCAAATCTTTGGACACTAAGGGGTAATTTAGCATGGCCAATCTACCTAACCCGCACATGTTTGGACACTGAGGGGCAATTTAGCATGGCTAATCCGCCTAACCCGCACATCTTTGGACTGTGGGAGCATCCAGAGGAAACCCACGCAGACATGGGGAGAATGTGCAGACGCGGCACAGACAATGACCCGAGGCTGGGAATCGAACCCAGGTCCCTGGCACTGTGAGGCAGCAGTGCTAACCACTGCTGCAGTGCAGCATCAGAAATCCAGGTTTCCCCCTACCCCCAACAAACCCCACCCATGCATGCTCTCTCTCTCTCTCTGCCACGCCATGTCTCCCTGTGCTTCCCCACTCCACGCTGCCCAGAGTCCCTTCTGCAACCACTTCCAGATCTTGTTGTGTGCCAGCATGCTCCGTCCTTGAGCGGGATGCCAGCCAGCATAAGTGGTGCCAACGTTGTACGAACAGAGACTGCTGAATGGTGATCTTCACACCGGGCGACTTGTGGCTGTGGTTTCAACGAGCAGGCAACATAACTGGGAGGCCAATCGCCCACAAAGATCCCTGTATCAGGGAATGGCGGGGGGGGGCAAGCGAACCTTTCGGCCTGGGAATTCAGAGCCACAATCCCCTCCTCTTCCTGAGTGTCGGAACGTCATGGCAAACGCTGAATGCAGACAACAATAGACTGACGCTTCCCAGTGATGGGGCTGAGAGAGACAGGTCCAGGATGGGTTTGAACCCGCCTCCTTGTCCTCGCCCCTGACCCCATCTGCGACCCGATTGGGGGTGGGGGCAGGGGAACAGTTTATTTATCAGCATCACGCGTAGTCTGACATTAACACTGCAATGAAGTTACTGTGAAAATCCCCTCCTCGCCACACTCCCATTTGGGTGTCATAGAATCAGAGGCCCCTACAGTGCAGAAAGAGGCCCTTTGGCCCATCGAGTCTGCACTGAACACAATCCCACCCAGGCCCTCCCCCCATATCCCTACATATTATACCCACGAATCCATCTAACCTACGCATCCCTGGACACTAAGGGGCAATTTCTTAGCAACCTAACCCACACATCTTTGGAGTGTGGGAGGAAACCGGAGCACCCGGAGGAAACCCACGCAGACACAAGGAGAAGGTGCAAACTCCACACAGACAGTGACCCGAGGCGGGAATCGAACCCAGGACCCTGGAGCTGTGAAGCAGCAGTGCTAACCCACTGTGCTACCGTGCCGCCCAACCCTGAGGGAGCATTTAGCAACCTAACCAGCACGTGTTTCTGACTGTGGGAGGGAACCGGAGCGCCCGGAGGAAACCCCCAAACAGACACGGGGGTGGGGGGGGAGAGAACGTGCACAGACAGTGACCCCAAATCGAACCCACGTCCCTGGGCGCTGTGAGGCAGCGGTGCTAACCGCTGTGCCACCAGAGGTTTGAGTCCAATGGTTTTATTTGATAGCACAAGCTTTCAGAGTGTCACTCCTCCTTCCAGTGGGCAAAGAGTGACACTCGGAAAGCTTGTGCTACCAAATAAACCTGTTGGACTTTAACCTGGTGTTGTGGTGTTTTTACCGTACCCACCCCAGCCCAACACCAGCACCTCCACATCATGGCCACCAGAGGTTAACAATGGTGTGTCGAGAGCGTCAAGGTGAATGGCTTTCTGGGTGATGGGTTGCCTTTGCTGAACCTGTCCCCATGAAGAACCAGCTCCCTTACTCTCCCCTCTTATCCACCCCTCCCCGAATATTTCACACTGAATACATCGCTCAAGTACTTCCAACACAACAACAAGTTTCCACCAGGGCCGCAGATGGTTTAAATAACGTCTTTAATTTCTTTTTTAGTAAGTATTCAGCTGGTGTACAGAGAAATGGCTTTTTTTTTTCTGTTAAATTTATTTATTTATGGTTTTTATTTTACAGATCTTTGATACATGTCATCTAGTTCGAAAGAGTCTTCCTCACAGTAATAATTCATAATAGAAAAGAATCAGGAGGAATTGGATAAAATTCTAAAAAGCTGTGCTAAGGATGTTAACTGGTAGGTCTGCATTCTACAGTTTTATACCTAACATAGCCAGAGACTGAAACCTGATGTGCAACGACATTCTCGTTAATGCTCGATACAAGTTATGTGCAAGTGCGGAAGCGTACTTTTACAGTAAGATGCTAATAGGATTAATACAATTCCAAACCAGCCTGGTGCCTCCACCTATTCTCCACCACCCCCACCCTTCAAGGAGTGCTTGGAATCTCACAGTCACGGCACCCTCCCCCCACCACCCCCCCCCCCCCCCCCCCCGCAACGACCACCTTACCCCCTAACCTCCACCACCCACCCCCCCAAACCCGCCCACCCCGTTCCCTGAGACATGGCAGGGGGAGGGGGTTTGTGGGGGGTGGGTGGTGCTTGCGCCCACATTGCTGAACACTTCCCCCCACCCTCCACCTCCCTCCCCTCGCCTCCCCATCACCGTGCAAAATCGTGAATGGGCCTTTTTTTTAAAAGGACGGTGCAAGAGCGGTGGTCGGGGGGGTGGTGGGGGGGGTCGGGAGTGAAAAAGAACTCCAGGCCTGGTTACAGGCGGGTGGAGGGTGAGTCCAACGGGCCAAGGTCGCTGGCAGACTGACCTCCGTGGTATTATTGCTGTAAGTGACTGAAGGGGGTGGGCTGGGGGAGGAGGGAAGGTGTTGGGGTGGGGGGGGGATCTTCATCAAACGGCTGCAGGTGCACCAACACCGCCTCGCTTCCCCCCCCACACCCCCCGAGCGCGCCCACCCCACCATGTCGGACTTGGGTCCCAGGCCTGGGAAATTTTCCCCCCTCCCCGAATGGGCCCGGGAGCTTGGCGGGACAATATTCCGCCTGGCGTTCTGAAGATCCGGGAAGGGAAGGGAGTCGCCACGTCACAGCGGCGGCTCCCTGCTTGGCCTGGCCAGAGAGCTTTGAGCGGGACTTAGCACGCGGGAGCCGTGCAATGGGGCCCACCACCACCACCACCTCCACCTCCACCTCCCTGCGGAGGTTGAACGGACTGAGTCGCCGATTCGCCTTCCCGCGCGTGTGCTTTTGTTTGCCTGTTACCAGTCAACGGGACCAGTTTGTGCTCTTTTATCGGAATGAAACCCTTGCTTCTAAACCTCACAAAGGGCAGCGACTCGAATCTGAACTGTAACCTCCGTTCAGTAAGCTGCGTGTGCTTTGGAGTGTGAAAGGGATGAAACCTCCGCTGCTCTGTGTCTCCCGCCAACCCGCCAGCCGGAAACTAGATTTCTCCTCTTATCCATTCGTGGGACACTGCATTTCTTGCCCGTCCCCAGTTGCCCGAGGGTCAGTCGAGAGTCAACCGCGTTGCTGTGTAGCTCTGGAGTCACATGGAGGCCAGACCGGGTAAGGACGGCAGATTCCCCTTCCCCAAAGGACATTTGCAATCACCGCCACCTCAAAGTGCGGTGGACGCTGGGGCCGTGAGCAGATTTAAGGAGCAGTGAGACAGATTTGAAGGGTTATGCGGAGGAGGCAGGAAAATGGGGATGAGGAGCATATCAGCCACGATCGAATGCCGGAGCGGACCCAATGGAACTAATTCTGCTCCTATAACTTATAAACCTGGTGAAACAGATGGGTTTTTCTGACAATCGACCATGATGACAATCATGGTCACCAATTGATTCTTACTACGAATTCAAACCCAGGTCCCCAGAACACGAGCTGAGTTTCTGGATTAATAATCTAGCGATAATACCTCTGGGCCATTGCCTCCCCGTGGCTCATGGGTCTTTCCTCTCTCAGCTACGCATGGAATAGCGGGATCTGGACCAAAAGCAGGCAGAAGGGATCAGTTTAATTTGGCGTCATGTTTGGCCCAGCATGGTGGGCCGAAGGGCCTGTTCCTGTCCTATTAGATATGGACATGGATTTACTCTATTGAAGCTTCTTATCACCCTGTACTTCACTTACAGTTAAATGACAGACGATTGAACGGTTAAAATATCAATTTGGTTCGAGCTTTCACATTTGTCTTTACGACAGTGGGATAAACTGCAATCTCGAGGGGTGGCTCTATGAGCAGACACTGTTTGAGTGGCACGGAACGCAAGGAAAGTTCTGGACAAGAGCCTGAGGTCCCAATCTGCTTCAAGAAGACAACCATCATCTCCGTACCAAAGAAAAACCAGGCAGTGTGCCTTCATGACTATCGCTCGCTGGCTCTGACATCCATCATTGTGAAGTGCTTCGCAAGGTTAGTCATGGCACGAATCAATTGCAGCCTCCCAGATTGCCTGGATCCATTACAGTTGGCCTATCGCTGCAAAAGGTCCACAGCTGATGCCATCTTCCTGGCCCTACACTCAACCCTGAACACCTACATAACAAAGACACCCATGTCCGACTCCTATTTATCAACTGCAGCTCAGCCTTCAACACCAATATTCCCTCGAAACTCATCTCCAAACCCCGTGGCCTGGGCCTCAGCTCCTCCCTCTGCAACTGGATCCTGAACTTCCTAAGTCACGGACCGCAATCAGTAAGGATAGGCAACAACACCTCCTCCACGATCATCCTCAACATCGGTGCCCTACAAGGCTCAGCCCCCTACTATACTCCTGATACGTCTATGACTGTGTGGCCAAATTCCCCGCCAATTGAATTTTCAAGTTTGCTGACAACACCACTGTAGTGGGTCGGATCTCAATGACGAGACAGAGTAGAGGAATGAGATAGAGAATCTGGTGAACTGCTGCAGCAACAATAATCTCTCCCTCAATGTCAACAAAACAAAGGAGACTGTCAGTGACTTCAGGAAGCACAAAGGAGAACATGCCCCTGTCTACATCAACGGGGACAAAGTAGAAAGGGTCAAGAGCTTCATGTTTTTAGGTGTCCAGATCACCAACAACCTGTCCTGGTCCCTCCATGTGGATCCTACCAACTTGGCATGTCTGGTACGACTCTCACCAATTTTTACAGATGCATCATAGAAAGCATTCTTTCTGGTTGTATCACAGCTTGGTCTGGGCTCCTGCTCTGCCCAAGATTGCAAGGAACTACAAAGGGTCATGAACAAAGCCCGGTCCATCACTCAAACCAGCCTCCATCCATTGACTCTGTCTACACTTCCCGCTGTCTGGGAAAAGCAGCCAGCATAATCAAGGACCCCACGCACCCCGGACATTCTCTCTTCCACCTTCTTCCGTCATGAAAAGGATACAAAAGTCTGAGGTCACGTACCAACTGATTCAAGAACAGCTTCTTCCCTGCTGTCATCAGACTTCTGAATGGACTGACCTTACACTAAGTTGATCTTTCTCTACACCTTAACTATGACTGTAACACTACATTCTGCACCCCCTCCTTTCCTTTTTTGTGAACAGTATGCTTTCTCTGTGTAGTGTGCAAGAAACAATAGTTTTCACTGTATACTAACTGTGACAAGAAGAAATCAAATCAAATCAAGGAAGTTTGCGGTACATAGTATCGGATGACGGAGCCTCGACTCAAGTCCTGTGAGGTTGAGAGGGTACTGGCTCCTGACAGTTCCAATGCCAGCTGTGACACATTATGACAGACACCAGTGGAAACACTCCCAATCGGCACCAAGTTGGGTCATGTTCTTGAATCCCTTTATTGCACTGTTAGAACTTCCTGAAAGAGGACAACCACCTCTCAATCCATTGCCATTCATAATAATCTAAATAAATTCAGCCTCCTCAATGTGTTCTTGTATCTCATTGTTCCTGTTTAAAATTGAAACTCTTCGTTCATAATTTCCAGAGGTCTCTCATCCATTTATTGCAGCGTTTACTATTTTGTCTTCCTTGGTGTGTGAAAGCACGACAGTTGGTTCAATAGAATCTCTCGCTGGGCGAAGTGGAGATGCCTTGTGACAAAAGTTGGATTGACACGGGTTGGGCGGGGTGGGGGGGTGGTGGCGGCGGTGGTGGGGTGGTGATGATCTCCCCTTGTTGTGGAAAGCCTGGCTCAAGAGTCCAAAGATGTGTAGATTAGGTGGATTGGCCATGCTAAATTGCCCCTTAGTGTCCAAAGATGTGTAGGTTAGGTGGATTGGCCATGCTAAATTGCCCCTTAGTGTCCAAAGATGTGTAGGTTAGGGGGATTGGCCATGCTAAATTGCCCCTAGTGTCCAAAGATGGGTAGGTTAGGTGGATTGGCCATGCTAAATTGCCCCTTAGTGTCCAAAGATGTTCAGGTTAGGTGGATTGGCCATGCTAAATTGACCCTTAGTGTCCAAAGATGTGCAGGTTCGGTGGATTGGCCATGCTAAATTGTCCCTTAGTGTCCAAAGATGTTCAGGTTAGGTGGATTGGCCATGCTATATTACCCCTTAGTGTCCAAGATGTGTAGGTTAGGTGGATTGGCCATGCTAAATTGCCCCTTAGTGTCCAAAGATGTGCAGGTTAGGTGGATTGGCCATGCTAAATTGCCCCTTAATGTCCAAAGATGTGTAGGTTAGGGGGATTGTGCTAAAATGCCCTTAGTGTCTAAAGATGTCTAGATTAAGTGGATTGGCCATGATAAATTGCCTCTTAGTGTCTAGATATGTGCTGGTTAGGTGGATTGGCCTTGCTAAGTTGACTCTCAGTGTCTAACTGTGTGCAGTTTAGGTGGATTGGCCATGCTAAATTGTCTCTTAGTATCTAACTATGTATAGGTTAGGTGGATGCGTTATGCTAAATAGCCCTTAGTCTCAAGGGGATTAGTAGGGAAAATATGTGGGGTTTCGGAGATAGGGGCTGGGTGGGATTGCAGTCGGTACAGGCTTGATGGGCGGAATGGCCTCCTTCAGCCCTGCAGGGATTCTGTGATAGTTGAAAAGTTTGCGCTCTGATGGTCCTGCACGCACCAAGCGTAGGGATGTTCCCCACTGTCAGGCTGGAGCTGGAAGGGCTGATGGCCTTTCGGCTGCAGTTGGTCAACTGTTGCTGTGTGGGGAACGCCAGCCCTCTGCTGCTCGATGACCGGAGGAAGCCCCAGTGGTGGAGCCCAGCTGTTCCACCGTGAACGCAGGGCCCAGTCCCAGCTGAGAATCGTACAGAAGCTAAACTCTGCCTTCCGCTGAATCAGTGTCTTCCCGCCATGATGCTTGTTGGCAGTGTTAGGTTAGATGGGAGTCCGCCCTTGTCCACTGCTTGGTCCTCTGTGGTGACCGCTTCCTCTTGGATGTCCAGACGGAATTGGAGTTGGTCGGCCAGAGCTTGGAATGGGAATGGGAGTGCTGGATTTGGATCAGATTACTGCCGCCATTAACCCTTGGCGGCCCAGTGTTCGAGTGAAGGACGACAGTCGAGGATGCAAGCTCCGATTCAGTCTCACCTACACAGGTCCTGTGTCTCCCTCAAAGTGATGTTCGTAAGGTGAATCTCACTCACATCACCAAATTGACAAGATAGGAGGTGTGTTGCGCTGATACCGCAAGGGATTGCGATGACAAAAGTCAAACCAGAACCTCACCGGAGGGGTCTCTGGAGGCAATAGAGAAGGGCTGGGATTAGAGGTTGAGGCAAGAGAGGCTTCAATGATCTCGCCAAAGGAACACTCCTCAGGGACACCTGAAATCCAATTGAATTTTCTTCCCTCATCCATATAAACTTGGAAGATAGGAACAGGAGGAGGCCATTCGGCCCTTCAAGTCTGCTCTTCATCACAATCATCCACCTCAATAGCCTAATCCTGGTTTCTCCCCATAACCTTTGATCCCATTTGTTCCGAAATCCAGCCGCCTCGTGAATACATTCAATGTTCTGGCATCAACTCCATCCTGTGGTAATGAATTCCACTCAGGCCTCTCGCTCCTTCCCAGGCCTGGTGCTGATGTCCTCACAGGGCCCTGACCTACATGATTAAAGAAAGACGGCCCACAAAAGATCAGGACATGCCAACAACACAGCGGGATCTGAGGCCATAATCGTTCCAGAACGTTCTCTCCCAGCACTCTTAATTCCGGTAGAGGACAGCAGGCTGGGTAAGCGAGGGAGATGATGCCAGGGAATGGTAGATCCCCAGCAGCGGCCTGGGCCAGCACCACTGTCCTCAGTCCCAACAAATTGCTCCAGCCCCTTCAGCGTCCACCGCTCGCTGGACAAAAAGTACCACTTCCTTTCAATGAAACATCAAAACAGCTTTTTGCAAAAGGTGTATCTGCAAGGAAACTCTTCCAGGATTTACTAAATCACCTCATTCAGCAAAGCGAAACCGACGGACAATATGTTCGAAGCAGTGGGGGCGGGGATATCATGTCAGTCCTCCGAAGGGAGAAGATGGACTCACCCGCAGTTGGTTGGTTGGGCAATGAAGCAAGTGTCCTGCACCACGGAGTGTGCCCAAGTCGCCTCTGTTTGACTGCAGGAAGGGAACGGGGTTGAATGGACAGAGTGTGGAAGTGTTGGGGGGGGGGGGGTCAAAGCAGTTGGCCATCCTCACCTAAGGATGTGGTCACCCTCACTAATCTAAGACAAGCTGTAGCTTTGCTCACTCAGCGACGCGACCGTCGCGTCTTCAGCACCAGATGACAGGGCTGCTCAGGAAGGCCACACGCTTGCACCCCGGGGCAGTTGTCGGGGTTGACAGTTCCCCGACAGTTGAGGCTAGCACGCCTGTCCATTTCTTCCAGATGGGGTGGTAGTTGCGGCCTTGTGCTTGAAGTTCTGGCTTTGTGCTGGTTCTTTTGGTCAGAGGGAGGGGGATTGGGGGAGGGGGGGAGGGGGATTGGGGGAGGGGGGGGAGGGGGACTGGGGGTGGGTGAGGGGAGACGGCGGCAGTTGGCGTATTCAGTGCAAAAACTCTTCAGTCTTCTGCAGAAATCTGACTGCTGTGTACCGATGGGGAGGGCTGCATTTACCACCTTAGGAGGGAATTAGCAGGGTGGGGTTACAGGGATAGGGTCTGGGTGGGATTGTTGTCGGTACGGACTCGATGGGCTGAATGGCCTCCTTCTGTAGGGATTCTGTGATTCATTGCTTACACTGTGTCGACAGGAACTCTAACAATGTCCAACACACTCTGTTCACTATTACTTAACTGCCTTGAGAGGGAAAAAAAAGTCCAACTTAACCTTTCGGGAAGGACGGGAAGTTGGGTTCAAACACCCCCACCCAACGTGGCCACACACGGATACTCCTTTGCTGGGATTACCCTGGAATTAGGTACGCTCTCCTGTCGGCTACAGTGGGATCATCCCACTTGAAAGAAACACTCTTTCAAAATGGACAACTCACAAAAGAAATGGAGTTGAATGGGCATGGCATGGTATGTGGCCTTGTGTTTTAGCTTGTTCACCACCCCCCCTTCCTCCTCACTGCAGTTAAACCAAGTCGGGGAGCAGTGTCCATCCAATACTGAGCTCTGCAGCGCCACATTGCAAACCAGGTCCAGGAGGGAGTCTTAATGAGTGTGCAATGGACGCCACTTAGCGCACACGCACACAAACACAAGCAAAAGTGTGCGTCCGGCCCTCAGGGGGATTCATATCTGCCTCAACCCCACCCACCAAGTCCAAGGTTCACCACTCTGCCACCTTCGAAAGCACACTGCTCAGTTTGCCGGCTCGAAATTCACCCAGCAACTTGTTCACCAGCTCTTCCCTCTCCCCCTCCCCATTCCCTAGCTCTTCCCTCCTCCCCCTTCCCATTCCCTTTGGTTGATCCAACTGCTCCACACGCTGTCCCAAAGTCAGAGACCTCCATCCAGCCTGCTGTCAACTTTCTGCAACACCACCCCCCCCCTCCAACAAACTCCCCTGGGGTTACACTCTTAACCCCCTCTCCCCCCCCCCCCCACCCCCCAACAACACTATGAAATGAAACTTCCCCAAGGAAGGCTGCACTGGAAAGCTGAGGGAATTCCGACTGGCCGGAAGAAAAGCAGAACGTCGCGGAACAAAACCTGCTGGGGCATTCAGCTTCCCTCGACGGGCCGAATGGCCTCCTTCTGCGCCGCGGGGATTCTGTTCTGCGACGTTCCCATTCCCACCCCCCGCGATGAGAAGGGATCGATCATCCTGAGATGCCGGGCCGGGATCCTCCGACCTCGCCGGCTGCTGGGGTTTTCCAGCCCCGCTGCAGTCGAGGCGGAAAACTGGCCCAGCGCCAAATTCTCCATTCCCGCCCATGGCGTTGGCGCGCAGACAGCCGGAGAGCGGCGGCCTCCAAGTTCAGACAGCTGCCGTGTCAAAATCCGGTTCATCCCATTGGGAATCAGGTGGGAAGCAACAGCGAGAATCCTCTGGAAGCAAAACTACCCCTCCCATTGGCCCACTTAGTGGGAATTGTTTGGGGGGGGGGGGGGGGTCCTTTGGCAGCCTTGGGGGGGGGAGTGGGGGGGGATGTAGGCAACTCCAGTCCCACGCCCAACACGGCTGACTCTGAACTGTTGTCTGGAGTGAGTGAGGAAGCACGGTAACACAAAGGCTCATCAGCGCCGGGCCCCGGAAGGGCATTCCCACCATCCGAGAACGGATTCGGGTAAAACCAGTCCGGAATCACGCTGGTTTCTAAAGACTGACGGAAGGGACGATGAATTCGGGGATTAACCCGGGGCAGAATCTGCACAGGTCACGTCTGAGGGTCCCCTTCGACCTGGCAGGAAATGCTGAAAGCAAATCAGGCACACTTTGAAAGGGAACAGCCGTGTGGAGGTGGGAGAGCCCGAGAGAGGGTGAGGTGTCATCTCTAGACTTCTGCAACTAACTGGACAGCCAAACCCAAAGAACAGAGTTCAAAATCCAAGTTCAATAAACAAGACTTTAAGGATTAATGGCCAGCTGGCTAAAAGGTGCTGGGAGTTTGACTTCTTCCTGTCTTTCTTTCATGGGGTTGTTAAGCCCACTTGCTCTGGGCCAGCACGGTGGCACAGTCGTGCCTCACAGAACAAGGGACCCGGGTTCGATTCCCGGCTCGGGTCACTGTGTGTCTGTGCGGAGTCTGCACGTTCTCCCCGTGTCTGTGTGGGTTTCCTCCGGGTGCTCCGGTTTCCTCCCACAGTCCAAAAGATGGCGCAGGTCAGGGTGATTGGCCATGTTAAGTTGCCCCTTAGTGTCAGGGGCATTGGCAGGGTAAATAAGTGGGCTTAAAGGGATAGGTGGGATTGTCGGTGCAGGCTCGAGGGGCCAAATGGTCTCTTTCTGCACTGTAGGGATGCTATAGTTATAAAGATATGCAGGTTAGGTGGATTGGCCAGGCTAAATTCCCCCTTAGAGTCAGGGTGAAATAGCAAAGTACAGACGTGGCGTTATGGGGATAGGTGGGATTGTTGCTGCAGGCTCAATGGGCCAAATGGCCTCCTTCTGCACTGAAGGGATTGTATGGTTCCAAAGATGTGCGGGTTAGGTTGGATTGACCATGCTAAATTGCCTCTTCGTATCCAAAAATGTGTCGGTCAGGTGGATTGGCCATGCTAAATTGCCCCCGAGAGTTAGGGTATATACGTGGGGTTATAGGGATAGGTGGGATTGTCAGCGCAGGCTCGATGGGCCAAATGGCCTCCTTCTGCAGTGTCGGGATTCGCTGAAAGGATAATGGCACCTGGGACATGGACAGACAGGTACGAGCCACTCCATCTGCACAGGGGAATGAGCCTGCCTCCGGCTGGCCTCGGGTCTGAGAAGCTTCTGCCCAGTAACCAGGCACCCCCCCTCTCCCCAGCCACCCCCTGTCTGGTTCCCAGCCAACGACCATCCGAAAAATTGGATGAGTTGCGGCAGAAAACAGCACGCTAACTCTTCACTCACTCTCCAACCCCAGCCAACTGCCCTCTCTCTGCCTCCTGAACTCATACTTAAACCACAGAGCAACACGAACACAAAAACAAAACCCCTTTCGAAACATTTTTTAAAAAGTACACATAAAACTCAAAAAAAAATCCGCAAAGCCTCGTCAGTACTCAAATTATCGCATTTCAGTAAGGGGGGGGGGGGGAGAGGAGAGAAAAAACACAGAAAAGCACGGGTGCAAACAAAAAGTTGTCTTTGAGACAGACGGCTGCTCTGGTAAGCTCCCCTGGCAGGTTGGTTATATTGCTGTGCATTGCTGTTTTTGTTTGCATAGTATTTTAAGTTAACCAGCAGCAGCAAAAGAAAAACAATTGTATTAAAAACGTCAAGACACTATTCAAACCCAATTAGAAAGGTGAGCAGTTAAAGTGACTGAATGTGTGTGTGTGTTTTGTTCTTTGATATTGCTGTTCTTCAAGCTGCAGCTCTCGTTCTGGGATATTGTCCTCCTGGTTCCGCGGGAAGAGTGCCTCCCAGTCGGTCATCATCACCATCGTCCAGTCCCATCGGCGGTACAATAGAGAACATGCTTTGGCAGTCAATCATGCTAATTGATAATAGTAACTCTCTTATAGAAATCATGCCTGTAGCCTAATGTAAAGTCCGTCTCTCTCTCTCTATCTCACAGCCCCCCCCACCTCCTCTCCTCCCACCCAACACACAACAGTTCCTCCACTCGCTGCTTTCAAGGCTGTGTCGTAAATACAGTACCCTGGAAAAAAGAGAGAGAGGTGGAATTAGCGGATAGGTGTTAGGGGAACATTTCCAGAGCGCAAAGTTTGCGGCAGCAATTTAACACGCTTTCCAAGAGTATTTAGAGTTTATTTATTAGTCGCAAGTGGGCTGACAGTCACACTGCAATGAAGTTACTGGGAAAATCCCCCAGTCGCCACACTCTGGCGCCTGTTCGGGTTACACTGAGGGAGAATTTAGCACAGCCAATCCACCTAACCTGCACATCTTTGGACACTAAGGGACAATTTACCATGGCCAATCCACCTAACCTACACATCTTTGGACACTAAGGGACAATTTAGCATGGCCAATCCACCTAACCTGCACATCTTTGGACTGAGAGAGAGAACCGGAGCACTCAGAGGAAACCCATGCAGACAGGGTGTGGAGCAGGGAATCAAACCCGGGGTCCCTGGTGCTGTGAGGCAGCAGTGTTAACACTGTGCACCCCCCCACCCCACCACCTTAATGTTAAATATCAGCAAATCTCTCAGGTTTTTAAATTAAGCAAAGAATGACAGTGAAATACTCCCCCTCCCTCCCGGCTTGCTTCGCTCCTCAGTTAAAGGCACGGGGTCTAAAGTTTCAGCAACTGTATAGCAGTGTGGGGGGGGGGGGGGGGGGGGGGAGGGGGAGGGGGGGGGAGGGGACGGGGGGGTGAGGAGCGGAGGGGAGGGGGGGAGGGGGGAGCTGGGGAGGGGGGGAGCTGGGGAGGGGGGGGAGCTGGGGAGGGGAGGCGAGGGGGAGCAGGGGAGGGGTGGGGAAGGGGAGGGGGGAGCAGGGGAGGGGTGGGGAAGGGAGGGGGGAGCAGGGGAGGGGTGGGGGGGGGAGCAGGGGAGGGGTGGGGGGGGAGCAGGGGAGGGGTGGGGGGGGAGCAGGGAGGTGGGGAGGAAGGACGTCACACAAGCCTAATCTGAACCTTTCGAGTGACCAACCAGCAGAAGAGGCTCACCAGATTGAATCCAGAGATGAAGGGTTCGTGTTACAAAGCAGGATTGGACAGTTGAAACCTACACTCCCAGGAGTGGAGAAGAGTGAGGGGCAATCGAATTGGGCTGGACAAGATAACATTTTAAAGTTCAGAGTCTGTTTATTAGTGTTGGCTTACATTAACGCTGCAGTGAAGTTACTTTGAAGATCTCCACTCTGGCACCTCTTTGGGTTACACCGAGGGAGACTTTAGCACCTAACCAGTGCGTTTTCAGACTGTGGGAGCACCCGGGGGAGACCTATGCAGACACAGGGACAACGTGCAAACTCCATACAGTCACCCAAGCCCAGCAATGAACCCGGGTCCCTGGTACTGTGAGGCAGCAGTGTGAACCACTGCGCCACCCCATGATAAGGAGTAGACGTAGAGAGGATGTTTCCTCTTGTGGGGTAATCTAGAACAAGAGGTGATAGTTTTAGGAAAAGGGGTGGCAGATTTAAAACTGAGATGAGGAGAAACTGCTTCTCTCAATGGGTCCTGAGTCTGTGGAATTCCTTACCCCAGAGACTGGTGGTTAATGGCACATGGAGTAAGGAGGAGATATAGATTTTTGTGTTTGCATGTGTGGGGTGGAAATGGGGGTTACAAATGGGCGTCACAGTGGTTAGCATTGCTGCCTCACAGTGCCAGGGACCTGGGTCTGATTCCCGGCTTGGATCACTGTCTGTGTGGACTCTGCCTCGTGTCTGCGTGGGTTTCTTCCGGGTGCTCCGGTTTCCTCCCCAGGTCCAAAGGTTAGGTGGATCCCCCTTAATGTCTGGGGGGATTAGGAGGATTTATATATGGGCCTGGATGGGATTGTGGTCAGTACAGACTCATGAGCTGAATGGCCTCCTTCTCTATTGTAGGGATTCTATGATCCTATCTCCTCAAGCTCCATTCAGAGGGGGGCAGCCTGACTGGAAATTCTCCAAGTCATTGCGGGCCGGAGTACGTGTGGGATATAACTCGGACAGCGCTGGCCAGTGACAGGTACAGGACAATGTTGAGGATTGCATGTCCGACCGTGTACTGTGCGTGACATTCAGGGAACTGACTTCCATGGTCAATACTTCCAGGGTCTGATCCTGATTTTTGAATGTTCCCACCAAAGGCAAAGGACGGGATTTTTTCCAGCTGCGCTCGCCCCAAGGCCGGGACTTCCTGCCCGAGATTAACGGGCTTTTGGCTGCCGCTACAATTCCACCCCCCACCCCCCCCTCAAAGAGTTTGTCCCCCAGGGATACCCCAGGAGCTGTGCTTCTCACAGATCTCTCTTCAGGGGAAAGGTGTCACCAACTCCACGAGCTTTGATCAAAAATCTCTAATACCCAATAGTGACTTAGCAGGCCAGCATTTCGAGTCCTAGAGGTTTACAGCATGGAAACAGGCCCTTCGGCCCAACTTGTCCATGCTGCCCTTTTTTTTAAACCCCCAAGCTAGTCCCAATTGCCCGCATTTGGCCCAATAACCAACCATCTTAGCCACGTAACTATCTAAATCTTTTTAAAAGACAAAATTGTACCCGCTTCTACTACTACCTCTGGCAGCTTGTTCCAGATGCCACCCTCTGCGTGAAAAAATTGCCCCTCTCTGGACACTTTTGTATCTCTCCCCTCTCACCTTAAACCTATGTCGTCTACTTTTAGACTCCCCTACCTTTGAGAAGAGATATTGACTATCAAGCTGATCTGTGCCGCTTATTATTTTATAGACCTCGATAAGGTCACCCCTCAGCCTCCTATTCTCCAGGGAACAAAGTCCTAACCTCCTTATAACTCAAACCATCGAGTCTCAGGAGCATCCAAGTAAATCTCTTCTGCACTCTTTCTAATTCAATAATATCCTTTCTATAATAGTGTATTATATCCTTTCACAGCAAACACAACCCTCCCATGTTATTCAGTTTTTAAACACACCTAACAATTCCAAAAGTCTTAGCAGGTTCCTCGCTCAATGAAAAGTTAATTTTCTCCCCCGCCAAACTGCTCAGTTCACGATCGCTACTGCAGCAAATCTGAGCCAGATTATATGTACTTGTTGAAGCATGCAGGCCAAACTACCGCTGGTTACATTCCACAGGAAACATTGAATGTATTCAAGAGGCGGCTGGATATAGCACTTGGGGCAAATGGGATCAAAGGTTATGGGGAGAAAGCAGGGTTAGGCTATTGAGTTGGATGATCAGCCATGATCGGGAGGATTGGCGGAGCAGGCTCGAAGGGCCAAATAGCCTCCTCGCTGCAATCTCAATGTTTTTATGTTTCTATTCAAACTTGTGTTGGGGTTAGCTGACTCATGCTCATTGAGACAGAATTGTTGACCTGAAACTGGAGAAAGATCTGAATACCTTGGAAGAGTTGATGTCATAGAATTCCTACAGTGCAGGAGGCCATTTGGCCCATCGAGTCCTGCACTGACTACAACCCCACCCAGGCCCTATCCTCATAGTCCCTACTAGCCTCCCTGACAAATCTAGCATGGCCAATACTCCTAACCTCTCCATCTTTGGACACTAAGGGACAATTTAGCATGGCCAATACTCCTAACCTACACATCTTTGGACACTAAGGGATAATTTAGCATGGCCAATCCACCTAACCTGCACATCTTTGGACACTAAGGGACAATTTAGCATGGCCAATCCACCTAACCTGCACATCTTTGGACACTAAGGGACAATTTAGCATGGCCAATCCACCTAACCTACACATCTTTGGACACTAAGGGGCAATTTATCATGGCCAATCCACCTAACCTGCACATCTTTGGACACTAAGGGACAATTTATCATGGCCAATCCCCCTAACCTGCACATCTTTGGACACTAAGGGACAATTTAGCATGGCCAATAGCCCTAACCTGCCCATCTTTGGACACAATGAGAAATCTCGCATGGCCAATCCACCTAACCTGTACAGCTTTGGATATCTCTGTTACCTCCTTGAATACCTCAATCTCCAAATTCTCCTATTCTCCTCTCCCACGCTAGAAATGAGGCTCAGTCTATGAGTTTGGACACTGGGTTAGAGCAGGCTATCTTACAATGAAAGGTTGTGTGATTGCTACAATCCACACATCGAATTCCCTACAGTGCAGAGGGAGGCCTTTCGGCCCATTGAGTCTGAACTGACAACTAGTCCTCCCAGACCCCTAACCCTGGGCATTTACCAAGCTAGTCTGCTTGACACTAAGGGGCAATTCAGCATGGCCAATCCACCGAACCTGCACATCTTTGGACTGTGAGAGGAAACAGGAGGAAACCCACGAAGACACGGGGAGAATGTGCAGACTCCACACAGACAGTGACCCCCCAAACCGGGAATTGAACCTGGGTCTCTGCCGCTGTGAGGCAGAGTTGCTAACCACTGTGCTGCCGTGCTGCCCAGGTACATGCACACTTTTGCACCGGGAATGTAATAAAGGGGATATTCTCTCCTAGTCAGCAGAATGTGGGCAGTGGTGCCCTCCGGGAATTTAGACTGTAGACAAGAATAAACTGAATAAAAGGACAGAGAGATGATTGTCTTGGTGCTATGAGAAGCTGCAGGGAGACATCACAGAATTGCTGGGCTGCAGAAGGAGGCCATTTGGCCCATTGCATCTGTACTGGCTCTCCAAACGAGCATTCTGACTTAGTCCATTTCCCTGCCTTTCCCTTGCTCATGGTTTCTATTCAAATAATCATCTCAAACCCCTTGATTGAGCCTGCCTCCACTTCCTGACAGAGCCCACCCACTTGCTGTGTGAAGAAGGTTCTTCTCACTTCACTTTGCCACCTTTTTATCACTTTCAATCTGTGTCCCTCTCGTTCTCCATCCTATTACGAGGGGGAACAGTTTCTCTGTCCGGCCCCCTCACGATTACACACATCTCCATTAAATCTTCTCTTAGTCTCTCCTCGGAGAACAGTCCCCAGCCTCTCCAAATCTATCCTCATAACTGTCGTTTCCCATCGCTGGAAACCTCCTTGTGAATCTCTTCTGTGCTCTGTCCACTGTGTTCACATCCTTCCGCTAGTGGGATGGCCCAAACTGTCTTCCAGCTGAGATCTAGCTAGTGTCTTGTGTAAGTTGAGTATAACCTCCTCCTTCCTCTTGTACTCTGTGCCCCAATGAATAAAGCCCAGAATATTGGATAGGCTTTATTAACTGCTGTCTCTCCAGTTGTCCTGCCACCTTCAGTGATCTGCACCCACCTCTTGCACCCGTTTAAGGATTGTACTCCCCATTTTAGATCATCCCTGGGTTCAATTCCGGCCTTGGGTCACTGTCTGTGTGAAGTTCGCATGTTCTCCCCCGCGTCTGTGTGGATTTCCTCCGGGTGCTACAGTTTCCTCTCACAGTCCAAAGATGTGTAGGTTCGGTGGATGGGCCATGCTAAATAGCCCCTTAGCATCCAAAGATGTATAGGTTCAGTGGATTGGCCATGCTAAATTGCCCCTTAGTGTCCAAAAATGTGCAGGTTAGGTGGATTGGCCATGCTAAATTGTCCCTTAGTGTCCAAAGATGTGTAGGTTAGGTGGATTGGCCATGCTAAATTGTCCCTTACTGTCCAAAGATGTGCAGGTTAGGGGGATTGGCCATGCTAAATTGCCCCTTAGTGTCCAAAGATGTGCAGGTTAGGTGGATTGGCCATGCTAGATTGTCCCTTAGTGTCCAAAGATGTGTAGGTTAGGGTGGATTGGCCATGCTAAATTGTCCCTTAGTGTCCAAAGATGTGTAGGTTAGGGGATTGGCCATGTTAAATTGTCCCTTAGTGTCCAAAGATGTGTAGGTTAGGGTGGATTGGCCATGCTAAATTGTCCCTTAGTGTCCAAAGATGTGTAGGTTAGGTGGATTGGCCATGCTAAATTGTCCCATAGTGTCCAAAGATGTGTAGGTTAGAGGGATTGGCCATGCTAAATTGTCCCTTAGTGTCCAAAGATGTGTAGGTTAGAGGGATTGGCCATGCTAAATTATCCCTTAGTGTCCAAACATGTGTAGGTTAGAGGGATTGGCCATGCTAAATTGCCCCTTAGTGTCAGGGGGATTATCAGGATAAATGTATGGGGTTGTGGGGATCGGGCCTGGGTGGGATTGTGGTCAGTGCAGACTCGATGGGCTGAGTGGCCTCCTTCCGTACTATGGGGATTCTATTCTTTTCGATTATACTGCAGCTCCCAATGGGACACTTTCTCCAACAACACACAAGCCCCCAACACAACATTCAGCATATTGATACTACAATCTTTCATTCTTAAAATCTTCAATTTGTTAGTGTCACAGTAGGCTTACATTAACACCGCAATGAAGTTACTGTGAAAATCCCCTGGTCGCCACACTCCGGTGCCTGTTCGGGTTACACTGAGGGACAATTTAGCACCTAACCTGCATGTCTGTGGGAGGAAAGCGGAGCACCTGGGGGGAAACCCACGCAGACGCGGAGAGAATGTGCAGACTCCGTGCAGACAGCGACCCGAGCCGGGAATCGAACCCGGGTCCATGGCGCTGTGAGGCAGCAGTGCTAACCACTGTGCTGCCGTGCCGCCCCAAGCCCAATACAGCTAATGCTCTGGGGGACCCGGTGTTCAAATCCCATCACGGCAGATGGTGGAAGTGGAATTAAGAGTCTACTGATGACCATGAAACCATTGTCGATTATGGGGAAAACCCAGCAGGTTCACCAATGTCCCTTTAGGGAAGGAAATCTGCTGTCCTTACCCAGTCTGGCCTACATGTGACCCCAGACGTGGTTGACTCTCAATTGCCCCTCAAGGGCAACTAGGGATGGTCAATAAATGCTGGCCCAGCCAGCCACACCCATGTCCCGGGAATTAATAAAAAATCTTCTACAAAATATGTGAAAGAAAAACGTCATCAGCAGCAATTGCATTTGCCCAGTTGCACTTGGCTTTTGAGAATGGACCCTGGAGGTGGTGGCAGAGACGACACCAACCATTCAAAGGGGCAGATGTTACTGAGAAACAGCAAATAGAGCAGTAATGTATTGTCATGCTGGCTGACGGAGGTGGGGAGGGGGGGACAGAAACAAGCCTGCGGCAGGGCCTGACGGAACTGTCATAGTTCAAGGATCAGAGGTCAATCCCTCTCATTTTAACATCACCCCTTCGATCGACGCTCCTCGCTACTTCCCCGGGCCTGCGGCGATCGCCTTCAGATGTCATGTTAAGAGTGTGGCAGCGGCGTTTGGTGTTAGGGGAGGCGTTCGGTCAGAGATGTTACGCAGGGATGACCTAACATGACATCTGGGAGGAACAGCGATGGGGTGGGGGAAATGGCAAATAAAAACACAAAGTGTTAGAGGA
>NC_137357.1:6822457-6849957 GCF_965287045.1 Carcharhinus amblyrhynchos
TCCAAAATGTGCAGGTTAGGTGGATTGGCCATGCTCTATTGCCCCTTAGTGTCCAAAGATGTGCAGGTTAGGTGGATTGGCCATGCTAAATTGCCCCTTAGTGTCCAAAGATGTGCAGGTTAGGTGGATTGGCCATGCTAAATTGTCCCTTAGTGTCCAAAGATGTGCAGGTTAGGTGGATTGGCCATGCTAAATTGCCCCTTAGTGTCCAAAGATGTGCAGGTTAGGTGGATTGGCCGTGCTAAATTGCCCCTTAGTGTCCAAAGATGTGCAGGTTAGGTGGATTGGCCATGCTCTATTGCCCCATAGTATCCAAAGATGTGCAGGTTCGGTGGATTGGCCATGCTAAATTGTCCCTTAGTGTCCAAAGATGTGTAGGTTAGGGGGATTGGCCATGCTAAATTGTCCCTTCGTGTCCAAAGATGTGCAGGTTAGGTGGATTGGCCATGCTAAATTGTCCCTTAGTGTCCAAAGATGTGTAGGTTAGGGTGGATTGGCCATGCTAAATTGTCCCTTAGTGTCCAAAGATGTGCAGGTTCGGTGGATTGGCCATGCTAAATTGTCCCTTAGTGTCCAAAGATGTGTAGGTTAGGTGGATTGGCCATGATAAATTGCCAGTTAATGTCCAAAGAGTGTCGGCTCAGGGGATTAACAGGAAAAAAATGTGGGCTTATGGGTATAATGCCGGGGTGGAATTATTGTTGGTGCAGACTCAATGGGCTGAATGGCTTCCTTCTGCATTGTAGGGATTCTGTGATTATTAATGCCATTCTAAGAGCAGAATTAGGCCATTCGGCCCATTGTGTCTGCTCTGCCATTCAATCATTGTTGATAAGTTTCTCGACCCTAATCTTCTGCCTTTTCCCCAAAACCCCTGATCCCCCTTATTGATCAAGAACCTATCTATCTCTGTCTGAAAGACACTCAACGACCTGGCCTCCACAGCCTTCTGCGGCAAAGAGTTCCACAGATTCCCCACTCTCTGGCTGAAGAAATCCCTCCTCATCTCTGTTCCTCTACTCTGAGGCTGTGCCCTCGGACCCGAGTCTCTCCAACTGATGGACACATCTTCTCCATGTCTCAGGTACCCGTCTGATTAAAGAATCCTGCAATTTGATTCATCATCTAACATTTAGTTCACCTTCATATCATCAACTAATTTTTGCCATTGTCAAAAGCAAATTAAATTTATTCAGTTTAGGACTTGAGCATTGCTGGAAAGAAAGGGACGTGCTGTACTGTTCTTTGTTGGGTTCTAGTTTTGTAAGCAGTGGTTGGTTGAATAGAGTCAGCACTTTATCTATTCAAAGCTACCGCAGGGAAGTGTTGTTTTATAACATCCATGCGTCAGGTGGGACACACGGCCAAACTTCCATCTCATCACACCGGCAGTGATATCAAATATCACATTCATAGAATCCCGACAGAAGGAGGCCATTTGGCCCATCGAGTCTACACTGGCCACAATCCCACCCAGGCCCTATTCCCGTAATCCCACTTATTTACCCTAGCTAATCCCCCTGACAGGAAGGGGGAATTAGCTCTGAGGTGAGATTGCGTAAACTAGGGTTGTTCTCCCTGGAAAGGACGGAGATGGAGGGGCGACCTAACAGAAGTTCATGAAATTATGAAGGGCGCAGATAGGGTGAACAGTTGGAACCTTTTCCCAGGTCAGAAATGACAAACACAAGGGGTCATGAGTTCAAGGTAAGGGGTGGTGGCAAGGTTCAATACAGGTGTGCGGGGGACGTATTTTACACAGAGGTTACTGGGGTCCTGGAAGGCAGAAATGTTAGGATCATTTAAGACTTATCTAGATAGCCACATGAGCAGAGTGGGAATAGAGGGATACAAATGGATGATCTAGTTAGGAACACATGGTTGGTGCAGGCTTGGAGGGCCGAAGGGCCTGTTCCTGTGCTGTATTGTTCTTTTGTGTCTTTTGAATTTAGCATGGCCAATCAACTCAACCTGTACATCTGTCTTTGGACCATGGGAGGAAACTGGCGCACCCGGAGGAAACCCACGCAGACACGGGGAGAACATGCAGACTCCATACAGACGGTGAACCAAGCCGGGAATTGAACCCAGGTCCCTGGCGCTGTGAGGCAGCAGTGCTCACCACTGTGCCACCCAATAATTCCTCAAAGAATTTCCTTACACACCTGAATGGGGCTCCATTTGTAAAATTATGACCCGCCTGGAAATTTGGTGTTCTTGCATCTCTCCTGACAAACGGGAGATGCAGAGCTCCGACAGCATGGATAATTTTTCACTGAGGAGTTACATTGGACAATCTGAAAATCCACGCGTGGATTTGGAAGTGTTGGCTGGAATCATTGGATGGAATTTTGGCACCCTGCCTGTCAGGCAAAGTTGACCTCGGGAGGGATTTTCCATTCTTGGGATGAGCTGGAAAATCCCGCCCAATGTCTCTCCAGTTACCGAAGATATCCCTGGACAGGGAGGCATGATTCCAAAGCATTTTTACTCAGAGACAAATTCATCAGAGAGGCAGACAGGTTTAGAGTAGAGAAGGAACCCTTGTAACTGCAGTCCACATCTAATCACACTGCCCTGATCTTTCTTCACATCTCTGCGATCATTACTTTACTTGCTCAATTGTACATCAGGTTCAGGCTATACCAATTCATGCATCTGCCAGACTGGTGCAAGTGTTGGCTCTTTGCAATGTTGATTCTCCTTGTTGTACCTCAAATCGGCAAACCAGAGAATGCTGCATACATTTTTCCCGCAGCTTCTTGCAAATACAAGCCACGGCCAAGCAAAACACTCCAGAACCTGTCTAATTGGGTTGTCTTGGTAAGGAGGGCTAATGGCATGTTGGCCTTCATTGTGAGAGGTTTGGAGTACAGGAGCAGGGATGTGTTGTTGCAATTATACAGGGCCTTGGTGAGGCCACACCTGGAGTATTGCATACAGTTTTGGTCTCCTGAGGAAGGATTGGATAAACATATGGATGATATTGGAACAGTTTAGATTGGTTTCACAGGTGTGCACAACTTTGAGGGCCGAAGGGCCTGTACTGCGCTGGAATGTTCGATGTTCTATGTTTTATGATTGTCTTGCTCTTGAGCAGTGAAGGTTTACCAGGCTGATTCTGGGGATGGTGGGACTGATGCACGGGGAGAGGTTGACCAGGTTAGGATTGTTTTCACTGGAGTTCAGATGAATGAGGGAGCTCATAGAGATTTATAAAATTCTAACAGGAATGGACAGGGTAGATGCAGGAAGGATGTTCCCGATGGTGGGGGAGCCCAGAACCAGGGGTCACAGTCTGAGGATTCAGGGGAGACCATTCAGGACGGAGATGAGGAGACATTTCTTCACCCGGTGAGCCTGTGGAATTCATTCCCACGGGAAGTAGTTGATGCCAAAACATTGAATGTATTCAAGAGGCGGCTGGATATAGCACTTGGGGTGAATGGGATCAAAGGTTATGGGGAGAAAGCAGGATTAGGCTATTGAGTTGGACGATCAGCCATGATGGGGATGAATGGCGGAGCAGGCTCGAAGGGCTGAATGGCCTCCTCCTATCTTCTATGTAATCTGAGAGAGAGGAACCTGCTGCCCGGTTCTGAATGGAATTACAGAAAGGAGTCGGGGTGGGACATGCAGGCTTCTTAACCATTCAGGTAGGCTCCAGGTCTAACCCTACTCCAGTCAGAATCCTTGTACGTTAGTAAAGCACAACGCTGCCAATACCATGCACCCTGACCACAGGAACACCCGTACTCTGCCTCAGATCACAAACCCAGTTCCCTCTCTGGCTCAGTGCCCTCACTCCGGTCCGGCGGGGAGCTGCTCCATTCAGGGGTCTGTGAGCTCTGCCGCTATCACAGCAGCAGCAGCAGCAGTGGGAAGTGGTTTTGTCTTCACCGCAATGTTAATGGTACAGATGGGGCTGGCGGACAGCTGCGGCAGGCTGCTCCACACCAGCCAGAAATGACCTCACATTGCCCGATCGGCACGTCTCACAAAATCACAGTGAAAGCAAACGACATCGACAGCACTCAGTGAACGTCAAACCTCACAAACTAGCAGCAAACAGGAGACACTCTCACACTCAATTAGACAGCCAGAACTTACAAGCGCTGCCTCTCTGTGTACATGCACCGTGCCGCCTCTCTGTGTACGTGCACCGTGCCGCCTCTCTGTGTACGTGCACCGTGCCGCCTCTCTGTGTACGTGCACCGTGCCGCCTCTCTGTGTACGTGCACCGTGCCGCCTCTCTGTGTACGTGCACCGTGCCGCCTCTCTGTGTACGTGCACCGTGCCGCCTCTCTGTGTACGTGCACCGTGCCGCCTCTCTGTGTACGTGCACCGTGCCGCCTCTCTGTGTACGTGCACCGTGCCGCCTCTCTGTGTACGTGCACCGTGCCGCCTCTCTGTGTACGTGCACCGTGCCGCCTCTCTGTGTACGTGCACCGTGCCGCCTCTCTGTGTACGTGCACCGTGCCGCCTCTCTGTGTACGTGCACCGTGCCGCCTCTCTGTGTACGTGCACCGTGCCGCCTCTCTGTGTACGTGCACCGTGCCGCCTCTCTGTGTACGTGCACCGTGCCGCCTCTCTGAGTACATGCACCATGCTGCCTCTCTGAGTACATGCACCATGCTGCCTCTCTGCGTACATGCACCGTGCTGCCAGTCCCCATACGTTAGTTTGCAGTCCTACAGGGGGACAGATTTAGACTTCACACCTTCTTCAGCAATACTGAATACAGGGTGCACAAGAGTCCACAAGGAAGGATGTGAGGTGCAAAGTTTTAAGGGGTGCTGGTTAGTACCACTGTGCCAGGGAGCCGGGTTCGATTCCTGGCTTGGGTCACTGTCTGTGCAGAGTCTGCACGTTCTCCTTGTGTCTGCGTGGGTTTCCTCTGGGTGCTCCAGTTTCCTCCCACAGTCTGAAAGATGTGCTGGTTCGGTGGATTGCTAAATTCTTCCTCGGTGTACCCGAACAGGTGCTGGAGTGTGGCGACTAGGGGATTTTCACAGTAACCTCATTGCAGTGTTAATATAAGCCTACTTATGACGACTAAATAAACTTTAACTTTAAAGTTTGGTTTATTTATTAGTGTCACAAGTGGGCTTACATTAACACCGTAATGAAGTTACTGTGAAAATCCCCTGGTCGTCACACTCCGGCACCTGTTGGGGTTACACGGAGGGAGAATTTAGCACCTAACCAGCACATCTTTCAGACTGTGGGAGGAAACCGGAGCACCCAGAGGAAACCCACACAGACACGGAGAGAATGTGCAGACACTACACAGACAGTGACCCGAGCCAGGAATCGAACCCGGGTCCCTGGTGCTGTGGGGCAGCAGTGCTAACCCACCGTGCCGCCCCCACAAAAAACAGATCTGGACTTCACAACCTTCTGCAGCCAGACTTAACGCAGGGTACACAGGAACCTTCAGGCAGAATGTGCAGTAGAAATGTACCTTTGACCTTGAAGGTCTTACCTTCAGAATGTGCAGCAACATGCTGACAACTCAAATACCTAAAGCACACACAGACACACACTCTCGCACACATACACACACAACACAGACACAGACAGACACACAGACACAGGCACAGGCACAGACACACACACACAAACAGATACAGACAGACACACAGACACAGGCACAGACAGACACACAGACACACACACACACACAGACACACACAGACAGACATTCACTCTCACACACATACAGACACAACACAGACACAGACAGACAGACACACACAGACACAGACAGACAGACACACACAGACACAGACAGACAGACAGACACACACACACACACACACACACACACAGACACACACAGACAGACATTCACTCTCACACACATACAGACACAACACAGACACAGACAGACAGACAGACACACACAGACACAGACAGACAGACACACACAGACACAGACAGACAGACACACACACACACGCAGACACAGAAAATCAGCTGTTAATCTGTGGACTGTCTGTCCAAAGCAGCTGGTTCTTTGTACCAGTTGTACAGTCGATACAATGGTTGAAGCCTGCGTGTACACACACCCTTCCACAGCAATGACATGCGGTCAAGGTAAACTATATAAAGAGCAGTTTCCATCAGGTCAGAAGCACAGCCGCTGGTGCACACACACACACACACACACACACCCCCCCCACAGTGATTAGTGGAGTGCGTTCCCACACGGGCACAGGAGGGCGGGAACCACACGACAATCCAGGCACTACCTTGACTATCAGCCTCCGGCGGGTGACCCGGGTGGTGACAATCTCCTCGTCGTCGGAGCTGGTCTCGCTCTCGCCCAGCTCCTTGTCCAGCTCCTGGTGGATATATTTCAGGACAAATTGCAGCGTGTTCGACACGATCTGGAAGACATTCTGACAGCTGACCAGGAAAAAGCCGAGCAGCACCAGGCTGATGAGGAACTCACTCAGTAAGGTCAGCATTATGGCTCAGCCTGGCGACTGAAGAGGTGGGTGGGTGGGCAAGCGGGCGGGCAGCGCGGGGGCTAATTTTAGCTCCGCTGGCTCTGAGCGTCGCCTGCTCCACTCAATCCCCATCAGCAGCTGGGAATCGTTCCCAGGATAACTGACAGCTGGGAGCAACTGCTGCAGCAGTCCTGGGGCCGGGATTGCGGGGGCAGCGTCACTCAGCAACGGACTCAACGCCTCTGCTTTCTCAGGGGGCTAAGGAAATTTGGCATGCCCGCTCACCAACTTTTACAGGTGCACCATTCTTTCTGGTTGTATCGCAGCTTGGTCTGGGCTCCTGCTCTGCCCAAGACCGCAAGGAGCTACAAAAGGGTGGTGAACGTAGCCCAATCCACCTCTCAAACCAGCCTCCCATCCATTGACTCCGTCTACACTTCCCACTGCCTCAGCCAGCAAGGACCCCCCCCCCCGCGCCCCAGACATTCTCTCTTCCACCTTCTTCCGTCGGGGAAAAAGACACAAAAGTCTGGGGTCACGGACCGACCGACTCAAGAACAGCTCCTTCCCTGCTGCCGTCAGACTTTTGAATGGACCCACCTCGCACCAAGCTGATCTTTCCCCAGCTATGACTGTAAGACCCTTTCCTTCCCTTCTCTATGAACGGTGTGCTTTTTCAGTACAGCACGCAGGAAACAACACTTTTCACTGTGTCCCAATACATGTGAGAAGAATAATCCAAGCTGACACTGTTTGAGTGTTGAAAGTTTTGGGGAAGACAGCTCAAACAAGGACTCGAAGTGCTGCACACCAACTCAGTCACATAAAAATGTTTATTCTGGGAGACGTGCTGGTTAGGGTGCATTGACCCGAACAGGCGACTAGGGGAATTTCATAGTAACTTCATTGCAGTGTTAATGTAAGTCTTAGTTGCGACTAATAAATAAACTTTTGTTTTATTTAGTAGTGTCACAAGTAGGCTTACATTAACACTGCAATGGAGTTACTAAGTCTTAGTTGTGCCTAATAAATAAACTTTTACTTTACTTATTAGTGTCACAAGCAGGCGTACATTAACACTGCAATGGAGTTACTGTGAAAATTCCCTAGTTGCCACACTCCGGCGCCTGTTCAGGTAACACTGAGGGAGAACTTAGCACCTAACCAGCACGTCTTTCGGACTGTGGGAGGAAACCCACACAGACATGGGGAGAACGTGCAATCTCTGCACACAGGCAGTGACCCGAGCCAGGGATCGAACCCGGGTCCTTGGTGCTGTGAGGCAGCGGCGCTAACCCACTGTGCCACCCACGTGGATTCTGAACTTGCATTCCATTTAACTCATCAGATCATCCCCTTGGTTTCAGTCCCCCAGCGAAGCTGTGCCTTTAACTGTGCCTCTTGCCGAGGTGTCAGGGATGTCGTCGATTTTTCCCCAACTCCTTTGCCTCCCCTGAGCGCGGATCCAGGCGGAACGTTTGCTCGGGAAAGGCGGGTAGTACAGTGAGGGGGGGGGGGGGGGGGGGGGGTGCGGGGCGGGGGGTGCGACTGGCCGTCAGTGGCTGCTGCTGGAAGCTCGATCCTGCTTCCCAGTCCCCGTACAGTGTATCTCACCATTTACAGTGCTGGCCACAGACAGCGTACACTTGCTCCTGATTTATCACATTGGCAAGCGGGTAAATACTCTTCTGCCCAAAGCTATTCGCATCACTGCATCGTAAAACATCAAAGCGTGGCTCGGCGGAATCCCGCACGGTTAAAAATATACTCCTCCGTCTCGCTCGAGAAATGGGCGCGGGTGCAGCTGACTCCACCAGCTGTTGGGGTGCCAGCCAGTGTACCCCGAGCACCTGTCAGGGGCTCTCGACAAGGTGCCTGCCTGAACTGGGCTGTACGGGGGGGTGGGTGGGGTGGGGGGGAGGATCAGAGGCACAAGTTGCCCGTCCCAGGGATCAGGGTGAAGAAAGTGCACCATGTCCCAGTCTCTCATTCAAACTCTCTGCTTTCAGAGGTGGAAAGTACTGCTCTGTACTTGGAAACTTCAAAACCAGAAGCAGGAGGAGGAGGCCATTTGGCCCTTTGAGCCTGCTCCACCATCCATTTGCTCATGGCTGTTCATCAGATTCAATGTCCTGGTTCCCCACCGCCCCCCATATCCCTCCATCCCTTTAGCCCCAAGAGCTATATCTAATTTCTTCCTGAAATCACACAACGTTTGGGCCTCAACTACTTTCTGTGGGAGTGAATTCCACACATTCACCACCCTCTGGGTGAAGACATTTCTCCTCACCTCAGTCCTAAAAGGTTTACCCCTTATCCTCAAACTGTGGGGTGGCACAGTGGGTTAGCACTGCTGCCTCACAGCGCCAGGGACCCGGGGTTCGAGTCCCACCTTGGGTCACTGTCTGTGGAGTTCTCCCCGTCTCTGCGTGGGTTTCCTCCCACACGTGCGGGTTAGGTGGATTGGCCGTGTTAAACTAACCCTAGTGTTGGGGGATTAACAGGGTAAATATGAGGGGTTATGGGGATTGGGCCCGAGTGGGATTGTGATTGGTGCAGATTCAATGGGCCGAATGGCCTCCTCCTGTGTCAGAAACATTTAGGCAAGACTTCACCCAGCCTGGAAACATTCAATTCTGTTTACACCCCACTATCACCAACCCCTCTCTCTCAAAGGCCACCTCCCTGGGTTCAGGTAGATTTTCTTTACGTTGCCTCTGTGTGTGTGTGTGTGTGTGTGTGTGTGTGTGTGTGGGGCTGCGTGTGTATATCTGTGTCTATATATGTGTGTGTGTGTGTGTGTGTGTGTGTGTGTGGGGTGGTGTGTGTATATGTGTCTATATCTGTGTGTGTGTCTGTTATATCTGTGTGTGTGTATATCTGTGTGTGTGTCTATATCTGTGTGTGTGTCTGTTATATCTGTGCGTGTGTATATCTGTGTGTGTGTCTATATCTGTGTGTGTGTCTGTCTGTGTGTGTGTCTGTTATATCTGTGTGTGTGTGTGTGTCTCTATATCTGTGTGTGTGTGTGTCTATATCTGTGTGTGTGTGTCTATATCTGTGTGTCTGTGTGTGTGTGTGTGTCTCTGTTACATCTGTGTGTCTGTGTGCGTGTGTGTCTGTGTCTGTGTGCGTGTGTGTGTGTGTGTGTGTGTGTTGGGGGGGGGGGGCGTAGTTTGTGGCAGTTTGCGTTTCCCTTATTAACCCTGCAGTGAAAGCACGTAGAAAGGCCACAGGTTTCCTTTTGGAACGTTGATCTGGGGGGGAGAAGGAGGAGGAGGTGGTGGAAGATGCCCGGAGTATCCAGCTGGTGTTTATATTTGGAAACGCCATTACAGCAGGGAGCACTGGGCTCACGTTTCCATCCTTGGCCCTCTGCTGCTGTGAGCGGGCTCACTCCTGATTTGGCCTGGTTGAAAACCACCCCCTCCACCCTCCCGTCTATAAATGACCCAGGCTAGCTTACCAGTTTCAAAAAAAACCCCCTCAGCAGGCTCCTCGGAGCGAGGCAACCTCTGGTCCACTTTGACCCTGAGTGCAGGAAGGGGTCAGGAAGTTCAAATCCCTGTCAGCCGGGCCTATCCTGAAGGCCCCCCACCCCTTCCAGCTGGGTCAGGAGGCTCAGTGTTAACCACCAGATATCCTGTCAATGTCAAGAGTCAAGGGATTTATGGGGAGGAATTTCTTCAGCCAGAGAGTGGTGAATCTGTGGAACTCTTTGCCTCAGAAGGCTGTGGAGGCCGGGTCATTGAGTGTCTTTAACACAGGGATAGATAGGTTCTTGGTTAATAGGGAGATCAGAGGAAAAGGCAGGAGAATGGGGATGAGAAAAATATCAGCCATGATTGAATGGCGAAGCAGACTTGATGGGCCGAATGGCCTAATTCTGCTCCAATGTTTTATGGCCTTCACTGAATGCGTAGTGAGGTAACTTCCCCGCACTTCAATCCAAGTGGGATTGTTATCCATGCTACAAGTGGGGAACTCCAGTGACAGACGCGGATGTTCTTGGATGAGGTCAAAGTTTGAGCTTATTTATTAAAGTCATAACATTAACAGTGCAGTGCAGTGAAGTTACTGTGAAAATCCTCTCGTCGCCACACTCCCAGCATCTGTTCAGGTTACACCGAGGGAGAATTTAGTACCTAACCAGCACGTCTCTGGGACCGTGGGAGGAAACCCATGCAGACACGGGGAGGACGCGCAGACTCCGCACAGAGACTGGGAATCGAACCTGGCACTGTGAGGCAGCTAGCCACGGCGCCACCCGTAAGGATCAGAACGACTTCACACGGCTGAGAAATCTCGCCGGGGTCTAACCCAAGCCCCTTTGTGGAACATCTCCTGGTGTTGAAAAGAGGTTCCAATCGCTGAGAGAATTACACCGATGCTGCTCACACAACGGGTTGTGATCATAGCCCGTCAGGGTGAACTAGATTTCCATTTACTTTCCTTCCCCCATTGTGTCCCAGGTGGAGGCCATTTGGCCCTTCAAGTCTGCTCCACCATTCATTACGATCATGGCTGATCATCCAACTCAATATACTGTCCCCCCCCTCGATCTCTTTAGTGTACTTGCATAGACTTGGTCGTGAACCGTGGAGTTGGGTCAAATGTATTCCACCCTCAACCTCTTGCTCCCCCACCCAAAGGACTGCCGAATGGGGGATGGGAGGTTCGGGTGTATAAGACCCACGCCACTCCAGGCTTTTCCAGATGCACCATAGAAAGCATTCTTTCTGGCTGTATCACAGCTTGGTCTGGGCTCTTGCTCTGCCCAAGACCGCAAGGAACTATAAAAGGTCGTGAACATAGCCCGGTCCATCACACAAACCAGCCTCCCATCCACTGACTCTATCTACACTTCTCGCTGTCTCGGGAAAAGCAGTCAGCATAATTAAGGACCCCACGCACCCCGGACATTCTCTCTTCCACCTTCTTCCATCGGGGAAAAGATTCAAAAGTCCGAGGTCACGTACCGACCGACTCAAGAACAGCCTCTTCCCTGCTGCTGTCAGACTTTTGAATGGACCTACTTGTGCTGAAGTTGATCTTTCTCTGCACCCTAGCTGTGACTGGAACACTACATCCTGCACCCGCTCCTTTCCTTCTCAATGAACGGTATGCTTTTTCTGTGTAGCACGCAAGAGACAACGGTTTTCACTGTATCCCAATACATGTGACGATAATAAATCAAATTAAAAATCAAAACCTTACACTAAGTTGATCTTTCTCGACACCCGAGCTATGACTGTAACACTACATTCTGCACCGTCTCCTTTCCTTCTCTATGAACGGTATGCTTTGTCTGTATAGCGCACAAGAAATAATACTTTTCACTGTATGTTAATACATGTGATGTGGAGATGTCGGTGTTGGACTGGGGGTGGGCACAGTAAAAAGTCTCACAACACCAGGTTTATTTGGAATCACGAGCTTTCGGAGCACTGTCCCTTCATCACGCGACGAATTTCTCCCTCACCTGATGAAGGAGTGAGACTCCGAAAGCTCGTGATACCAAATAAACCCTGTTGGACTTTAACCTGGTGTTGTGAGACTTCTTACTGTGCTAATACACGTGACAATCACAAATCAGATCCAATCTCTTCACCCATACTGACATGGATGGTCGGGAGTCGAGTCTTGGATTTCACCCAGCTGCTTTCTGGTGTTGGCAGAAACTCGTTTTTCGGGAATTCCAGCTCCAATTTTACGCCCCCCCACCCCCGAAACAAAGACAAGGAAGAAGCCTCTCACCTCCTCACTCGAGTCGACCACTTCCTCTTCCACGGTTATCCAGCTACTCCTCGGGTCAGAGGGCTGGTGGAACACGGAGCTGGCCGGCGACAGGCAGAGGGGGTTCTCCACGTCCTTCAGGTCCACGTAACGCAGCGACTTCAGCTGCGCCTTGTCTTCCACCGGCTGCACCAGCTTCTCCTCGGTCACCCTCAGCCTGCCCGCCTCCAGCTTGGCGATGGGTGGCAGGTTCTCCGTCGGCCTCTGCTCCAGCACCTCGGCCCAGGCCTCCTTCTGAGAAATGACAAAGCTGGGCTTCCAGGACTCGGCGATGGAGGGCGCAGCCGAGGTCCCTTCAAACTCAGGGACCCTCCCTCTCTCCTCACGTACCGTCTGGTAGGACGCAATGGAACTGTAAGGCAACACCCGGGACCTTTTCGGGAGGGGGGGAACGGGGAGGGAAAAGAGAAATTGGTACAAAATTAACTCTGCTCTGGAGGCGTGGGAAAAGTCAGGAGGTACATGGGTGGATCAGGAGCGGAGGACTAACTGAGACAGCGGTCGAACTGCCTTGCAAAGGGAAACGCAGGTGGATAAAGTCAACTGTGGCTTTGACCTTGGCATGTCCAGGAGACAGAGGGGTACTGTTGTTCAACCCCATTGTGGAGCCAACGTTCTCAATGCACTTCCCATTGAGCAGATCTGCCTGGGTGGAGAAGAACTTCCAACACCAATTGGACTATCTTGTGAGGCTAAGCTTTGTGCATGTTGGCTGGGTGGTTCCACTCCATCCCATTCAATGGAATTAAACATTCAAAGGGCCATTCCTATCCACCGGCCCCATTCGACACCAACTTACCAGCCTCCCACTCATTAGCTCCGACTACACTTCCTGCTGTCTCGGCAGAAGAACCAGCATAATCAAGCACCCCACACACCCCTGATATTCTCTCTTCCGCCTTCTTCCATCAGGAAAAAGATACAGAAGTCTGAGGTCACGTACCAACCGACTCAAGAACAGCTTCTTCCCTGCTGCTGTCAGACTTTTGAATGGACCTACCGTATATTAAGTTGATCTTTCTCTACACCCTAGCTATGACTGTAACACATCATTCTGCACCCTCTCCTTTCCTTCTCCCCCATGGAATCTATGAATGGTATGCTTTGTCTGAATAGCATGCAAGAAACAACACTTTTCATTGTACTCCAACACTTGCGACAATAATAAATCAAATATTATGTTGATCTTTCTCTACGCTGTGACTGTAACACTACATGCTGCACTCTCTCCTTTTCTTCTCCCCTATGTACTCTATGAATGGTATACTTTGTCTGTATAGTGTGCAAGACACAATACTTTTCACTGTGTCCCAATATATGTGACAATAATAAATCAAATCAAATATTAAGCTGATCTTTCTCGACACCCTAGCTATGACTGTAACACTACATTTTGCACTCTGTCCTTTCCTTCTCCACTGTGTACTCTATGAGCGGTATGCTATTTCTGAACAGTGTGCAAGACATGATACTTTTCACTGTATCCCAACATATGTGACAATAACAGATCAAACCCAATCAAGTCTATATCCACAAGGAGCTCCCCTTGTATATTTCAGAGTTTGGGATAAGGTTCCCATTTACCTGTCTACATTCTGGTCTGGCCACTTGGACTCTGTGATCTTGCTCCTCAGGGTGGGTGACCCTGTCCATCCGCCGTGTGTCTTGGGCTGCCCTGCAACAACAGACATGCCATTCTGTGCATTCAGATCCTGCTCGGCCGCACTCTGTCCTTCTGTCATCTCAGCTTTGCCCTCTGACCTCTGAGCTCCTTCAATGTCGAGAAAATCGACCAGGCCATTGATGGCGTCGGAATCCACTGGCTCCTCCTCCTCCAGGGTGAGGGAGTGCAGCCCGTCAGCAGGGAGCGTCTCGTCAGCCCTGCTGCAGTCCAGGGAGGAATCTTCGGCCATCACCAGGGGCGGCACACCACCCGAGGACCAGACGTTCACGTCGGAGATCTCCATCAGGGAATCGTTGTCAGCGCGCGCCATGTGCGTGCCATCCAGGCTGGCGACGTCATTCCAGAACTGGTCAGCTTGAAGTGGAGATGGCATCGTATAGTGAAGGGAGGCAGGAGAAAGCATCTCATCCTGCACTGGAGTGAAACCTATACAAGCAGACAGAGCAAATCTGCACAAGCCATACCAGCATTAAACCATCACACAGGGTCGGGGGGAGGAGGAGGAGGAGGAAGGTGGGGAAGGGAGGAGGGGAGAGATGGACCACCACAGATCTCCACCACCACCAGGCATTATCCAATCAACAAGTTCCACTGGCAGCCGTGTTGCATTCCGCAGGACTATCTTTGGGCAGTAGGTTGACCATCCCAGAAAGAGCCATGACCCAAAGTCAAGTAAAGTTTATTTATCAGTGTCACACTGCAATGAATTTCCTGTGAAAATCCCCTCGTCATCACATTCCGGTGCCTGTTCACTGAGGGACAATTTAGCACGGCCAATCCCCCTAACCTGCACATCTTTGGACACTAAGGGACAATTTAGCACGGCCAATCCCCCTAACCTGCACATCTTTGGACACGAAGGGACAATTTAGCATGGCCAATCCACCTAACCTGCACATCTTTGGATACTAAGGGACAATTTAGCATGGCCAATCCACCGAACCTGCACATCTTTGGACACTAAGGGACAATTTAGCATGGCCAATCCACCTAACCTGCACATCTTTGGACACCAAGGGGCAATTTAGCATGGCCAATCCACCTAACCTGCACCTCTTTGGACACTAACGGGCAATTTAGCATGGCCAATCCACCTAACCTGCACATCTTTGGACACTAAGGGACAATTTAGCATGGCCAATCCACCTAACCTGCACATCTTTGGACACTAAGGGACAATTTAGCATGGCCAATCCACCTAACCTGCACATCTTTGGACACTAAGGGGCAATTTAGCATGGCCAATCCCACCTAACCTGCACATCTTTGGACACTAAGGGACAATTTAGCATGGCCAATCCACCCTAACCTGCACATCTTTGGACACTAAGGGGCAATTTAGCATGGCCAATCCACCGGACACTGCAATGGTCAGTCACAAACCCCAAAGATCGTCACGTACGAGGGGAAGAAACGACTTCCAGCCCAATCATCCAGCGCCAGCCTTTTGCAAGTTCAAAGCGTCGCCAGGGATTCCTTCTTTCAGACTCCCCAGTGTGAGCGATAGTGAGACATCTCACTGCCTGGTACTCGAGGCCCTCGGAATGGGATCAATCATTGTGCTGGAGTTCGGTTTAGACCAGGAAACACGAAGAACGACCTGTAAACACGCACGCACGTGAGGTGACATGTTGGTCCACGTGTGGGGGGGGGGGGGGGGAGCTTCTACGATTCTGAAAATGGGGATCACGTTTCTGATCCAGGAATATCTCCAAGCCAATTATTTTTGGGGATATTTTTCTCTCCCGCCCGGACACCAGCAAAATGTAGAGTCCGTGCTCTCGTCGGGCCTGGTTCCGGAGAGAGAGAGCAACGTTCCCATGGGATGGGTGGTCCGTCCTCCCCGATGCTGCTGGGACGAACAGCTTGCAAAGCTGGGTGGGTGGGTGGGTGGGAGGGATGAAGGATGGGAGGGAGGGATTCATTCCGTTCTCTGGGGAAACAAAACGAGAAGCAAACACGTCAGACGGGTTCAATTCCGTGCGCTGCTTTTCCCACCTGGCGGGGGGGCTCCGCGCAGTGCATTTGTATTCCGTCGCTTTGGAGGCAGCGGGAACGCGGTTCCAGCTCCGGATTCACACGCACTGAACGGGTTAGCAGGCGGGCGGATTCCCGCCGGCCTCACTCTCGACCTTTCACCTCCTCCTCCTCCTCCTCGAAAGGCCGTGCGCGAACAAACACACCAGCTGGGAGCAGGAGGAGGCCACTCTGCCCCTCCAGCCTGACCCGTCCCATTCAGTCAGGTCGGGGCCCATCTGCTCGTGTTCCGAATCCCACATTCCCCACCTTCCCTGCGTGGGTTTCCTCCGGGTGCCCCGGTTTCCTCCCACACTCCAAAGATGTGTAGGTTAGTGGGGCTGGCCGTGCTAAATTGCCCCTCAGTGCCCAAAGAAGTATCAATTCAGGGGAATTGGCCATGCTAAAATATTCCTTCGCGTCCAAAGATTTGTACCTTCAGGTGATTGTCCACGCTAAGTTGTCCCTTAGTATCCTAAGATTTGTAGGTTCGGGGCATTGGCCACGTAAATTGCTCCTTACTGCCCAAAAATGTGCAGGTTAGGTGGACTGGCCATGCTAAATTGTCCCTCAGTGTCCAAAGATGTGTAGGTTAGGGGGATTGGCCATGCTAAATTGTCCCTCAGTGTCCAAAGATGTGTAGGTTAGGGGGATTGGCCATGCTAAATTGTCCCTTAGTGTCCAAAAATGTGCAGGTTAGGTGGATTGGCCATGATAAATTGTCCCTTAGTGTCCAAAGATGTGTAGGTCAGTTGGATTGGCCATACTAAATTGTTCCTTAACTTCAGGGAGATCAGCGGGGTAAATGCACAGGGTTAGGGGAATAGGGCCTGGGTGGGATTGTGGTCAGTGCAGGCTCGATGGGCTGAATGGCCTCTTTCTGCACTGTAGGGATTCTACGATTCTAGCCCCTGACAACCTTTCATCCCCAGCCCCTATCCCTGCAATCCCACAAATTTACACTGCTAATCCCTCCAATCCATGCATCCCAGGACACTGAGGCAATTTAGCATGGCCAATCCATCTAACCTGCACATCTTTGGACACTAAGGGACAATTTACCATGGCCAATCCACCTAACCCACACATCTTTGGACACTAAGGGACAATTTAGCATGGCCAATCCCCCTAACCCGCACATCTTTGGACACTAAGGGACAACTTACCATGTCCAATCCCGCTAACCTTCGCATCTTTGGACACTAAGGGGCAGTTTAGCCTGACCAATCCACCTCACCTACGTATCTTTGGACACTAAGGGGCAATCCACCTAACCAGCACATGTAGTATGGGAGGAAACCAGAGCACCCGGAGGAAACCTACGCAGACACGGTGGAGAATATGCAAACTTCATACAGACAGTGGCCCAAGCCAGGAATTGAACCCAGGTCCCTGGCGACGTGAGGCAGTAATGCTAACCACTGTGCTACCATGCTGCCCACCTTCAAACAGGAAGCAGAATATGGCCAAGGAACGATATACCAGTTAGTCAAACACCCGTGATGGGAAAGATAATGGAAAGCTTAAGAATGATGCAAGATGCACTGCAGCAACTCATCCTTAGGCAGCACCTTCCAAACCTGCATCCACTTCCATCCAGAAGGACAAGGGCAGCAGATACATGGGGAACACCACCACCTGCAAGTTCCCCTCCGAGTCACTCACCATCCTGACTTGGAAATATATCGGCCGTTCCTTCACTGTCGCTGGGTCAAAATCCTGGAATTCCCTCCCTATCGGCATTGTGGGTCAGCCCACAGCAGCGATTCAAGATGGCGGCTCACCACCACCTTCTCAAGGGGCAACTAGGGATGGGCAATAAATGCTGGCCCAGCCAGCAACACCCATGTCCCACAAATGAATGAAAAGAAAGTCAGAAGGGATTGCAAAATGGAAAGTTGTCGTGGAAGACTGAATTCTTTGAAGACCAAAAGGACATAGCTATTGGATGGGGTCTGCAACATGTGGTGAGGGCACCAACAGGAGGGAAAAATCGATTTGACCTCGTCCTCACAAACCTGCCTCTTGCAGATCCATCTGTCCATGACAATGTTGGTGTGAGTGGGTGACCATCATGTAGTCCTTGTGGAGACAAAGACCTCAACACTCAATGTTGTGGTATTTTACAGTGTAGGGGGTTGCCCAACAGCCAACGGGAGACAGAGGGACAGATATGTAGGCAGATTTTGGCAAGGTGTAACAGGGTTGTTGTGGTGGAAGATTTTAATTCCCCTGTATTGACTGGGACTCACTTAGTGCTAGGGGTGTGGAGGGGGCAGAGGTTGTAAGGAGCATCCAGGAGGGCTTCCTGAAACAGTGTGTAGATAGTCATACTGGACCTGGTATTGGGATGGTGGATGTTTCAGTCGGGGAGCAGTTTGGGAACAGTGACCACAACTCAGTCAGCTTTAAAGTACTGATGGATAAAGGTAAAGACAGAATGGATAGTCAGAAGTTTTTACCCAGGGCAAAAGAGTCAATTACTAGGGGGCACAGGTTTAAAGTGCGAGGGGCAACGTTTAAAGGAGATGTAAGAGGCAAGTTTTTTTTTTACACAGAGGGTGGTGGGTGCCTGGAACTAGGAGGTAGTGGAAGCAGATACAATAGTGAGTTTTAAGGGGCATCTTGACAAATACGTGAATAGGATGGGAATATGGAACGGTTGGGGGTTTTAGTTCAGTCAGGCAGCACGGTTGATTCTGGCTTGGAGGGCTGAAGGGCATGTTCCTGTGCTGTAATTTTCTTTGTCCTATATTTATTAGTGTCACAAGTAGGCTTATATTAACACTGCAATGATGTTATTCTGGTACCTGTTCACAGACACTAAGGGAGAATTTGGTATGGCCAATGTATCTAACCTACACATCTTTTGATACTAAGGGACAATTTAGCATGGCCAATCCACCCAACCTGCACATCTTTGGACGCTAAGGGGCAGTTTAGCATGGCCAATCCACCCAACCTGCACATCTTTGGACACTAAGGGACAATTTAGCATGGCCAATCCACCCAACCTGCACATCTTTGGACACTAAGGGGCAATTTAGCATGGCCAATCCACCTAACCTACACATCTTTGGACACTAAGGGACAATTTAGCATGACCAATCCACCTAACCTACACATCATTTGACACTAAGGGGCAATTTAGCATGACCAATCCACCTAACCTACACATCATTTGACACTAAGGGGCAATTTAGCATGGCCAATCCACCTAACCTACACATCTTTGGACACTAAGGGACAATTTAGCATGGCAATGCACATGTTTAGTCTGTGGGAGGAAACTGGAGCACCCGGAGGAAACCCACACAGACATGGGGAGAATGTGCAAACTCCGCACAGACAATGGCTCCAGTTTAGTCTGTGGGAGGAAACCGGAGCACCCGGAGGAAACCCACGCAGACATGGAGAGAATGTGCAAACTCCGCACGGACGATGGCTCCAGTCGGGAGTTGAACCCGGGTACCTGGCACTGTGAGGCAGAGCTGCTAACCGCTGGCCCACTGTGCATGGTGTCAGTGTTGTAAAACACAGCCCTGGACCTGATCGAGCACGAGGCCAGACACTCTGAGCTTGTCGGGGCCTGCAACCTGATGCCATGGGATATTTCTGGAGTTGAGTCAGCACCTCCTTATTAACACGGCTTTGACTGGAATTGGCAGCTCTACAAGCCGATCGAGTAACACACACTCTGAGGGAAGGTTGGAGAGCGGAAGGGAGATGAGAAAGGCTTTAGTTGGGCAAGAACTGTGACAGAGCCTGCAATGAATTCCTGACTTCCCAACTCGCACATGCTGCTGTGATATTAACACAGGCAGAGGGCAGAGAAAGGAATAACGATATATATCACTCAACTTGCAATGAAATATTGCCCAGTCATAAAAAACATCAGTCATGTGTGTGCAGCCACCATCGCTCCTCCTGGCACCTCCCTCAGTCCATGCCCTTGCTGTGTCAAAAATAATTGGAAGAACAGGCCTCTGTCACTCAAATTATATCCAAGAAACAGATCAGTGCAGAATGCACACTGCCTTTCCATAATCCATCAGAATGCCAGCAATCTCACTTCAAGGGCAGCACGGCAGCACAGTGCTTAGCACTGCTGATTCACAGCGTAAGTGACCCCGGTTCAATTCCCTTGGGTCACTGTCTGTGTGGAGTCTGCACATTCTCCCCATGTCTGCACAGGTTTCTTCCGAGTGCTCCAATTTCCTCCCACGGTCCAAAGATGTGCGGGTAATGTGGATTGGCCATGCTAAATTGCCCCTTAGTGTCCAAAGATGCGCAGGTTAGGTGGATTGACCATACTAAATTGTCCATTAGTGTCCAAAGATATGTAGGTAGGTGGATTGGCCATGCTAAATAGTCCCTTAATGTCCAAAGATGTGCGGGTTGGGTGGATTGGTCATTGCCCCTTAGTGTCCAAACATGTGTGGGTTATGTGGATTGGCCATGCTAAATTGACCCGAGTTCAGTGGAATTAGCAGGAAGGGTCACAGGGCTAGGATGGGATTGTTGTCAGTGCAGGCTCGATGGGCCGAATGGCCTCCTTCTGTACTGTTGGGAGTCTATGATTGTATTCTATGAGAGGGTTGCTACACGGGACATTCCTCAAACCTCACAACCTACCTGTCTCTGTGTAATGAGGCCGATTGCTCCGAGTTTTCTTTGGTGCCTCAATGGGGTGGTTGGCCAAACCACCCCTAAGGTCTGACAATCTCCAGTTCACAAGGCGAGGTGTCCTGCCTTTCCCTTTCAGACACCACCGGTGACTGATGCATCAATTAAAAATACCCTTCCACCTCAACGGGGATGGGGAATGACACACCAAGCATCATGCAGAGCAAACACGGTCTCCTCAAACCAATACAATCATCGCCACACACCGAGCAAGGGCAGGAAAACCCAATGGACATTCTCCACGCTTTGGGAATTCCTAAAGGGTTTTGCCATCCACTCAGTGTCACTCTGCCATTGAAATGCTTTGAACCAGCATGCACAGCCAAATCAGACAGAGACACTCCGTCCCTCACACACACACATTGAAGGCTCTCTGTGGTGTGACCTCTGTGTTTGCTCCTGTTACAGAGGACCAGAGGCAGGGGGGTAACCATGTCTGGGTAAGGTAGACAAGGTGACACTGCTGTAGGTCTGAAGGTCCCATCCACTCCACACACAGTCCAATTTGAGTTGTTGGAGGTGACCTTCAGCTCAAGCACACCTTGGGATGGAGAAAGTGGTGCCAGTGTAACAGTGACAGTGCGGGGGAGTGTCTCGGTGAGGACAGATTCCTGCCCCTTCTCAAAGAAAGCAGAACATGCAAAGCAACTTCCAGCCTCATCGTCACTGAATAGGTAACATCTCTCTCAGTGTCCCACAGGAAATTATGCCACGGATTGGAGGAATCCACCCAAGAGAAATCTCTGATAAATCTGTCTCATTTATCAAAGGCCATTCCCAATCTTGACAGCTTCCCACACCCCCCATTCCTCCATGGAGCCTTGTTCATTATACAGCACTGGTAGACCACAGGAATCTCAGTGTAGGCCGATGATCTGCAACACGGAGAACACCACTGGATGGCAGGATGAGTGAGAGTATTCCCCAGTGGATGGAATGGAAAGCTCTCCCTACTCTCTCCTGAACACTTCCCAATTCAGATTCAATAACAGATACTCAAACTCACATCTGTATCTTAAATATACCAGAATATGCTGCAATTATCACCTTCCAACAACCAGTAGCATCTCTCCAATCATAACTCGCACTGTCACTCCCACACTCACTATCCTCACACTGTCACTCCCACACTCACTATCCTCACACTGTCACTCCCACACTCACTATCCTCGCACTGTCACTCCCACACTCACTATCCTCACACTGTCACTCCCACACTCACTATCCTCGCACTGTCACTCCCACACTCACTATCCTCGCACTGTCACTCCCACACTCACTATCCTCGCACTGTCACTCCCACACTCACTATCCTCGCACTGTCACTCCCACACTCACTATCCTCACACTGTCACTCCCACACTCACTATCCTCACACTGTCACTCCCACACTCACTATCCTCACACTGTCACTCCCACACTCACTGCTCCTATTATCTGAACTCATAGAATCCCTCCTGTGCAGGAGACCATTTGGCCCATCAAGCCTGTACCGACCACAATGAGTCTATTTCCGTTCCCATAAGATCACACATTTCTCCGACTAACCCCCTGGCACTTGGGTCAAATTGAGCATGGCCTATCAACCTAACCCACAGGTCTCTGGAGTGTGGGAGGAAACTGGAGCACCCAGAGGAAGCCCACGCAGACACGGGGAGAATGTGCAGACCCCACACAGACAGTGACCCGTGTCTGTCATTGATCCTGGGACCCTGGCGCTGTGAGGCAGCGGTGCTAACCACCATCTATCTCTGACTATCTCTGAACTCACCATCACAAAATGGAATGTCCTTTATTCATCCCTCCTTCCTTCCCTCCCTATCCCTGCCACCCCTCCTCCCCTCCGAGATTCAAGCATTCCTTTCATTGTGGCCTCTCTTTATCCCGGTTGGGTGGGGCTATGCAATGATCATGTGTCCTTGACTTTTTGGAACGCCCCCATCCTATGCATGTGCTCCTCGGGATCTGAAAGAATGGGACTGGGAATCAGGGAATTAGTCTGGCTGGCCGCCATCCTCTGATAAAAGCAAAGAACAAAGCAAAATGAAAATTACAGCACAGGAACAGGCCCTTCGGCCCCCCAAACCTGCTCCGACCATGCTGTCCGTCTGAACTAAAACCCCCTACCCTTCCGGGGACCGTATCCCTCTATTCCCATCCTAATCATCTATTTGTCCAGACGCCCCTTAAAACTCACTATTGTATCTGCTTCCACTACCTCCCCCAGCAGCGAGTTCCAGGCACCCACCACCCTCTGTGTAAAAAAACCTGCCTCGTAAACCTGTGCCCCTCACACCTTAAACCTGTGCCCACTAGTAATTGACTCTTCCACCCTGGGGAGAAAGCTTCTGACTATCCACTCTGCCCACGCCTCTCATAATCTTGTAAACCTCTATCAGGTCTCCCCCTCAACCTCCGTCGTTCCAGTGAGAACAAACCAAGTTTCTCCAACCCCTCCTCATCGCTAATGCCCCTCATACCAGGCAGCATCCTGGTAAATCTTTTCTTGTAGCCTCTCCAAATCCTCCACATCCTTCTGGTAGTGTGGTGACCAGGTTTGAACACTATATTCCAAGTAAAAAGCTTGGCTATAAAGCTGTAACATGACTTGCCAATTTTTAAACTCAGTGCTCCGGCTGATGAAGGCAAGCATGCCGTATGCTGCCTTGACTACCTTCTCCACCTGTGTTACCACTTTCAGTGACCTGTGTATCTGTACACCCAGATCCCTCTGCCTATCAATGAGTTTGAAATGGGGATGTTCCAGCCCTTTCTTTGGAAGGAAGTCCGAATTCTCAGTGGATTTGTACTGGACAATGCAAGAGCTTCCAGTGTGACTGAGTGCTGAGTTCACATCCAGAGGGTCAGCAGGAATGTGAGTGTGGGTCATATCAAACAGGCTCCATGGAGGCAAAAGGCCAATCGCTGGGTCAAATCTCTCGGCCATTTCTAACTGCACCAATTCTGTGTTCCCCATCCTGCCCTCCCAGTCTCGGGAGTCTAATCCGGAGTGCCATAATTTCCTGGAAAAAAGACAAGGGAGATGCGGAGATGGAGACGGGTGGGCATGCGTCGCAGGAAGTGGCACAGAACCAGCTGTTGTCATGGCGCCAGAGGTCAGAGGTAGAGAGGTGACAGAAAGCTGAAATAGTTTCACCTTTGACACAGGAAGTCAACTGCTGACAACCAGAAGAAAATGTTTGACAAGTACAGCACCACAAGAGAAACACAAACGTTCTTCCTGATTGTTATCCTGTGTGATAACTGTCACTCGCAGTGATATTGAGGGGGGGGGGATACAGAAGGGGGGGGTGAAATGAACGCCTGACACAGACCCAAGTATCTACATGTTCCCCAATTGTCTCATACCCACTGTCAACAACCAACGTTAACAGATACAAGGGGAACACCACCCAGCCACTCACCATCCTGACTTGGAAATGTATTCCTTCGCAATCGCTGGGTCAAAATCCTGGAATTCCCTCCCTGACAGCACTGTGGGTCAACATTGTTTCAAGAAGGCGGGTCACCACCTCCTTCTCGAGGGACAATTAGGGATGGGCCCAGCCAATGATGCCCATGTCCCACAGATGAATAGCAAAATGTGAATTCTCATATGTCTCTTCCAGTGACCATGTTGAATGGTGGGGCCCTCCACAAAGCCCCAATTGGAAAAGGAAGGGCTTTACTGGAAGAAAACATTCCATCCTTGTCTCCAAATACTTCATCAGAACTCCCTGTGACCAGGTACTGATTGTCAGATGCCTGAATTTGATTAATCTGTGACTGTTGGCACTGGGGGAGATGGATTTCACTCAATCCTGGCTTCATTGGAAGGCGGCTTATTGACACGCTAAGAATTCATCACCTCCTGTCCAACTGTACTCAAGTGTCACAAAGAGTTCCCTCACCGCCCCTCCCACCTCCAACATACTCAGGAGTTCAGTGTGGCCTCCGAATACACTTGTGAGGTTAGTGCACCTTTAAGAGTTTTTTTTAAAAAATCATGGTCACAACCTTGGGTGATATCATCACTGGAAGGAAAAAGAAAAACTGTGGGCAGGTCAGTTGGCCCAAGTTTTTCAACTTTCAGTTCAGTTTTGGGCTGCAGAGTTGGAGGTAGCCTTAGAAGTAAGCTGGAAAAGGAAGCCTCTTTCTCTCTCTGTTTTGAAAACTTTACCAGTTCGCTGAAAGAAAGGCTTGTTGTCGCGCTGCGGTAATTAATCTGGGCTTTGGAGTTTTGGGGAACTGAAATGACTGCAGACTGCTCAGAGTTTTCGAGAGCATTTGAAATCAGCACGCAACCCAGGATTCCAGTATCATGCGAGCTTTAGCCTGTGCAGTGATAAATTTGTTTCAAGGGTTTTGTTGATTGGATATTGGTTTTAATTGGAACACACTAGAGGTATTCATTAAAGGTTATACATTAAAGTGGTTGTTTTGTTTCCTGTTTGTAATTGAAACAAGTTCTCCCTAATTTTCTTAGTATACATGTTAACTATATTCTTAAATAAACTTTTATTCGGTTAAAGCTCCCTAGTGGGTCACTTGAATCATATCTGAATGGAACATCTCATGTTTATCCAAGCACTCAATTCAAGATGCAAAACTTTTGATCCAGATGGGATTCACAAAATACTTTGGTGTTTCTAACCTGAACCATAACTATAGACAATCCAGAATGAGGACTTTGGACCAGATTGAAATCCTTGTCACTTGGAAGGATTACAATGTGAGGTCAGCCCACACAGCGACGTATTACAGAGATAGCTGTCACGACCTGCTGTGTCTTGGAGCTTTATATTTCCTTTATATAGGGTTCTACCTTGCAGCCCATTGCGTTGACAAGAACAAGAACAGTTTGCAAACGCCCAAGGATTAAACTGTTTCAAGTCCCCTGCCCCAGCGCGCCCCCGCCCCAACTTTCACCGCCCACCCGAAAACCATGACTCCACACTCCCCGGGAGGCGAACGCAGAGAGAGAAAGGACCCCGAAAACGGGTGGGCAAATGAAGGAAGGTAGCGGAGTTGGTGCTTACCATTCACGGCGGGAGACAGGCTGCTATCTCTTTCCCCGTGCCTTTTGTCGTCTTTGAGAGTGTGGCTGTTGAGATTGGAGCCCTCCAGCGCGCTCACAATGTCGTTGCGGTCAATATTCTTCAGTGCCGAGTGCAGGCTCTCCACTAAGACAGGACACAAACATCGGCTCAGGAACGACAATATTCCCTCTTATCCACAGAGTTCAGAGTAATGAACTTCCCAACCCTCACACTGACTTCTCAATCCCCAATGTCTTTTGGCATTGCCCATCGTACTGACCACATCCCAACTCTTCAATACTCCTGAACTTTGACGTTCCCCTCCTAATAACCCTCTGACTTCTTGTCTACCCCTGCTCCCCTTCTATGATTGTAACACTACATTCTGCACTCTCTCTTTCTCTCTTTGTCTCTATGACACGCATACAATACTTTTCATTGCGCATGAATACATATGACAATAATAAATCAAACCAAATCAAATCCTAGCTGTGACTGTAACACTACATTCTGCATTCTCTCCTTTCCTTCTCTATGAACAGTATGCTTTGTCTGTATAGCGCGCAAGAAACAATACTTTTCACTGTATACTAATACATGTGACAATAATAAATCAAATCAAATCCAATCAAAGGACTGCTTTCCCTGGGAATGTCTGACCAGACAGATACAATGAAATTCTGTTCCTGTACCATTTTACGAATGCGGCCTTTTAGCGTTCTGTTTTGTTGTCAGTATTTTTTAGCCACGATGAAGGTTTTTATTTGGAACTTACTTTTGGCTCTCTTTCCCTCGTGGCTGGCCCACAGGTTGAGAAGGGCTGCGCTCTGTTCCAGCAGTGAGTTGGGGTTTTCCACCCGGATCTTGTTGATATCGTCGACGGAGAATTGCAGCTCTCTCGCCAACTCTGCAACGGGGAGGTGGAGACGTGAACGGTGAGTTACAACACAGCAAGAGAAAGGCAGAGCTGAACCCCAAACTAACCCTGTCAACCAGACCCAGCACCCTCCCTGGGAACACTTACTGACCAAGTACGGTGGCACTGCTGCCTCACAGGGACCTGGGTTTAATTCCCAGCTTGGATCACTGTCTGTGCGGAGTCTGCATGTTCTCCCCATGTCTGCATGGTTGTTAACGTGAACACTGGCAAAAGCTTCACTTCAACCTACTGGCCTCTTCCAAATACCCCTCAACTGAGATCATAGAATCCCAATAGCATAGGAGGCCATTTGGCCCATCGAGACTGCCCCAACAACAATCCCACCCAAGCCCCTATCCCTGTAATTCCACATCTTTAACCTGCCAATCCCACTGATACTAAGGGGCAATTTAGCACGGCCAATCCCCCTAACCTACATATCTTTGGACACTAAGGGGCAATTTAGCATGGCCAATCCACCTAACCTACACATCTTTGGACACTAAGGGGCAATTTAGCATGGCCAATCCACCTAACCCACACATCTTTGGACACTATGGGGCAATTTAGCATCGCCAATCCACCTAACCCTCACATCTTTGACCATGCTAAATTGTCCCTTAGTGTCCAATCCACCTAACCTACACATCTTTGGACACTAAGGGACAATTTAGCACGGCCAATCCCCCTAACCTACATATCTTTGGACACTAAGGGGCAATTTAGCATGGCCAATCCACCTAACCTACACATCTTTGGACACTAAGGGGCAATTTAGCATGGCCAATCCACCTAACCCACACATCTTTGGACACTATGGGGCAATTTAGCATCGCCAATCCACCTAACCCTCACATCTTTGACCATGCTAAATTGTCCCTTAGTGTCCAATCCACCTAACCTAC